>NW_020838033.1:1486628-1700811 GCF_003676395.1 Aethalodelphis obliquidens | reverse complement strand
CACACACACACACACACACACACACACACACACACACACACACACACGGAGATGCCATGAGAAGATGGAGGCAGAGATCAGGGTGATGCTTCTATGAGCCACGGAGCTCCAGAGATTGCCAGTAACCCTCCAGAAGCTAGGAGAGAGGCATGGAACAGATGCGCAGCCTTCAGCAGGAACCAACCCTGTTGACACCTTGGTCTTGGTCTTGTAGCCTCGGGAACTGTGAGACCACACATTTCCGTTGTTTAAGCCACCAAGTTGGTGGTACGCCATGGTGGCAGCCCTGGCAAACCAATACATTCCTTGATCTCTTGTGACTGGCTTTTAGATCTCTCTGAAGCCTCGGCGAAAGGTGGTACAGCCACACGCCAGGGCTTTTCTCTACGCCAGGGTGTGGCAGCCATTTCTGCATTTTAGTATCTCTTGCAACCTGGATAGGCTGAGAATTTCTCCGATCATCAAGTCCCAGTTCCTCTGAACGGTTCTTCCCATAATTTATTTCTCTCCTCTTGTATTTTACTCTCAGCAGCAAAAAGAAACCAGAAACCTAGAAAATCTCTGCTAACTATCCACATTCCTCGCTTACAAGTTCTGTTTTCCACGTAACTGCTAGACACAACCCTGCTAAGCTTTCTGCCACTACGGAACGAGGGTTACCTGCCCTTCAGTTCCAATAACATATTCCTCACTTCCATCTGAGCCCTTACCGTCAGCGTCCTAAGTTCATCTTTCTATTAACGATCTGTTCGTGGAGACGGAGGCTTTCTCTAAGGCAATTTAGGATCTCGACATTGTCCTCACGTTCTTTTGACCTGCACTGTCTTTAATGTACATATTTCTACTAAAAGTCAGTTCAAGGCAATCTACCTTTTTAGGTATTTGTTATGGCAGCCTGCTTCCAGGTACCCACACATGTTGTAGTTTCCTATTGCTACATAACAAATACCACAAATGAGGGGGACTTTCAACAACACAAGGCCCTCCGGCTTTCACACTTGCCTTCAGTTGGTGGTTAGACACCCTTGGCCATTCATTGTCTTTCCCTAATGCGTCAGTGGTGCTCAGGACAGCCTTCAGATTCCACTGTCTTTAGAATTAGTACCTCCCCCGCCTCTCAAAAGCCTGTGATATCGCCACCCCCCCACCCCCTGCCACCCCGGAAGTGCATTCCCTTTTACAGGGTCACCACTGATGACAGTTTGAACAGTTGTCCCACCTATCACTAGTGATAGTGTCTCCACCAGCTGCCTGCCAAGGGTACAAAATCCTGTTTCTGACTCTGCTTCCCCTAGCCAACCCTGGTACCAACTGTATTAGGTCAGGTTCCCAAGAATCAAAACTTGGAAAGTCTTCAAAGAAGAAGGATTGGACAGAGGTCAAGTTGGGCCGAGTTGAACCGTGATGAATTCACAATAAAGGCCTCGGCTGATCTCACAGGAGCTCAGGAGAGGGCAGCTCTTCAAAATTTCCCCTTGAGGCAACAGGTCCGGGTCATTACACCTCTGTGCCAGCTAGTCATTGGATGTGGGCTGCCCTTGGGGAGGAGAGGAGGTGTGACTTTGGGGCAGGTGGCTTTCTTCAGCTGAGAGCCATTCCTGGAGAGAGACTCAGCTGAGAGCTGTCAGCACAAACGCTCTGGAGCAGCTGGGAGAATGAGTGCCTCGACCCTGAAGAGGGGAGACTCTGGGAAGCACACCACAGCATCCGCTGCAATCATTGTTTTCTCCATCTGCTAATAGATAGCATTTGTACTTCATATTAATTTTCTATTTCTGCACAAATTACCCCCAAACTTAGTAGCTTAAAACAACAAACATGTATTATTCCATAGTTCGTTGGTCATGAATCTGACCTCAGCTTAGGTGTCTCTGGCTCAGGGTCACCAAGCTACTGGCTTGGGCTAAGTCACTTCTAGACTCTACTGTGCTGGAGAGCCCACTTCCAAGCTCACTCATGGGGTTGCTGGCAGGCTTCCGTTCCTGGACACGTCCTCCATGGGCTGCCTTAAGTATTTTCATGACATGGCAGCTGGTGATTGGAGAGGTAGAGACCATGACTAAGAGTCTTTTTGTAACTAATCTTGGAAGTGACACTGCATCACTTGTCATATTCCATTCCTGAGAAGCAAGTTGCGAAACCAGCCCAACCAAAGGCGAGAGGATTGCACAGGGTGTGCCTGGAGGTGGGGGCCACCCTGGAGCGGCCTGTCACAAATACTACCTGGCAAACACCAAGCTGAGCATTTTACCTGCACGGCTTTATTCAATCCTCACGGTGACCTTAAGGGAGTTGCTATTAATATCCTCCCTTGCAGATGTGGAAACAGGCGCAGAGTGGTTAGATAACTTACAGCCACAGAAGTGACCGTTAGGGGAGAAAAGGTCGAGCCCAAGTCTGTCTGTGAACAAGCCTGTGTGTTTCTAACTCTTATACTGTCTCCTCTGATAACATCTTGGGAAGGTCGATGTCATTGCAAAGATTGAAGCTAAGTAAGGGGCTACCATGCTTTAGGTGCAAGGACTGGGGGTGAGATGTACCAGTCACAGGGCTCTAAACCCAGGCAGTACCTAACCCAGGAAGTTCTGGGAACACAGAAGAGCAGGCCAGAAATCTGGGTGGAGGGCAATTCTGAAATGGTGGCGTTCTTGATGAAATCAGCTGTGGACATGAGGAAACCCTCCTTCCTCTCCAAGTCCACAGTTGCTGAATAGGGATTGGAAATAGAAGTAGCAGGGTTACACATGAGCTAAAACTGTTACTTCGTCATGCCCCCCAAAGTTCTTGCATAACGGACTGTGCAGAATTATAAGCTCTTAGTAACTGTTAGACCTAAATCTGAGGGCGTTTCCAGGTTATCTTATTGCTGTGTAACAAACCACCCCGAATCTTAGTGGTTTCTAACAAAAATCATTTATTTCTGGTGATTCTTTGGGTTGTGGGGCAGTTACTCTGCTGGCGTTACCTGGGCTCTTAAGCATGCGTTTAGTTGGAGTGTCGGCTGACCTGAAGGGCCTGCTATGGCCTCAACCACGTGCCTGGAACCTTGACAGGGACAGCTGGGACCTCTTCTCTCCACGCAGTTTCTCATCAGTCAGGGGTCTCACCTGAGCTTCCTCAGTCACGTTCCAAGAGAATTAAAGGCAGAAGCTGCACAGGCTCCAGGGCTTGCAACATCATTTCCCCACATTCTATTGGTCAAAGAATTCCTAAGACCGGCCCAGATTCAAGGGAGCTGAGAATGGCCACACTTCTTACTGGGAGTTTAATGGAAGGAGGGGCAAGGACAGACTACAGAAGGGTGTGGACACAAAGAGGCGTGACTCATCGAGGATCATTGTACCGGCGGTGGGTTAGAGGCCCCATGAGACAGGACTGACTGCAGTGTGCCCAAGATTTGACCTGTCTCCGCTGCAGGGCACCGGAATGAGAGATGGCTAATCTGTGCAGGGAGCTTCAGAGTTTGGACCCAGGCAGAAACAGAAACACGTAAGACTTAAAATGTTAGAAGATCCAGTTAAAACAACCCGATTCTGTGGGAAATTGAATTCAAGCTGCTGCTGGAATAAAATAATACACATATACACTGCTTTAGGAAAAGATTCTTCAAACTGCAGGTAGGGCTTAGTGGGTCTTAAAATTAATTTAGTAGTTCATGATCAGCATTTAAAAAATAGAATAGAGGGCTTCCCCGGTGGCGCAGTGGTTGAGAGTCCGCCTGCCGATGCAGGGGACACGGGTTCGTGCCCCGGTCCGGGAAGATCCCACATGCCGCGGAACGGCTGAGCCTATGGGCCATGGCCGCTGAGCCTGCGCGTCCGGAGCCTGTGCTCTGCGACGGGAGAGGCCACAACAGTGAGAGGCCCACGTACCGCAAAAAAAAAAAAAAAAAAAAGAATAGAAAATATCAAAGTGCAGCACAAAGATATTTTTCTTGGATTTTTAATTCACTTTTATAAATAAATTCATAGATATGTATATTGGATAGCCAAGTAATGAGAAAATACATTTCTTACTATGGGTCACAGCCAAAGTTTGAAAGCCACTGATTTAGTATACACTGGGGGTAGGGGGAATATCTACTTTATATTCATGAAAAAAGTGTGTTAACATCAGCATCTAGTCAGAGTTACAAGATGATAAAGAATAAGAATGGTAATTCTATGATTTGGGCAGCTTTGTTCCGTTCTAAGAGGTTTGAAACAAAAGGAACCTTGAACAAGATTTCCTTTCTCTGTGCTTAACTCCCTCACTGGAATCCTTAGACAGAAAGAAACGGTAATCCTGAGCTTGAAAGGCTCGGTAGAAAATAGTCGATCCTCCAGTGGCTACAGTAATAGCTCTGAGGGCAAGCCTCACTGTTGGAGAATTATTTACTTGTTTGTTGTCAGGTTTCCTCCACTGGAACACGGGCTCCATGAGAGCAGGGACTGTGTCTTGTTCATGGCTGAACCCCCGGTGGCCAGGTCAGGGCCCAATACATGTTAGGCACTCCATAAACATTTGTGGAGTAAACAAACGAGGGCACGAATTAATGGGAATAGGGGAAGGAAAAGGAGCCTCATCCAGGTACCACATTTTATAATCCCTGCTTTTCACTGAGTGTACTTTGTAAGCGCTTTCCATCTGTCTTCTTTTTCTTCAGACTGATTCAGAACCCAATCATGATCCTTTTTTTCAAATACTGTTTTCTAGGATATGTTCAGATTATCGTTCAGCTAGACAGAGTAGTGCTACTGAAACCAATCAGCACTGAGCCAGGCAGCACAGAATAAGAGAGAACTAATCACTCTAACTTTGGCCAGCAGCCTTGAAAACATGTTACCCTTCATGAAGAGGTCAGCAGGATTTGTGGGCTGGCCAGCCTATTATGAGGACTGTCACATGAGGATAAGGAAGGAAGAAATGAAGTGAAGAAATACACACAATGGATATGACTACTTTTTTTTTTTTTTTTTACTGTGAACATTAGCATTAAGTTGGTTACCGTACACATCCAAAGGCCCAGCATCTCAGAAATATCATGAAGTGGCACACCTTGTACCAGAGTCTCATAAGAATAAAATAAACAATGCTACATCAAGTGGTTAAAAATACACAAAAAAGTAGTTTTAACAGTCTATAAATTTTTTATACTTAAAATCATGATTGAGTTGAAATTAAAAAGTGCATTTCAATTGCTAAAAAAATAATATTGGTATAGTTAACACAAGGGGGGAAAATCAGTACATTGAGGGATCTGACAGGATGCTGGAATACAGAGGACTCAGGGAAGCTGGGCAAGTTTGGGGACTCAGGAGGGAAGCTTGGTTCCCCCTCCCTACGGTTCCCTGGGGCCAAGCAGCTCTCCTCTCCCCAGTATCTTTCCCATCTTACGAGATCCTGTCCTATTACCTGTCACCTCCCCAACTGGAAGACTCCTCTAAACTTCTTTGCAGCACGAGAGGTACCTGTCCTACATGAGTCCACCTTCACCTTCAATTGCGTCCTCACAGAGGTAGGAGAGGGACACCGCCCTCTTCTGGACTTGACACAAGTACCCCAGCTACATGGCCTTAATCCTTATGACCTAGCAGGCAGAACAGGGACCAAGCAGCTTCTGTTTTGTCAAACTCCTTTGGACAAATGTTCAACATTCAACAACAAGCTTTGTAAACCTAACGCTGAACAATTCCTGGCAAGCAAACTGGATTTTTTTCTTTAAGAAAACAGGAAAAGTGCAAGTGATTTCAGTACTGTTGGGGAAAACAAAAATACAGACAGACAAGTTACACCTGGCCCCCTTGTTACCTAAACCAATCACAGCTTCAGTTTTGTTTTTTGCCAAGTGCTGGGGTTACAAGTGGATGCCTCTATCTGTCTGTATTGCTCAGGGTCAGACTTGGCTGGGGAAAAAGGGCCAGGCAGGTATCTGTTCGCAAGGCCATTCCAGGTGCAAATGCCTCCTGGCTCTAGGGTCTGGTGTCTCCTCTTAGTTGACTACTGACCTGCTTCTTGTGCGGAAGATGCTGCTATGAGCACAAACAAAACTTGTGGTCAGAGAGCTGGTGAGAGTTAGGAGCCCTAAGACAAGTAACTGACACAGAGGGAACACACACTGAATCCTACCCGGGAGGAGCGGCTGCTGCAGGGGACTCCCTACAGGTCAGGACACAGGGCTGACCCCGCTGACTTGGTCCCTGCTGTAACAGACATCTGCTTGGAGCAGAGAAGGTAAGAAGCACTTCCTCATTCATACTCCAGAGCTACCCCTGCCGCTCGTGTCCTTCTCAGAGATGTAATGGCCCTGCGCTGGCGGTGGGACTCGGGAGACAAGAAGTGAGGAGGGTGGCCTTCCTGCTCTGCGTTTAGCACACAACAGATCCCCCATGGGAAGGTTCTGGCTTTCAGTCTCTGGCACCAATATGTAAAAAGGCTAATTCAGATGCCTGACCCACAAGGACCTCTGACCCACATATCAACCTTTGTTTCCATCATGAAGGCTGAGCACTTAGTAATAAGGGAAAATGTCTTAAAAACCAAGATCTATAAATAAATATTGAGCCTAGAGAGAATATTCTATAAGAGACTTAAAAGCGGGATCTTTCTTTAGAAGGCAAGAATAAAGAAGCTAAAGTATTTTGTTGCTCCCTTGTGGACAAAGCCAGTACTGCTGGTGGAGCAGAATCATGCTGCCCATGTCAAGAGGAAGATGCATATTCGAACGTATGGAAGATGGAGAAGAATTCATCTGATTTTCAGAGGCTGCATAGATATGGTTGGGGATACAACTTCAGCAGTAAACACCAAAACTACGCCACACGGTTTCTTCCTTTTTTACTTTTGGAGCAAGTCTAATGAGTTGAATAATGAAGCACAGAAAAGATATTTCTAGGATGGGCTGGAGCTTCTAAAAGAACAAAATATTTCCCACCAGCTTCTGAATGCGATTAAACGCAGCCTCAAGCCCTACGCAGAATGTGAGTTGGTGTCTCTGGCCTTGTGATCACACGGTCCCTTTTCACCTGTCCAAGTCAGGTAAGAAGGAAGCTGTGTGTGCTCAGAGGAGCTGGATATTTAGAAACAACTTGATTCTTTGGCACATCCGCTCTAGAGACAGGCTCTTTGGTTGATCAAAACCAAAAATGCAAGTTCCAGATTTCCTTCCAAAGTTAAGCAAAATTCAGCTCCTACCCCTTCTTGCCCCATCCCCAAAATCATTTTCAAGTAATTTGTAACATCCCTGATCTCACCAGGGAAGCTCACATGGTGTGAAACTAGAAGGTGGAGGAGATACTTCTTAGAGGCAAAGGCCCTTTGATACTCGTGCCAAACGTCTCCTACGTACAAAGACATGAAACAAGCCAACAGTCTGTCTCAGGGATGTGGCTCCTCAGGTGTGAGCGCCCCCCTCCCCCACTCCCCGCACGGCTCCCACTGCTGTGCTGCCTGAGAGTCCCAGGAGAAAAGCCACAGATTCAAAGTGGTTACTTTAGGTAGCCAGTGACCACCTAAAAGAGGCAAACTTCTAGGTTTGGGGACTATCAAGGCATACTAAAGCAAGAAGATTTCAAACAGCAAGAAACTCTTGTCACTTATTTCTGTAGAAATCTACTTTTTGCATTTTGTAAACGAGTATTCCCATTCCAAACAACCAGTGACATCTTCAAATGTCTTGAATTTATTCATTATCAAACATAAGCATTCTCACAATATCACACTATCCCACCATAACATACTGTCGCCAGATAAAAGAAACAAGAATTTATTAACAGCTGCCTTCTTAGACTCCCACTTCACGTGGTTGTTAGTTAGCCTTGAAAACCTGAGTATTAGTATCATCCACTTTAAGGAAAGAGGCATGACGTTTTAAGTCAGAAAGGAAAAATTTCGACTAAGGCCAAAATACTCAATAGCTTTCATTCACTTAAAAAAAAAGCAATCTAATTTCCTCATTTTAATGAGGTCTATTTGTTTTCAGTTTGGGAGGAGAACTGAAAGGGAGCAAGACACCTGTACGCAGCACGAACTGCAGTTCTGACCGTGAAAGATGAGCCAATCGCTACAATGTTTTATCAGTAAGGTGCTCATATCACATGGAGAACACACCGAAACCTCCTTTTTATGACATCCTTCATATACTACGTATCAACGATATTTTAAAAATTAATTAGATGTGAACAAGTAGAAGAGAGTAACCGGAAGTTTTTGAGGGACAGAAGGATGAGAGAGGCAGATCAAACATCAGTAAAGGACTTCTGATAAACCCAGAGAGCAATTTTAAATTGATTTGACTAAAGTAACATTATGGGTACAACCTGGCCAAATGTTTCTCGAAGAGAGAGCGCGTATCAGAACAGGGCATAGCAAGAGCAGCAATCTAGATCCCTTAATCAGAAAGGGGAGGCATTTCAGGAAGACTAAGACGAGAAAAAGATGTTCAAAAGAGATACTCAATGACCTTTAATTTGAAAGGAACATCTACTTTCTGGTGAAAGAAAGGAACATGAGCAGTTAAGATAAGGATAAAGCCTTTCCTCACTAGAGATGTAATACGTGAAGAAATAAGATATACATAAAAGTTTAAAACGTAATCTAAAAGTGACATGGGGGAACAAAACAGAAATACATAAAAAATTCACATCCAAGGTTTTAGAGCTAGTTTGTAGAGACAAATCAATTGGAATAAGAGTGAGTTCCAATACTCATGGAGGATGAATAATCAGAGGTAGGATTTAGATCAGGAAAAGAATGTTCCATGATGCTGGCTTTTTGAAGGCACTCAAGAACAGAGTGAGAGAGACTGAAGCTGCAGTGAGATAATACAGGACTAGTGAGAGATGTACACGCACTAATCTGTCATAAGGAAATAAAAACAACTCCAGGAACACTATGACGAGACATATATTATCAAGTTATACACAGAGTCTAACAAGGTAGAAATCCGCTTTGTAAGTAGCTTCTTACAACAATATAGCTTCTACTTAGGGAATGAGAAAGAGAAGTTTGTTTTCCCGATATGCAATTCTGCAAAATAGTTTAATGAAAAAGTTGATAAGTGGTACATTATCTAGTTCTTTAAACACATTTACTGAGGCTAAGGCTTCAGAGCTGGGACAACCAAGGAGTTTGATTTTCCTTTGAATCTTGCAAAACCTATCCTCTAAGACAAAAAGATCTGATCACAAAGTCTATAAAAAGTCTAGAGAGTATAAAAGTACAGAACTATGAAAGTAGATATATCGATGGCAACTTTTATGGCTTCCATAGAAAGTGTAGAGAGGATCTCTGGTTTGCTTTATCGAGGTAGCGTCAGGGTTGGAAGGTCATTGTTATGTGTTATAAACACTACAGATGACAGAAGCAGGTTAGCTAGGGTGTCGCTAGTACATAATAATGCCAGTATCTCTAGTGGCTAATGACCTTTCATTCCTGAAAAAAATGATCTTTTGGGAAATTTCCTATCTTGGTTTAGGTAAATGAAAATTAAAACCCAATATTTACTTGCTCAATTTTATAGTCTGAAGAATTCCAAGTGAGTTGATTTTTGTAATGGGAGATAGTTGATAAAATTCTTAGGTGTAACTCATCCCTTTTTCATCAAATACTTCCCATACGGTCTGCAACAGCATCGAAATGTTCATATGTGGATCAGTGATGTAATACAAGTTGTCTCTTCTATGCAGTAGCTCAAACAGATGGGTTTCTCTAATTAGTTTTCTTCTCTCTCTCTCTCTTTTTAAACATTAAAACCCCACCTACCATTCTGTGTTTCACTAACGGAAATCTTCAAGATGTGGTAAATATAATACACGTCTGCAGTGGATTTCTATTTCTGCTTGATTTTCTTAAGATTTAAAACTTCCAGTGAAATAAAAATTAAGCTAAACAAGCATATCCATTCAAAAAACATAAAAAGTGAAAAAAATTTCAAGAAGTAGAAAAAGTGTACAAGTATCTCTTCAGAGTATTTTGCCTCCAGTTAGTATATAAGGGACAGTCAAATTACAGGGAGCATTCTAACCACGATGAAAAGGTACTTTCAACCAACGTAGTTTTACAAAAGATGGTACAACTGTGGTAATATCCACGCTCAGTCATTAATTTAGAACGGTTAATGGAAAAACGGCAGACTGTAAAAGTATACATAACTGATTTGCAAAGGTTACTTTGAACTACTGTAGTAAAGTTTTATGTGGAGACTTCCCTGCTTGCTAAAAACAAGGATCAAATCACAAATATACACGGAAAGGAAGCCACGTGCTTTTAAACCGTTCATCTTATTTTCTTCATTCAGATGTAAAGTCTGACTCAGTATGAGCCCGCCCCACTCAATTTGAGAAAGCAACAAGCAGCCTTTCATTCAGGCTAAGGAAGAGTTTATATCTGAATGATAAATCTATGAGAAAAGAATAGAAAAGTGCAAAAAAAATTTAAAAAGCAATAGCAACTCAAGCTGGGAATTTTCAAGTCAGTCTTAACTCTAGCAATGATACAAGCCTTTGAAGACAGTAGAATTAAGTCAGGAGAAACAGCCTCAATTTGGTATCTACGTAATGCTGAAATGTGGCCTTTGTTGTCTTTAAAATTTAAGTACAGATAAGGGCTGAGAACTCAAACTCCTCCCCAGTTCTTTTTTTCATAAACAGATAACAAGTAGTTAATAAGTTTTGAATAAGTCACAGGGTGCTGTACTATAGGTGGGAGGGAACACACCATGTATAAATGCAACTTTTATTTTAGTAAAGGACCCCAATCAAAATTTTAACCCTGAGTTTGAGTCTTAAGCGTGTTAAACCTGATGCACGTATATGTTTAAGGCTTAATTCTTCAGTTCTTCTATTCAGAAGCATTAATGGTATGAATATTCTTAATGCATTTCATTAGGCATATGTCATATGACACTGGTGAGGAGTCATTATATTCTGAGCAGTCTTCCCGAAGACCACAAACCCCAAATCAGGGAGGGTATGCTTATCTAGGGAAGAAAAATTGGAAGTTTCCAGATTGTTCCACAATACATTTCACTAAGAAATGTACTGTTTGACAATGCTGATTTTTAAAAAAAGATAATCCTTTCTTTGCTTCTGTTAAGGGTGGTGGTGATTATTTGCTTAATATTGGTTTTCCTATGTAGTAGATATTTTCTTATGGCTATATTCACTTGAATGGAAAATCAAATACGACTACCTGAATTTTCCAGTGTGTAATTATAGTACACCTCATAAAATGGTTGATTCAATGGTCTCAAGTCTAGAATTCAGAACTGCTGCCCAATATTGTAAATTTATTTAGAACAAAATAAGGTATAACCAATTAACTAAGCTGTAATTTACATCTTAAACATCATTTTAATATTACAAGCTTGGACATGAAATAATGGTATGTCCACACATATACCACACATGGTATATCCACAAACTTGTCATGGAACGCCAAGGAGACTGTGTGAATAAGGGGAGGCAGCCACTAAAGATATAACAGTCATAAATAAGGAATTAACTTTTCTTATTGGTTTGGGTACTTGAGTGTTCCAAGAATGTATACAAATATTTAAAACCACATTCCTTAGAAGTTAATCCAGAAGCAGGAAAAGTATGTCTTGAGATACTTTTCCACCTCATTCCCAAATTCTCCTATGCTCATTATAGAAGACAAAGGCAGTAATCAGAAGGAAAAAATCTGGAAATATTAAACCAAAAAGCTAACAGAGAATGCGATATTTTAAAAATAGGGACTTAACCTCAATGGAAAGAGTTCCAGTTTTCCTACCACAGAGCTAATCAGCCAGAAAAAGTGCTGTAAGTCTATCTGCACACTTAATATTAAAAATAAAAAAATAAATAAAAGTCAGGGTTCTGATTCAGGCAAAGATTTAAAACCTTGAGGAAAGAAAAATGAAGAAATTTCAAGATTAAAAAAATGAGGGGGAGAGAGAGAGAGAGAGAGAGAGGGAGAAAGAAAGACCTCGCTTTGAAACTCAGTTCGCTGAGATGAAAAATTACAAAATTTTTATCTACACTGAGTCTGGATAAATGTGATCAGTTAAATATAACCAATCCGTCAGCCCTTCTGTTCAGCCTTTCTTATAATGAGCTCCTGACTGACCATGCTCTTTAGAAGTTACCCAAACTCTTTCAAACCTGCCCCATTTGCGGCTCTCCTTATCACCAAGAAGGCTGCTATCACATCATCGCTTGCAGAGGACAGGGCAGCAAAACGTCGTTTTCTCCCTCTCACCACAATTTAAACTGTGTTAGAATAGCTCGAAGTTGTGACTACATCCATGGATAGAAGAGACATTTTAAAAGTCATAACCAATTTGTGTTCTTATCCAAATTTCTCAGCCGCTATCAGGCAACATCATGTTTGTGATTTTAGTGTACTATTTTATCTTTTTGTGACAATTAGAAAAATAAAGCAACCTTAAAGTGAGCAGTGTATTAGGAGACTTCAGTTGGTCGTCCCACAGAGGCTGAACCTGAACACATTTCTGGGGGAAGCGAGACGTGACTGAGAGGAAACAGCCTCCGCCACCTCCTCCTCTTGACGGCGAGCAGCTTTACTCAGATTTTCAAAACAGGCCAGCTTCAGGTGACCTCCCTGGAAAAGGCTCAACCCTCTGCAAATCATTCCATTCAACGTACTAACTGAACCGAACGAAACATAGAGGACACAGCATGTCCGTGAGCCTAACAGGCCCCCGAGTGTTAAGCAGAGATTAAAAAACTACCAAGGACTTATGCCAGATTCCGAAAGCAAAACCTCATTTTCGCAGTAACCTGGTCTGGAGACCCTTTCAGATACATCTAGTCTCTGAAGCACCTTTGAGTTGTACGGATGTAAGAATAACTTTGAACTATAGAAGTTATATGCATCTTTAAGAATCACATTTTGATGATTATAAAAATTTTTTCTATTTTACAACATAGGTCCAGCTACACTGAAAAAATTACACTGCTTATTGAAATACATTTCATTTTAGAAACAGACTACTAAAGAAGTCTATACAAAAACTCTAAAATAATTTCTGTAGTAAAATAAAGAGTGCATTAGGAGAGCTACACAAAGAAGAAAATTTCTGTCTTTCTCTATAATGCTTGATATACTGTGAAACATGGCTAGCTCGACTCCGAAGCCAGCACCGAAAGCTGAAAAGAATGTTACGATACACAGTGATACAATTAATGCTCTGGATTAATGTCACAGCCTTCCCGATTAGTACAAAGGAAACCAGGCCTGTCCCCTCTTTGAGGAGAAGTCCAGGATATAAAAGCAAGCATACCTCATCAGCTGATATGAAATTATAAAATTCCACAAGTCTGAGTATTTGAAATTTATAAAAGTCACCAGAAAATGCAAGCAAATTGGGCTTTAGTTCGGTGGTTCCCTGGTTCGACAGTTCCCTCCGTGAGCTCAGGGTCTTCTCGTCCACTCCCTCGGATGTGCCGATTCACCAAGACAATGACAAAGCTCTGGGTGGAGGCTGAGGAGAGTCTGACAGCTACAGAAACGCTCACCAACCCCCACTCTGCAAACTCACACCGGGGGCACGGAACTCGCGGAGAACACGTTTAAGGAGATGGATGTTAGTGATGCTGGGCTGAACTGTTCTTCTCTGCCAGGTGCCGCAGAAAGGTGTCCTCACCCTGGCCCCTGTTATTTAAAGGCTCACTCTTAAAGAGAGCTGGAGGTGGGGGGAGGTGAGGGACTGGGGGGATAGGAAGGTGGTGTGGGTGGTGAGGGTGTGCGTGGATGTGAAGGTGCGAGAAGGGGTGGGGCATGGGCCGAGGGGTTAGCGTGCTGACGGGGTTCATGCTGATGGGAGGGGCGGGGGTCGTGGGGGTGCTCCCCACAGAAGGAACTGGGGTGGCCGGGGAGGTTGTGAGTGGGATCTGGACAGCAGGCGGCACGTTCACGGGGCTGGTCACCCGAAAGCACTTCTCCTTGTGGGCCTTAAGCATGTTGGAGAAGCGGAACCGCTGGCCGCACACGTCACACGGATAGGGCTTCTCGCCTGTGTGAGTTCTGCGGTGCCTCTTCATGTTGGGGCGGCTGGTGAAGCTTTTGCCACAGATTTCACAGATAAAGGGTTTCTCTCCTGAGACGAACACAGACACAAAAACAGGATTAACACACCAGGCGGCAAGTATGTGCCCCAGCTATTCCTCATCCTAAAAAAGGAGGTTACCGCGCCTCTCCCTTATGGCATATTACATTCTAGTAGTCATAAAAGCGTTCCCCAAGGTTGGGACTTCACAAAAAGGAGCAGATACAACGAAAACTTACTTACAACCTACCATCTGGGCTTGGTTAAAAGAACAAAAAGGGCTTCTACAGTAGTGATCTTCCACATCCTACAGGACGAAGTGTTCAAACGGCTTTCCTGTGTTCCAGGGAACCAAGCCCACAGATGAATCTCTGCCTCTAAGCATAGGCGAGCTGATCTGTGAGCAATTTCTGACATTCCAACCCAGAGTAGGACTTTGCTGAAAATGTCTTGGGGAGGACGTAAGTCTCCGCACGTCTACTCGAACGTAATCCTTAGAATGCGGCTTACGCTGTGCTATCTGGGGAAATTCTGGACTGACTCACCCTACAACACAGATTTCGCACCACAGTGTTTCTCTGCAGGCGGCTCTCCATTACGTGGGGCTGTCTGTACACCTGAAGAGCGCTCAGCGGTCCTGGCGCCAGACTACTTATATGCCCCCAAGAAATTCTGACCATCAAGAATGTCCCCACACCATTTCCAAATGCCCACGGGTGTGGGGAGGGTTGAGCGGCAGGCTACCGTTCTTGGTGGAGAACCACTGGGAAAATGAGCCAAAAAGGAAACAAAACCCCCTAGTTCTAAGGGCACTTAGGGAGGATTTGGGTTTGGGTTTGGGTTCTAAGGGCTTAATTTTTTAACTTCCTAACTTTCCTTTGGGCTTACTGCTTAGTTCTATGCTATGTCTGCCTGCCTCTCTCCCCAGGCCATAGGGAGAAACAAAATGATGTCTGGACATACACGTCCATGGTCACTGCATCCAGAATGCTGTGGTGCGGTGCGGAATACCTGTCCACGTGTGCTTCAGTGACCATGTGCTTGTATTTAGCAATTCCTTCACCAATGCTCAGTGAATGTCGCTTGTATCTCTACTGTAGCTCCTGCTGCAAGAGTTTGCTCTCACTTCAATGATTACTCCCTTTGTTTCTAACAGGTGTCCTTATTCTACTCTGTATAAATAAGAGCTGTTGTGTATGGAGTCTTACTGTGTGCTTGGCACTGTTCTAATCCCTTGATACCTTATTAACCTCTGGTGATCCTCACAGCCTTATGAGGTAGGTACGCTATTATCCCTATTTTACTGATGAGGAAATCAAGAAACTTGCTGGAGGTTCTACAGTCAGTGGAGAGGCAGGATTTAAAACTCTGCAGTCTGGCGCCAGACACGTAAAACGACGGCGCTTCACACCTCAACGTTCTGTGCATTCCTGAACACACAAAGGAATGTTATTTTCTTACTGTTTTCCTCCACTTTGGGACTCCTTCTAACACTACGAGCAAACTCCCCTTTATCCATATTGTAGTCCTTATTTCTTCTCTCTGCCTTTGAAAACTGACATCTCCTGTTGCTTCCTTCCATGGAAGCCAGACTTTTCCTCACTTCCCATGAGAGACTGAATCGAACCGTCAGGGGGGATCAGTTTTCTCCATAGTTACCGGTACTATTTGCTGACTATAATATTTCTTTTATCTTCCTACCTTTCGTTATTCAATCACTGCCACTGCTAGGCTCTTCACTGTGATTCACACACATCTTTCTAGATAAATTCTGTCCTGGCTTGTGTTCCTTCCTTTTAATCCATTTCCTCCAATTAAAAACTTCAAATTCTATGTTAAATGGAATTGATTAAATCAGCTGTGGTATGCCCAGCTAATGGAGAGTACCACTAAAAACAATATTATAAAAGTATAGAAATGTAGTTACTGACATGAAAATCTATAATCTATTATCTATAGTCCATTAAGTAAAACAAGCAAGTTATGAACACGTACGCATGGTATTATCCATTTTTAATGAAAAATACGTGTAGGAACATATGGAAAGAAATACAACAAATGTTACCAGTGATCGTCTCTAGATAATGGGATTATGAGTGACATTTTACTCTATTTTTAAATTTATTTTTATTTATTTATTTATTTTACTCTATTTTTGATGCTTATATGTACTTCCTGTTTTCTAAACTAAACAGGATTTACTTGTATAATAAAATGTTTTAAAAGCACACCTGTTTGATAACCTATCAATCCCCTTGACCCCTTCCTCCTTGACTCTCCAGAGTTAACAGTCTTCATTGCTAACAGCCATGCGGAACCAGAGCCTAAGGACCTAATGTTTGAATTATTAGTCTAATACAAGCAAACATTCTCCACTTAATTCACTAATCACTTCCTAGGTTCACTAGACACTTTATTCATTGACAGTTTACTTAATGTATGGACATGTAACTTTCTGTTATGTGCTCAAACCCGGATCCAGTCCTGGATCTCTCTCATCATCCATCTCTCATTTGTAGTCTTCTAGGCTATAATGATTTGCCGCAGAAAGACTAAAAACTATTAGAACTGGCCTACCATAAATCCATGTATTCAAATTTAAATGGGTCCTTTTAACTACTTTTACCCATTTCTTGATGTCCTACCAAATTTTCCACATTTGTTACTCCAGACATAAACCCACCTAACTCTAACTCTCATTATTCATGAGGTCCCATCTCCTAACTGTGCTAATGACTGATGATAAGGTTTCCCTGAAACCTCAAGGTAAGATTACAATGAGGCTGAAACAAGGAAAAATCAAAATGTAACATTTGAAATCAACCACCTGCACAATGTCCCACTTTAAGGAAGTGCTAGTAAATGGGTGGCTGGAGGAGGTACTAACAGCTAAGTCCATCAAGGTAACTAGAAAGCACGTATGTCAATACATCTTATGATGTAACCTAACTGTTACATACAGATAAAGCTAACCTAATGATAAGAAACGGTACTGTAATGAGTCTGAAGAACGCACATAACAAATGAAGACAGAATCTGCAGGGAAGATAGAAAGAGCAGGAATTCGGCTACTTAGCTGTCTTTTGAACTTTCAAAGGAAAAAGTGATCTGGCCAATGAAGACAAGCACCCCAGTCTGCTTATGAATATCCTGGAGCAGCATCAGAAATCTGTGCATCTATATATCTGGCCTACCATCACGTTACAATCGTTCACCTGGATTACTGCAATATCCACCCGACTGGTTTCACCACCTCTATTCTTGCTCCCCATCCTCCAATCCACTCTCCACACTGTAGCCAGAGCGACCTTTCAGATGTGTCACGTTCTGCTTAAAGCCACTGAAGAACGTCCCACTGTCCTCAGAATAAAGCTCAAACTTTTTTACATGGCTTATTCTGTGATGCGGTACTTGCTTACTGCTCTCCAGTACCGTGTCTTATTATACTCCCTGCCTCTCCTCCTCCCCCCATCCATCAAACTCTAACCAACTTCATTTAGTGGTACTTACTATGCTCTCATCACCAAACCACTGTTATGCCTTGCCTGTCTATCACCCCAACGTGACTATAAGCTCTGTGAATCTAGGGACTATTTCAGTCTTGTTCGCTACAGTAGCCCCGTTTAGTAGATTCTTGATTAATATTTATAAATAAGTATTAGTTAATTCTAAGACATGCATTTTCCCCCAAATATTTACATCTGTGAAACTGACATACACCATAACCATCGGTGACGTGTCATTCTTTAATTTGCAGCATTTTCTTAGTGATAGATAAATGAGGTTTGTCTTAAAACTGATGGCTTCTTGGATTCCATGAAGGATGGTACTCACAATTAAGATCACTCAGTTACCTTCCTTTGCTGTAATTTTCTGTCCCTGATGATCTTGTGATTATAATTTAGCTTCTCATATAAATTTATTTTAGGCAAAGAATATTCAGACCAAAGAACATAAGAGTTCGGAAGCACTTGTCACTCAGGCTTTTCACTGTAAATTAGCAACTTTATTTATATATTATTAAGATTGTTTAGCACAGATCAATCCCTCTGGCCCTCATCTGCTTGGGTACACTGACAGATTCTGGAAGCTGAGAACCAGACTCTGGGGTGGTGCTCTTTGCCCTCATGATGTCCTGCGTGTCCCTCCATTTTATTACTTGCTTCATTAAATTTGTATCAGAGTAACTAAGTGTGTGTTTCTGGAGTCAGACTGCCTTGGACAAGTTCTTTACTCTCTGAGCCTCATCTGAAAAATGAAGATAATAATAATAGGTTATTGCAATAAGTTAGAAATTCGAAGAAAGTGCTTAGAACAGTATTTGGTACATGGCAGACATTCAGTGCATTTTAGTGCTGCTATTATCATCATCATCATCATCACTACCACTGGACTGTAAGCTCCTTGAGGGCAAAAAACAGGTCTTAATTCATCCTGTATCCCTCGGCACTGAGCACTGTGCCTGGTACAAAGAGAATCAACAATTATTCTATGTTGAACTCACCCCATGTCCACACCATCCCAGGAAACCCTGCCTGAGGGCTGGTCGGCTTCCCTAGATAAGATCTACCTCACTTCTCTTTAACTGCAAAGAAACAGCCCAATCAGTGTCAGTTCCTGCAATGGCCTTAACCCCCACCAAAACATACTCTAAATGTGGTTTCATCCAGCCTTAAAAGACCTATCCCTTTTCTTCTTTAAAAGCTAACCCTTCTCGGATCCTTTCAGGTACTATTGTAATCCTTATTTAGTACCAAGGAACCAGAGGCCTACAGGGGTTGCATAATTCACTTAAGGTCACACTGCTAGTGAGCGGCAGAGCCAGGTGTGTCCAACTCCACCATCCAGCGCTTTCCCAGTGTGAGCATTACAAACGATACTAAAAGGCAGATGCAAACCAGGGAAAAGGATTTTAATATCGGTGTTAGACAAGGTCCCATATATATAAATATATACAAAGAGCTATATATATAAAGAGCTATCATAAACAATAAGAAAAAGCCAAACACTGCAATGGCAAGATGAATACAGAAAAGGCACAAGCAATTCAGAAAAGAAAATATACTGATACCCAACAAGCATATGAAAAAACATGTTCAATCTTACTTAGCAATTAAGTGCAAATTAACACAGTAAGAAACCATTTTTCACCTATTAATTCAACAATGATTTTACTTAGCATTGGATAGGGTTGGGAAAATGGGTATTTTCACGCGCAGCTGGTAAGAGTGTATGTGGATGGCTATCTTGCAATACATACCACCAAGTCTTAAAACTATACACATCCCTTTGCCCTAATAATCCCATTTCTAGGAATTTATCCTAAGTAAATAATCATGGCTGTGTTAGCCACAAAGTTGTTTGTCACAGTATTATTTATAACAGTAGAAAAATTGGAAACAGAAATCATCTAAATGTCCAAAAGGGAACTGGCTAAATAAAATAAAATAGAGAGAACATCCTTAGCAGGACCACCGTAAAGGTGATACTGATTAAATGAGATAATGTATGTAAAGTATTCAAGATAGTACTCAGCACACATGTGCCTAATAAATGATGGCTATTATTACAGCAAATTTATAAGAAGGACTATTATACAACCATTAAAATGATATTACTGTTAATGACATAATACAGTAAAATAAAAAGCAGGTTGTAACAGAGTGTAAAGACCCAACTTTTGTTTTTTTACTATATACATGAACGTATAAACACTTATGCATAGTATCTATATGTATATTAAGAAACTATAGAATTAAAAAAATATGTGCTAAAATGTTAACAGTAGTCATCTCTCATTGATAAGATGATAGATCGTTTCAATTTTCATATTTTCTAATATACTTTAATAAGTATGTACTACTACTTTTAATGAGAAAAATAAAAACTTAAGTGAATTTAGGTGGCTGTACTCCTTTAGAAGAAACAGGGAATGTTCAGCTTGCCTATTTGGTCAAAGAAGAATACTTAACATAAAGTTTTATTCAACTTATACATTAATCACAAAATGTACACTTCAGTTTCATATTATGGACATTCAAGGGCCTGAAGAAAGAAAGAAGGACAAAGGGGAAAGAAGAAAGAGTAAGAAACGCAGAAGGAGAAGGAGAGAGGGGGGACCCGGGAGGAAGAAGCGCAGGGAGACGGGCAGAAAAGAGAAGGTGAGCGCAGAGGCTTAAGTGGTGGAGGTTCCTTCCAATCTTGCGACAAACATTTACTGGGCATCTACTATGTGCCAAGCGCCGTGTGTAAATATGACACAGCTTCTGCCTTCAAAAAAACTTATTTTCTGTCTAGTTCCATAGTTTCCTGCTGAATTAACAGAAAACTGCACCCTAAAAGCTACTCAGAACTAAGAGCCTATCCAAGAGCCACCAGATTTTAAGAGGAGAATTTGTTAAAATACTCTGACATATCCTGCTATCCACTTAGGCTTCAAAGTTATCACTACCTTTTGAGATGTAATTTACGTAAACTCCTCTCATGGCTCTTCCTCTAGCTTATTCCTTGAAATCAGAGGTCCTGCTCTGAATGGGAAAGAAGCCCACCAGGCAGGTGTTTTTCTTTGGACTTAATAGAGATGGGAACTACAGAGGCGCAGCTACGGGCAGAACTTCCTCACCACTAGTTAAGCAGGGTAAGGAAGATAATGTCTTGTGGTTCTTTCTGGCTCTGCTACTCTGTAGACTAATACAACCTAGAATCCTGTGATTAGATTTTATTTAGAAACTTGAAATATGTTTCACACTGTTCAATTTGTGCCAAGACAGCTAATTCCAGAGCGTCAAGATAAGACAGACGTACAATGCCCCAGTGTTTACAGGGGGCTATTATTCTAACTAGCTTCCTGGAAGCTGTGTGATCCAATGCTTTCAAGACTCAAATCGACGCTATGAAGCATATACCTCTGAAAACACAATGTAGTTAAAATACTACTTAAACTCATTTGATGGATGCGTTCGTAAAAAGTAGTGAATTTTGGTAAATAAAATCCAATCAAACTTTAAGAATATTGAGAGGGTATCCTATTAAAAACAATGTCCTCAGGGACTTCCCTGGTGGTGCAGTGGATAAGAATCCATCTGCCAATGCAGGGGACACAGGTTTAAGCCCTGGTCCAGGAAGATCCCACATGCCTCGGGGCAACTCAGCCCGTGCGCCACAACTACTGAGCCTGCGCTCTAGAGCCCACAAGCCACAACTACCGAGCCCGCGTGCCACAACTAGTGAAGCCCGTGAGCCTAGAGCCCGTGCTCCGCAACAAGAGAAGCCACTGAAATGAGAAGCTCGCGCGCCTAGAGCCCGTGCTCCGCAACAAGAGAAGCCACTGCAATGAGAAGCCCGCGCACCGCAAAAGAGTAGCCCCCACTCACGGCAACTAGAGAAAGCCCGCACGCAGCAATGAAGACCTTAACGCAGCCAAAAATAAAATAAATAAATAAAACCAAAAAAAAAATGGCCTCCATTTTTTAAAGACCCAGAACCCTTTCCTTAGAAAAATAACACAGACACATATGCAAAACAAGTTTCATACAATTTCAGGAGATCCTGTGTCCCAAATAAAGAGTCCATCATCTTGAAGGAACCCACAGTTAAAAGGCACTAACAATCCTTTTTTAAATAAATAAAATTATGAAAGCCTAACTTTTCGGTATTATAAATTTGTATTTTTATATATCAGGTTTATTTAAAGCGGAATTTGCACTTATAATGCAGACTCGTGGCTTAGAACTTTAAGTAAACAGACTCACAGGTGATCATTAACAAGTGCTTGAGACATATCTGTACCTTTCCCAAGAAATTCTTACCAGTGTGTGTTTTCATGTGTTCGTCGAAGTACTGCTTCATGTTGAAATCCTTGCCACACCACTGGCACATGAACTGTTTGTGCCCAATGTGGATGCTCATGTGGGAGCGTAGCTGGTACTTGTACTGAAACCTTTCGTCACAGTTCTGCATTGGACACAGTGGAGATTTTTGAATGCCAAGCATAGCAGCTCTACCTGCGCCCACCCTACATAGCCTGAGATTAGGTATATTTTTCATACTCAAAATAGAACCTGCTTGTGTCAACTATTTGGCTCTGCTATATTTCCGTAGCTGAGTTATAACAAAAGGGAAAATTTCCCAAATAATTATCCCTGGAGTACATCTGACTTCTCTGAATTACTGAGACAAGTAAAATGACTCGTCACGTGTTATTCCCAAACTTAACCTAATCTAAGTGAGTTAACTCTGTGTTAAAAATGACCGCTCTCGGGCTTCCCTGGTGGCGCAAGTGGTTGAGAGTCCGCCTGCCGATGCAGGGGACACAGGTTCGTGCCCCGGTCTGGGAAGATCCCACATGCCGCAGAGCGGCTGGGCCCGTGAGCCATGGCCGCTGAGCCTGCGCGTTCGGAGCCTGTGCTCCGCAACAGGAGAGGCCACAACAGTGAGAGGCCCGCATACCACAAAAAAAAAAAAAAAAAAAAATGACCGCTCTCTATCCAGCAGTGAGGTAACGCAACGCTCAGAGCACGGGTCTGACGGCTCTGGGGAAACGCAGCCTCGTGCCTTGCACGAGGCACACCTCTCTCCCACGGCTCACCACGTAAACATAAGCCAGCCCCCATGCCTGGGCCTGGTGGGCAGCACGTGCCTTACCTCGCATCTGAAGGGCTTCTCTCCAGAGTGCTGCAAGGAGTGCACCTTGAGTGACATACTGCGTTTGAATGACTTTCCACAGGTTTCACAGGTAAATGGCATGTCTTTCGTGTGTGCTGCAACACAGAACGCACTTATACTCAAAAACAGTCCACCCAAGGGCTCAAATGGGAAAAGAGAGATGTCCTGCTGTCAGGTGGTCCTGCCATCTTAATTGACTGTTCTCTAATCTGTGAGGCTTTACCGGCAAAGTTCTGAAGGAATAAATAACAACGTTGCAAAGAAACCTGGGTGTGGAAGGCTCTACCATCCAATTTGGTGATGCTTACCGAAGACATGTTGTATTTAGTTTCAACAAGTCAAAACTGATTCAAATACGGCAGTTCCTCATATCCTGCCCAATCCAAAGTATAAAACACACCAAAAAACGAGGGAAAATTATAGGTGTACGAGAAAAGCAACAGAAAAGACTTACCAACCATGTGTTTCCGTACGTGAGCCATGGTATAGAATTTCTTCTCACAAATTTCACAGGAAAATTTCTTTTCTGCATATCCATGGACGATCTTGATATGTTCGTGAAGGGACCAGAGTTTCTTGAATGATTTATTACAGGAAACACACTGAGCAGGATAAATAGAAATAATCTTTATTTATAGGAGCTTCCAGAAAGCCACGCCTGCTGACTGGCAGCTGAAATGGGTGTGCCTTATTATTATTATTATTTGGCCAAGCTGCACAGCTTGCAGGATCTTAGTTCTCCTGACCAGGGATGGACTGAACCTGGGACACGGCAGTGAAAGCGCCGAGTCCTAACTACTGGACTACCAGGGAAGTCCCAGGAAACGGGTGTGCTTTAGATTCGTGGCACAGGCCAGAATCCAAAACAAATCCACGGAGTCCAGATTCCAACACCAGCGTCCTTATGTTCTATTTTCCAAGATGAATTTTTTTAGAGACACTTTGGGAGTATGAAGACAACGGCAAAACATAAGGCAAAAAGGAAGTTCCACTAATGTCAAAGAACTGACTGAATTAGCGTTATACCTTTGAAAAGAACCTTCAAGTTTTTTTTTTTAATATATGGATTACCAAGAGCAGCTGTTTCCTACACGTGGGTTACTATGCAGTTAATACGTGTTTTCCAGAGAATACAAACTAATTTTAAATTAACATAAATAAAAACAAGATAAAGCGTACGTTAATGGTTATATATCTGTAGAAATAGAACAATGTTTTTGTAGCTTAGAGAATGCACTTGGAGCCTTCATTGACACAAATTATTGAGATTTTATTATATTTTCCCAAATCTAATTTTCTCTATTAAACATTCCCCCCCGGCAGAATTTAATATGACCTCTCAGCTGTTGGCCTCATCCTCCCCTTTCCCGGGGAGCCCAGCTCCGGATCGCTCACATAGGCATCTGCAGGAGACACAGGCGGTCCTGCCTAGTTCCCTGTACGATGGATCATCACTAGTCTAGGCTATCATAACATGTATCAAAATAAAATGGTTAAAAGCAATATTAGGAAGTTCTAGGTAACCATCGGACTCTGGGATGCTGAAGGGAGCAAGTTGTTGTTCACTGTAAATAAAGATCTCTGAACACATTATCCCTTCAGGAAACAAGGACTCTGAGAAGAGTCACAGAGATAAGCCTCCGGTGGGATACTGTTCGAGAGAAGGACAGACAACTCCTATAAGCTATTTTGTAGGGCACGGTTTTAATGTTTACTTGTTACCAGGTCATCAGGATTAGAAATGCAAAAAGAGTTCCTTTAGCAGAATCCACAAAACCTAAATACAAGTTTAAATGAAATTATGGTGAGGAATAGTGAAGAAAGTCACACAAAAAAAGGATTTATTAAATGGTTTCTGTACTTAATGAAGCAAATTTGAGTAAAAAAAAAAAAACTATATAACATCAAGATCAAGATATACCTTTTTCAGCCACGAATCATTACAGAACTAAGTTTGACCCCTAGGGTGCAGCACAGCATTGCACTCCTTTTGGCCTGAACAACAGTTGCAACAGCAACCAATTCAGAACCAGGCCCGGGGCACCAGTAGTTATTGGAGGGTAGGCACCATGATTCAGTCTTCTTTTATTTACCAAGCGTGTCAGAGATCAAGTCACAACTGACGAATCAAAAAGCAGTGAATTTTTAGCAAATATAATTTATATTTTTAAAAAAACCTCTTTAAAGTAAAGCAATGATCTTGGTTGTCGATTAAAAGCAAGAAAGAAACGTGAAAAATAAGGAGCACTCCAAATCAGGAGTATTCCAAGAAACACACTGAAACAAAACAATTTCATCTTCTGAAAGAAGTTTAGCTTAAATATGGTACAAGAAATTTCTATTTTACATATCTTTTGGAGACATTAATAGACTTACCTTTTATGAATATTCATTAATATGCATTCACATGTGCAAACCAACATAGCTCAACATAATATAATTCACTCAACATGATATAATTAGCACACTTCTTAACCTATCACAATATAGTCCTTTCAAGGACTAGCCTGGTTTGGATACCATGTTTTGTTACCTTAACAATACTGCACAGTAGCATTATATAACCCTACTGCCAGGTGGGCAACATTTTCAACCAGCTCAGCCTCGTTTAAAGTCTGCATATTCCCATGGGCTCAGCCTCTTGACAAATTTAGTGTTGTCATCTCTCCACTGGCAAAAAGCAAACTCACTCCTGGAGATCTTCCATTTCCACCAGTCTGATTCATTATGGTTTTTGTCCCCATCAGCTGCACTAGCATCTGGCATCCTTTCAAACCTTAGAAAAGGACCTCTCTCTACTCCTGACCTTTCCTTGATATCTCCCACCTTGACAGAGAAGATGCCAGAATGAATTATATTACATGTCTTACAAGAGTAAATCTCAGTGCAAAGTCGGTGTTGACTTTACCTCCTTGTCAATCACCTATAACAGATCCCCCTTCCAATGTACCTGGGTTCCCACTAGTCCAGCGTCAGTTAAATTTAATGCTTTTGAAAGAAAATGTTAAGGCTGCTTTTGAAAAGACCAAAGCTGGGGCTTTTAAAAAGATAAATTGGTGAAAACTGTCCCTTCGGCCTCTATGGTATTTATTCTCTTGGGCAGATACCAGGTGAGTGTGAACAGCCAGGTTCTATCCTGGAAAGTTTGCCCTCTTGGTGATGAAACCTACCTGAATATTTTTTTCACAGTCTGTTTGCTGGTGAAGGGACAGCTCACTTTCCAGGACAAACTTCTTGCCACACTTATCACAAATCTGCATGCGCCTATGAGTAACGTTCATGTGCTTCTCCAGGTACCAGCGAGTATTAAACACCCTGGGGCACTTCTCACAGGTCAGAGTCTCTTTCTCTTCACACTTAGCTTTCTGGACTGGCGCTTTGGGCTCCTTTGCGGCCCGCTTCTTACGCTTAGGTGGCTCTACACTCTTCCTACGACCTCTTGTAGCTCTGGGAGTAGGGGAAGTGGCAGCTGCGGCAACAGAGGCAGCTCTCCTCGTTCTCCTTTGTGTAACGCTGACCTTCTCCACTATCTTCTCCTTTTTCTTCTGCCTTTCGTTTTCTCCATAGTCATTACTGTCATCCGTGGCCTCTTCCTCACTCTCTTCCTCTTCCTCCTCACTGCTTGTCTTAAGAACAGGAGTCTCTTTGGACTGAGAAGAGACACCCTTTTCCCCTTTAGATACATTTAATGTTTGATTATTAAGGTTTACCTCCACTATGATCTGCTCCCTTTTGTAGGAGACTTCCTCCTCCTCCTCCTCTTCTGTGTCATCAGAATTCTCCCGGTCTTCTTTCACAGCATGCACGTCAGACACTGCTCTTGTCTCCCTGAAATACGGCTGCTCCTCTGTTTCATGGAGATGTGGTTTGCTCATCTTGGTGTCCACTAACACAGAATAAGGACTTCCTGATTCCCTTTTGTACACTTTGGTGGACAGGTCAAGCTCCTGGTTGGCACCATGATAAAAGGTAGGTGGCCCTTGACCACGACGGCTGTCTTCTTGTGCCATCCCTGCTACATGCACAGCACAGTTTTCAACCAGCTCCTGACAAGAACTGACTGTGTGGCTCATTGGTAAGTGGCCTAATTTATGAAGCAGTTCAGACTATAGAGAAATAGCTTTAAAACAGGGTAATTATTAAGACTCAAATCCTTTTCCATCCACAAAGGATCACTCAGATGAAAAAAAAGGTATTCCTGGAACCTGTGTGCAATTCTTCCAGTGTTGCAGCACCAAAGCATAAGTCAAAAGGTTTGGTATTATGGCAAGAGCAGAGCACTAGTGATTTTTCTTTTGAAGAAAGCTGCAAATGACGTGGAGCATCTTATCTGCAAAGAAAAGCAAAGACAAAAAAGATCAGGTATCTCTTATTTCCTTCTTATAGCATGCACTGACATCATACAACAAACATATCTTAAAATGATTAAACTCTTCATATATACAATTCTTTATCCTGCTTAAATGGTTCATTGTGGGCCATCATTTTACTGGGTTACATGAATTCAACAAACATTCTGTTAGAATGTAAATTCTAAGACAGCAGGAGTTTACCTGTCCAGTTCACTGAGGTATTCTTAGAGCTTAGCACAGTGACTACCAGCACTTAGTAGGTGTTCAGTGTATATTTGATGACTAAGTGAATATCTGTTTTTGCATGGCATTCATTATCCTGGACATACTGACATGGCAGAATATATGGTCTGTGTCCCCAAGGAGTTTACAGTCCAGTTACACAATATGTGTTGTCCATGAAACATGTAAGGACCTTATGCTGGCTGGTTTTCTTTTCAATATGAGTCACCACCATCCACCACAGTGAGAGCTCATGGAACAAAGGTAGTAGCGGGCTAGGCACTGTGGACCACGAAAATAAAGCAGCGAATTGACAACTACAGAAGAGAGAGAAACGTCACTGGCCTTAAATAATTTATAATCTAGGTATAGAAATCATTGTTTTCAGGTTTCTTAGAATAATTTCAGAGTGGCTAAGTATTTTTAAATTTGTTCTATGCATAGCTCTCTAGATCCACTCAATGACCAGGTGATTTTTAATGTGTCAGCTGCACAGAAGTCTAAATTCTAAGAAACAGTAACCATAAGGTTGACATGGCTCCAAGAAAAATAAAACCATCCATTAAAAAAAAAAGATGAGAAAGGCACACAATTTGCTTTGTGACATACCTCACATTGCTGCTTAGCCAACCACCTAACCTCTGAGTCATATGAATATCACTGCAAGCACATACCCTATTGATTGACAAAAGGAAGGAAACGAGTATTTACTGAATACCTGCTATGTGCACAGAATTGTAAAGGTGCTCATTATTTATTATTTTTAGTTAATATTCACTACAAAACTTTGGGGTTGACTTTTTTTTTTTTTTTTTTGCAGTAAGCGGGCCTCTCACTGCTGTGGCCTCTCCTGTTGCGGAGCACAGGCTCCGGACGCACAGGCTCAGCGGCCATGGCTCACGGGCCCAGCCGCTCCGCGGCATGTGGGATCTTCCCGGACCGGGGCACGAACCCGTGTCCCCTGCATCGGCAGGCGGAGTCTCAACCACTGCGCCACCAGGGAAGCCCTGGGGTTGATTTTTAAACTTATTTTAAATTTTTTATCAAAGTAATCACTCAAAAAAATCATACATAGTTTTACAAGTCAAATATACTGCAACGTTTATAAAAAAGCAGCCATCCTCTGCCTGCTCCATCCCATCTGAGTCCCATACCTGAGACAAAAGTGTTCCTTTTAGCTGTTCCTCTTCCCCTTCCCCTTGTATTCTTCTTCTTTTTTAAAAATTTATTATTTAAAAAAATTTTTAAATTTATTTTTCATACAGCAGGTTGTTATTAGTCATCCATTTTATACACATCAGTGTATACATGTCAATCCCAATCTCCCAGTTCATCACACCACCACCCTCACCCCCCGCCGCTTTCCCCCCTTGGTGTCCATACGTTTGTTCTCTGCATCTGTGTCTCAATTTCTGCCCTGCAAACCGGTTCATCTGTACCATTTTTCTAGGTTCCACATATATGCGTTAATAGACGATATTTGTTTTTCTCTTTCTGACTTACTTCACTCTGTATGACAGTCTCTAGACCCATCCACGTCTCTACAAATGACCCAATTTCGTTCCTTTTTATGGTTGAGTAATATTCCATTGTATATATGTACCACATCTTCTTTATCCATTCGTCTGTCGATGGGCATTTAGGTTGCTTCCATGTCCTGGTTATTGTAAATAGAGCTGCAATGAACATTGTGATACATGACTCTTTTTGAAATTATGGTTTTCTCAGGGTAGATGCCCAGTAGTGGGATTGCTGGGTCATATGGTAGTTCCATTTTTAGTTTTTTAAGGAACCTCCATACTGTTCTCCATAGTGGCTGTATCAATTTATATTCCCACCAACAGTGCAAGAGGGCTCCCTTTTCTCCACACCCTCTCCAGCATTTATTGTTTGTAGATTTTTTGATGATGCCCATTCTAACTGGTGTGAGGTGACACCTCATTGTAGTTTTGATTTGCATTTCTCTAATAATTAGTGATGTTGAGCAGCTTTTCATGTGCCTCTTGGCCATCTGTATGTCTTCTTTGGAGAAATGTCTATTTAGGTCTTCTGCCCATTTTTGGATTGGGTTGTTTGTTCTTTTAATATTGAGCTGCATGAGCTGTTTATATATTTTGGAGATTAATCCTTTGTCCGTTGATTTGTTTGCAAATATTTTCTCCCATTCTGAGGGTTGTCTTTTCGTCTTGTTTATGGTTTCCTTTGCTGTGCAAAAGCTTTTAAGTTTCATTATGTCCTATTTGTTTTTTTTGTTTTTATTTCCATTACTCTAGGAGGTGGATCAAAAAAGATCTTGCTGTGATTTATGTCAAAGAGTGTTCTTCCTATGTTTTCCTCTAAGAGTTTTATCGTGTCTGGTCTTACATTTAGGTCTCTAATCCATTTTGAGTTTATTTTTGTGTATGGTGTTAGGGAGTGTTCTAATTTCATTCTTTTACATGTAGCTGTCCACTTTTCCCAGCACCACTTACTGAAGAGACTGTCTTTTCTCCATTGTATATCCTTGCCTACTTTGTCATAGATTAGTTGACCATAGACGCATGGGTTTATCTCTGGGCTTTCTATCTTGTTCCATTGATTTATGTTTCTGCTTTTGTGCCAGGACCATACTGTCTTGATTACTGTAGCTTTGTAGTATAGTCTGAAGTCAGGGAGTTTGACTCCTCCAGCTCCATCTTTTTCCCTCAAGACTGCTTTGGCTATTCAGGGTCTTTTGTGTCTCCATACAAATTTTAAGATTTTTTGTTCTAGTTCTGTAAAAAACGCCATTGGTAATTTGATAGGGATAGCATTGAATCTGCAGATTGCTTTGGGTAGTATAGTCATTTTCACAATATTGATGCTTCCAATCCAAGAACATGGTATATCTCTCCATCTGTTGGTATCATTTTTAATTTCTTCCATCAGTGTCTTATAGTTTTCTGCATACAGGTCTTTTGTCTCCCTAGGTAGGTTTATTCTTTTCTTTTTTTTCTAAATTTATTTGTTATTTTTATTTTTGGCTGTGTTCGGTCTTTGTTGCCGTGTGCGGGCTTCTCACTGCAGTGGCTTCTCTTGTTGCGGAGCACAGGCTCTAGGTGCATGGGCTTCAGTAGTTGTGACACGCGGGCTCAGCAGTTGTGGCCCACGAGCTCTAGAGCACAAGCTCAGTAGTTGTGGCACACAGACCTAGTTGCTCCGTGGCACGTGGGATCTTCCTGGGCCAGGGCTCGAACCCGTGCCCCTGCATAGGCAGGCGGATTCTTAACCACTACGCCACCAGGGAAGCCTCGGTAGGTTTATTCTTAGGTATTTTATTCTTTTTGTTGCAATGGTAAATGGGAGTGTTTCCTTAATTTCTCTTTCAGATTTTTCATCATTAGTGTATAGGAATGCAAGAGACTTCTGTGTATTAATTTTGTATCCTGCAACTTTACCAAATTCATTGATTAGCTCTAGTAGTTTTCTGGTGGCATCTTTAGGATTCTCTATGTATAGTATCATGTCATCTGCAAACAGTGACAGTTTTACTTCTTCTTTTCCAATTTGGCTTCCTTTTATTTCTTTTTCTTCTCTGATTGCTGTGGCTAGGACTTCCAAAACTATGTTGAATAATAGTGGTGAGAGTGGACATCCTTGTCTTGCTCTTGATCTTAGAGGAAATGCTTTCAGCTTTTCACCATTGAGAATGATGTTTGCTGTGGGTTTGTCGTATATGGCCTTTATTATGTTCAGGTAGGTTCCCTCTATGCCCACTTTCTGGAGAGTTTTTTATCATAAATAGGTGTTGAATTTTGTCAAAAGGTTTTTCTGCATCTACTGAGATGATCATACGGTTTTTACTCTTCAATTTGTTAATATGGTTTATCACATTGATTGATTTGCATATATTGAAGAATCCTTGCATCCCTGGGATAAATCCCACTTGATCATGGTGTATTATCCTTTTAATGTGTTGTTGGATTCTGTTTGCTAGTATTTTGTTGAGGATTTTTGCATCTATATTCATCAGTGGTATTGGTCTGTAATTTTCTTTTTTTGTAGTATCTTTGTCTGGCTTTGGTATCAGGGTGATGGTGGTCTCATAGAATGAGTTTGGGAGTGTCCATTCCTCTGCAATTTTTTGAAAGAGTTTGAGAAGGATGGGTGTTAGCTCTTCTCTAAATGTTTGATAGAATTCACCTGTGAAGCCATCTGGTCCTGGTCTTTTGTTTGTTGGAAGATTTTTAATCACAGTTTCAATTTCATTGCTTGTGATTGGTCTGTTTCATATTTTCTATTTCTTCCTGGTTCAGTCTTGGAAGGTTACACCTTTCTAAGAATTTGTCCATTTCTTCCAGGTGGTCCATTTTATTGGCATACGTTGCTTGTAGCAGTCTCTTAGGATGCTTTGTATTTCTGCGGTGTCTGTTGTAACTTCTCCTTTTTCATTTCTAATTTTATTGATTTGAGTCCTCTCCCTCTTTTTCTTGATGAGTCTGGCTAATGGTGCATCAATTTTGTTTATCTTCTCAAAGAACCAGCTTTTAGTTTTATTGATCTTTGCTATTGTTTTCTTTGTTTCTATTTCATTTATTTCTGCTCTGACCTTTCTTTCTTTCTTTCTTTCTGCTAACTTTGGGTTTTGTTTGTTCTTCTTTCTCTACTTCCTTTAGGTGTAAGGTTAGATTGTTTATTTGAGATTTTACTTGTTTCTTGAGGTAGGTTTGCATTGCTATAAACTTCCCTCTTAGAACTGCTTTTGCTGCATCCCATAGGTTTTGGATCATCGTGTTTTCATTGTCATTTGTCTCTAGGTATTTTTTGATTTCCTCTTTGATTTCTTCAGTGATCTCTTGGTTATTTAGTAACATATTGTTTAGCCTCCATGTGTTTGTGTGTTTTACGTTTTTTTCCTCTGTAATTCATCTTTTTTTTTAATTAATTAATTTTTTTGGCTGCCTTGGGTCTTTGTTGCTGCGCGCGGGCTTTCTCTAGTTGCGGCAAGTGGGGGCTACTCTTCCTTACAGTTCGCGGGCTTCTCGTTGGGTGGCTTCTCTGTTGCAGAGCATGGGCTTTAGGCGCATGGCCTTCAGTAGTTGTGGCATTTGGGCTCAGCAGTTTTGGCTCGCGGGGTCTAGAGCACAGGCTCCATCGTTGTGGCACACGGGCTTAGTTGCTCCGCGGCATGTGGGATCTTCCTGGACCAGGGCTCAAACCCGTGTCCCCTGCACTGGCAGGTGGATTCCTAACCACTGTGCCACCAAGGAAGTCCTGTAATTCATTCCTAATCTCATAGCGTTGTGGTCAGAAAAGATGCTTGATATGATTTCAATTTTCTTAAATTTACTGTGGCTTGATTTGTGACCCAAGATGTGATCTATCCTGGGGAATGTTCCATGCGCACTTGAGAAGAAAGTGTAATCTGCTGTTTTTGGATGGAATGGCCTATAAATATCAATTAAATCTATCTGGTCAATTGTGTCATTTAAAGCTTCTGTGTCCTTATTTATTTTCATTTTGGATGATCTGTCCATTGGTGTAAGTGAGGTGTTAAAGTCTCCCACTATTATTGTGTTACTGTCGACTTCCTCTTTTATAGCTGTTAGCAGTTGCCTTATGTATTGATGTGCTCCTATGTTGGGTGCATATATATTTATAATTGTTACATCTTCTTCTTGGATTGATCCCTTGACCATTATGTAGTGTCCTTCCTTGTCTCTTGTAACATCCTTTATTTTAAAGCCTATTTTATCTGATATGAGTATTGCTACTCCAGCTTTCTTTTGATTTCCATTTGCATGGAATATCTTTTTTCACCCCCTCACTTTCAGTCTGTATGTGTCCCTAGGTCTGAAGTGGGACTCCTGTAGATAGCATATAGATGGGTCTTGTTTTTGTATCCATTCAGCAAGCCTGTGTTTTTTGTTTGGAGCATTTAATCCATTCACGTTTAAGGTAGTTACCAGTATGTATGTTCCTATGATCATTTTCTTAATTGTTTTGCGTTTGTTTTTGTAGGTCCTTTTCTTCTCTTGTGTTTCCCACTTAGAGAAGTTCCTTTAGCATATGTTGTAGAGCTGGTTTGGTGGTGCTGAATTCTCTTAACTTTTGCGTGTCTGTAACGCTTTTGATTTCTCCATTGAATCTGAATGAGATCCTTGCTGGGTAGAGTAATCTTGGTTGTAGGTTCTTCCCTTTCATCACTTTAAATATGCCATGTCACTTCCTGCTGGCTTGTAGAGTTTCTGCTGAGAAATCAGCTGCTAACCTTATGGGAGTTCCCTTGTATGTTATTTGCCATTTTTCCCTTGCTGCTTTCAATAATTTTTCTTTGTCTTTAATCTTTGCCAGTTTGATTACTATGTGTCTTGGCGTGTTTCTCCCAGGGTTTATCCTGTATGGGACTCTCTGCGCTTCCTGGACTTGGGTGGCTATTTCCTTTCCCATGTTAGGGAAGTTTTCGACTATAATCTCTTCAAATATTTTCTCGGGTCCTTTCTCTCTCTCTTCTCCTTCTGGGACCCCTTTAATGCGAATGTTGTTGCTTTTAATGTTGTCCCAGAGGTCTCTTAGGCTGTCTTCATTTCTTTTTATTCTTTTTTGTTTATTCTGTTCCACAGCAGTGAATTCCACCATTCTGTCTTCCAGGTCACTCATCTGTTCTTCTGCCTCAGTTACTCCGCTATTGATTCCTTCTAGTGTATTTTTCATTTCAGTTATTGTATTGTTCATCTCTGTTTGTTTGTTCTTTAATTCTTCTAGGTCACTGTTAAACGTTTCTTGCATCTTCTCGTTCTTTGCCTCCATTCTTTTCCTGAGGTCCTGCAACATCTTCACTATCATTATTCTGAATTCTTTTTCTGGAAGGTTGCCTATCTCCAGTTCATTTAGTTGTTTTTCTGGGGTTTTACCTTGTTCCTTCATCTGGTACATAGCCCTTTGCCTTTACATCTTGTCTATCATTCTGTGAATGTGGTTTTTGTTCCTCAGGCTGCAGGATTGTAGTTCTTTTTGCTTCTGCTGTCTGCACTCTCCTCAATGAGGCTATCTAAGAGGCTTGTGCAAGTTTCCTGATGGGAGGGACCGGTGGTGGGTAGAGCTGGCTGTTGCTCTGGTGGGCAGAGCTCAGTAAAACTTTAATCCACTTGACTGCTGATGGGTGGGGCTGGGTTCCCTCCCTGTTGGTTGTTTGGCCTGAGGCAACCCAACACTGGAGCCTACCTGGGCTCTTTGGTGGGGCTAATGGTGGACTCGGGGAGGGCTCACGCCAAGGAGTACTTCCCAGAAGTTCTGCTGCCAGTGTCCTTGTCCCCACGGTGAGCCACACCTACCCCCCGCCTCTGCAGGAGACCCTCCAACACTAGCAGGTAGGTCTGGTTCAGTCCCCCCTGGGGTCACTGCTCCTTCCCCTGGGTCCCAATGCTCACACTACTTTGTGTGTGCCCTCCAAGAGTGGAGTCTCTGTTTCCCCCAGTCCTGTTGAAGTCCTGCAATCAAATCCCACTAGGCTTCAAAGTCTGATTCTCTAGGAATTCCTCCTCCCATTGCTGGACCCCCTGGTTGGGAACTCTGACGTGGGGCTCAGAACCTTCACTCCAGTGGGTGGACGTCTGTGGTATAAGTGTTCTCCAGTCTGTGAGTCACCCACCCAGCAATTATGGGATTTGATTTAACTGTGATTGCACCCCTCCTACCATCTCATTGTGGCTTCTCCTTTGTCTTTGGATGTGGGGTATCTTTTTTGGTGAGTTCCAGTGTCTTCCTGTCAATGTTTGTCCAGCAGCTAGTTGTGATTCCGGTGTTCTCGCAAGAGGGAGTGAGAGCACGTCCTTCTATTCCACCATCTCGGTTCCTAAACCCCTTCCCCTTGTATGTACTTTCATATTTCTAAACAATTTGATTATATTTCCTTTTTTGTTGGCCATGCCGCCTGGCATGTGGGATCTTAGTTCTCCAACCAGGGACTGAACCTGGGCCCTCAGCAGTGAAAGCACCGAGTCTTAACCACTGGACCACCGTGGAAGTCCCTGTGATTGTATTTCTATTTCCTGACTTTTTTTTTTTCAATTTTAGATAGTACCACTTGTCTCCCACTATAGTTTTCTTACCTTATTGCTCCCAACTCTTCCTTCATCCTCCCCATATAGTTGTATCACTTTTTTGTTAAGTGATTTATTGCTTACACTATTATGACTATAATACGTAATTCACAACTATTTCTATCATTCCTCTGCTATTGTCTCTCTTCCATTTTCTCTCCTTATGGATTTATTCTTTTAAAAAAATTATTTAGGGAATTCCTTGGCAGTCCGATGGTTAGGACTCTGTGCTTTCACTGCCGAGGGCCTAGCTTCCATCTCTGGTTGGGGAACTAAGGTCACACAAGCCGCGTGGTGTGGCCAAATCAATCAATTAATTAATTATAAAAATTATTAATTATTATTAATTATTAATAATTAATTATAAAAAATTATTTGACTTTCATTTTAGTAGAATTTCAGAAAGAAACGGTGATAAGTGCCACCATGTTTTACTTGACATCTGAATAGATATATTTATACTCTTTTGTATTTATAAAAGAGGAAATTATGCCTCTGAGAGGTCAAATTATTTGTCTAAGATCACCTAACTATTAAATGACAGAAGCAATGTTTGACTTCAGGCCTGCCTGACTCCAAAGCTCATGGTCTATTTCTACTATGACAAATGACATTCCAAAATAATTAAAACTCAATTATTCCTGTAACCACATACCTTTTTGCATCAGTTTTGTACCTTGCATTTTAAGTAGGAAAATCATAGTAGCTTTATTTTGTATTGCCCAAACTTCTGACCCGTGGAAATAATGTAAACTACTACAAGTACCAGTAAATAAACTTAACCACATTAATTATCTCAAATTAAGCAAGGGAGGGCAGACAGTAAAATTCAATTAACCAGAAAAAGAGAGGAATAAAACAAAATCATGAAGACAAAGAAAAATAAATGAAAGGATATCCTCTGTGGTAGTGGTCAATTTGTTTTTCTGAAATACCCCTGACCCTCAGCCTTCTGGGCACATGACAGACCTGCACTTTCTGACCCTGCCCCCTCCCCTGTAGTTGGGTGGGGCTGTGTGACTATTTCCAGCCAGTACAGCTGAGTAGAAGTGATACATGGAAGAGCAATGTGAGACCCTCCAGCCCTCTCTTCCCTCTGAGACAGGGACCAGCGATCCTTAAGGTGCTGACTGCTGTGATTGCTATCAACCTGGGACACCAAGTAACAAAATGACCCACAGGATATGCATAAGGCTGTGGATCTTTAAATTTTTTTGTTTTTTATTTAATTTGAAGGAGAGCATGTTTTCAAAGCCACTGAGATTTTTTTTTTTTTTTTAAATACATCTTTACTGGAGTATAATTGCTTCACAATGCTGTTAGGTGTTAGTTTCTGTTGTACAACAAAGTGAATCAGCCATATGCATACATATATCCCCATATCTCCTCCCTCTCAAGCCTCCCTCCCACCCTCCTTATCCCACCCCTCTAGGTGGTCGAAAAGCACTGAGCTGATCTCCCTGTGCTATGCTGCTGCTTCCCACTACAAAGCCACTGAGATCTTGTGTTGTTTACTGCTGCAGCATAACCTGGCCTCTCTGAGCTGATACAGGTGGAATCCAGAAGTGTGGTGCTGCCTCACCAAAAAACCTAAAGTATATGGTGAAGGCTTAGGAGCTGGGTAGAAGGAGGCAAGGAAAAAGTTATCAGAGGCTAAAAGGAGAGCAGCTCATATTGCACAGTGGTGACGAGAGTTAATATGCCATAAAAACTTAGAGCTCTAGTGGGAAAATGGACTATTAAAAGAGTGTGTTGGTTACTCTTGGCTGTATTTGACAAATTATTATTTGAAAAGGATGAATTCAGAAAAGAATCAGTCGGTTTCCAATCATAAAAAAAGGAGTCCAGAAGGTCAGTGATTTGTAGGGTTAGAAGAAGCAGGTGCTTAACACACAACTGAGAAGGTCTCTGAGCTACAAATGCTGATCAGAATTCAGTCTTGAGGCAAGGATCAAGTGAAAGTTTTGGCCTTCACAACCACTGATAAAACCTCCCAACTGATTAAGGCAGTGCTGAATAAAATAGCTTTTCTAAAAAGAGACTAAAGAGAGGTTCTCAAGCAGTCTCTTAGTCTGTTTTGCTATAAAGCACGTTTCTTTGATGTGAATTAGTTCAAATGCTATTAGTAAACAGGGAAATGATGTCAATATAACACAGAAGTCATGTTGGTTTATACGAAATTTTCCTGTTGGAAGTGATCAGGAGAAAGCTTTCCCAAATTAAAAAGAAAGCTTTAGCAATATATGAAAACACTAAGAAAAATGCTAAGCATCCCACTTCTGTACCTTCCTTTAATGCAAGTTGTGGCTGGTTCAGCTGCTTCATGAACCACTGCACTTTCCACTTTATATCTGGTGAAGTTGAGGGTATATGTTTTTCCTCCTGTGTTTAAAAAAGAAAGAAAGTTTTTGATTGCTGAAGCATACACCATACCATAGATCAAATTTTTACTGTAATGAAATTAGTCCTATTATACGTAAATGTCTTCAACACCCCAAAATCTCAGAGGAGGAAACAAGCACCCAGGGGACTGAGTCTGTAAAGCTCCCACCAACTGATGCTGAGTGCATATGCCGCTGGAGATTTAATATGCTACTGTTTTTATTTTAATTAATTTTGCTTTTATTAGTGCACTGGTTACAGTGTTCCACAGCTTTTGAGTGGTCTGCCCAATCCTGTTTTTCCCATAAGCCCTGTTTATTTTAGTGTGCAATTTTTGCAGAATTCAGGAAAGCATATACGGCATTATGGCAGAAATACCTGTATTCAAAATTAAGTCAAGGAAGAAGTATGAGACCAACAAGGCAGAGTTATGCAGCAAATCCATGAAGTATGGCTAGAAAAGACTGGTGGACGTGGCTAGGGCACATGGAGCTGACTGGAAACAAGTAAGTAAAAATCCAACTAAGTTTTTGAGAGTTATACTGCCAAAACGACCACCAGCCTGGGCTTGAGAGCCTATGACTATTCAAACCTCCTTAAAATGATCTTTGGGGTCCCAGGCATCTATGGCAGGAAGTGGACTAAGAAAGCTGTTCGTCCCCTTAAAGGGGTATATTCCTCATTGTCCATTTGGGATACAGCCAAGGAACATAATAGGAAAAAAAGGAGGAGGAGGTCCAATAAGATGGAGCTAGGGGAGCAAAGAAAGAACAGACAAGTTAGCTAAGGAGCCAAGTCTGGGCCTCTTCGAGAACATTCCCCATCCCTGGAGGGGTCCTCTCAATGACTGCTCAGAGGAACTGCAGAATTTGCTGCAGTCCACTGACTGCTATATGTCTCCTGTTCTTCCCCCTTTCAAATGGGACTGTTTATTTTTATCATCCTGTCGCTAGTCACCACTGTATATTGTATGTGACGGCAGCCAATCATTTGCCAATTTCTTTCACAAATCTATGGATCAGAAAGAGCAACATCTGGGCCTGATGTGGAGACTACTATGTGCATCATCTCCTCACGAACAGACCACCAGTCATCACATCCTTGCGTCACTCAGAGATCCTGGACTTCAAGCTTGATGCCATGATTTGATAGGACCTTGGGGTTCCCTACTTGGGGAGGAAGTGAGTGTATTTTGCCTGTGAGAGAGGGTAGATCGACTATCTGGTGACCAAGAGAACAGTGCTGTTTATTATATATTTTCAGCTGTCTCCCTGGCACCAGCAGTGTTGTGCTTCCTGGCCCTGCCTAGTTACATGGGACTACATGACTAGATCTGGCCATCATGTTGCGAAATAAGCAATGTGAATCACTTCTGAGCTAGTGAGAGACCCTCCAGACTTCACTTCCCTCTTAGCATGGTGACCAATAGTGTACAGGAAGGTGGTGGTTCCATCAGCCTGGACCACTGAGTGACACGGGCAGAGCTCCCCTGCTCATCTATCATGGCCACGTAGTGAGAAACAAATCCTTCACTGTTTAAGCCACCTAGATTGGGAGGTGGTTTGTTGCTGCAGCATAACCTAGCTAATGCAGTTCTTTATGAATATGTATTACATATATCGATGGTCTCAGTCTTAAGCTAGACAGCAGAGACAGAATTGCTAGGTGAAAAGTTTAAAAATCAGACAGATGAAGGGATCAATTCACATGGGAATTCTCTACTTAACAAGTTTGAAAATAAGACTTTTCCTTATTTAAAAAATGACAATTAAAGTGCTGTATTCTATTTTTTGGGGGGGCAGGGGCGTGCCGCCCTGCGTGGCTTGTGGGATCTTAGTTCCCCGACCAGGGACTGAACCCGGGCCCCGGCAGTGAGAGCGCTGAGTCCTAACCACTGGACCACTTGGAAATCTGCCCTTTTTTGCTTTATATGATTTTAAATGATGTACACATATATAGGATTACCATATGAACCTGCAGTGGAAGAGCTGAGTCTTAAGCACTGGACCACCAGGGAAGTCCCCCCATATGAACCTGAAAGTGACATCTCACCACTATTAAAATCAGGAAGGCTCATCGAAACACCAATAAATCACACTGTCACAATAGAAGACACCATCTAACTGTTCACTTTGAGACACATACGGGCACTCTGCCCACATTTTACTTTCTTCCTTTGGTTTTGGCACCTTTTCCCTTGTCTGAGTTTTGGTGATAATCTTTCTTTAGTCTCTTTCCAGAAAACTTAAAATATCTCCTAAGGGCACAACAGAGTAACCTTTGCAATACCAAAACCGCATTAGGGAAATTAGAACCTTCCATGTTCCATTATCCAACTCTTCATGCGTATCCTCAGTTCTAACTTACTTATTACAAATCATCTTAGTTTTTTAGAAGACTCTCTAAGTGAATGTATTGAGCTCTAAGAACCTGAAGGTAGACAGAAGAGGCAAATAAGAAATAACCCTCAGTGATATTTAAAGCTGCTTAAATTCATCCCTCTATGGTATTAAAACAACACAAGTTCATCTGTTCTTAAAGATAATTGTCTGAAGTGTCATAAAATAAGTTCCAAAATGAAGTGGGTCATTCCTTAGTGTCTTGCTACAATTAGTGTACACAACTTGGGGGAAAACGTGGTGTGTATGTCAGGGGTTCACCAGCTGAGAAGCAGTCAGTCCTAGTACTGTAAAAGCTGGACCAGCTACTGGGAAGAAAATACAGTTTTTAAAAAAAAGTTAGAACATATGACAGCATATATACAGATAGTAAAGTACAGCTTCCAGAAAGTGCTTTTTTTCAATGCCATTTTTTCCCCACGTGGACCACAAAATAAGTTTATACAGTCTTCAAGAGTGTTTATTAGTTTTAAAAGGAAAACAATTTTGTTCCCTGAGAAGTTTTAATAGTTACTTTCAACAAATTTAATTTTTTTCTATTAAAATATGTACCTAGGCATCCTCCTTGTATGTTAAAAAGACACTATTTTGGACGAGTCTTTGCAAGTTGAAAAGGCAGCCTGGTAAGGTATATCAGTCTGATACCCCTGCTTATTCCACTCCTTCAGAGTCATGGCCCCTGACCTGTTTCCAAAGCTCAAACCACCCATGTACTGCCAGACCTTGGTCCTGCTGAATGGAGAGGTTTCTAAAGCATACAACTACCCATGAGGATCAGGCCAAAACTAAAACCACCAAGAAATGGAAAGAATCAAGGAGGGAAAGATAAATACCTATCAGCAAAGTTCTTTCAAAAAGAAAAACAGATCCACTAGGAAGAACGGACAGGATGACATTTGGGTCTGTGATAGCAATGCACTGGTCTGATACTTTAGTCAAAGCTTTCCTGCTTTTGCTGAGGGCTACTCATTTTTTTCTCATTAGGAAACTATGTCAGTGATACATCTGTCAAATAACAACTAATCTCAAAGTCTTTGGATGGTCAGGTAATTATTTAACAACTACTATCTGCTTACTATGAGTAAAAAAAAAAAAAAACTAGAAATCTGAAAGTTTGGAAGAGACACTGCATGCAGGTGGGAAAATCAGTAAAAGTTTTGTGAAGGATAGTACATTTCAGGAAAACTTCAAGGGCAGGCAGGTTTTAGACTGGCAGAAATGAAGGCAGAAAAGGTCACTTCTAGTAAAGTGAAATTCGAATGGGGTAATAGTGAGGTATATTCTTAAACAAGAGACCGTGTAAGCTGTTTAGTTTTGCTAGCATATAGGGCTTGAGGAAGGGAGAGGTGGCAAGATAGGTGAGTTATTTATTTTATTTTTAAAATAAATTTATTTATTTATTTATTTTTGGCTGTGTTGGGGATCTTCATTGCTGCGCACGGGCTTTCTCTAGTTGCGGCAAGCGGGGTCTACTCTTTGTTGTGGTGCGCGGGCTTCTCATTGTGGTGGTCTCTCCTATCGCGAAGCATAGGCTCTAGGCGCGCGGGCTTCAGTAGATGCAGCACGTGAGCTCAGTAGCTGTGGCTCACGGGCTCTAGAGCGCACGCTCAGCAGTTGTGGCGCACGGGCTTAGTTGCTCCGTGGCATGTGGGATCTTCCCAGACCAGGGCTCGAACCTGTGTCCCCTGCATTGGCAGGTGGACTCCCAACCACTGAGCCACCAGGGAAGTCCCAATAGGTGAGTTATTGCCATATCGTGGCCAACCTTGAAGGCTGGACTGAAGAGTTTGTCGTTAATATGGATGACAAGATAGAGCATCAAAGGTTTTTAAGGAAGGAACTAATATAATTAGAGTTGTGTTTTAGGGGTCAAATTACATGACGACAAACAATTGTAGACCTATATGTAAGTATATCTTTGAAACATATATATGATAAAACAGATATACAATTAAGCAAAATAGAATAAACTTAAAATAAGTAAAGAAATTGAAGTAGAAAAGGAGTAGGAAAATAATACCAGGAATTAGGATAAAAACAAAATAAAAGCACAAACGATTTTACACTAAATCCTATATTAGTACTGACTAAAATAAAATTTAAAATATCCAAATTGTAATTCTAAAAAGTTCTCTACAAGAATGCATTCCTTATGAAACAATTAATTTCCCTACCTAGTAATTAAACTAAGTTTAAGACTCATGTCCACACTAAAACCTTAATTTTGTTTTTTTGATAATACAGTAGGTTCTACTTTCAGTAGGCCTAAAATAAATGAAATCTCACCATGTCCTGTCTCTTCCTTAAAAACAATCTGTAAAAGCAGCCACTATGGAAAACAATATGGAGATTCCTCAAATAATTAAAAATAGAACTACCATTCGATCCAGCAATTCCACTCCTGGGTATATATCCAAAGAAAACTCCTATGTTCAATGTAGCATTATTTACAATAGCCAAGAAATGTAAGCAACCTAAGCGCCCATCAACAGTTGAATGGAGGAACTTCCCTGGCGGTCCACTGGTTAAGACTCTGCGCTTCCATGGCAGGGGGGCACAGGTCCAATCCCTTCTCAGGGAACTAAGATCCTGCATGCCATGCGGTGCGGCCAAAAAAAAAAAAGATGGATAAAGAAGATACGGTGTGTATGCATACATATGTATTTACACACACACACACACACACACACACACACACACGAATATTACTCAGCCGTGAAAAAGAATGAGATCTTGCCATTTGCGACAATATGGAGGGATCTAGAGGGTATTATGCTAAGTAAAATAAGTCAGATACTGTATGATTTCACTTATATGTGGAAGCTAAAAAACAAAACAAGTAAGCAAACAACAAACCAGAAACAGAGCCACAGATACAGAGAACAAACAGGTGGTTACCAGAGGGGTGGGGAGCCGGAGGCGGGGGAGGGGGGAGGAGAGAAATAAATGAGGGAGATTAAGATCTTGTTATTTTATATTAAAAAAGCCATATTATTATGGTAAAGAATGTGTGACCATACAGGCTTAATGATGGGATCAATAATTAGGGTTCATTTTTTTTTTGGCTGTGTTGGGTCTTTGTTGTTGCGCGCGGGCTTTTTCTAGTTGCGGGAGCGGGGACTACTCTTCTTTGTGGTGCGCGGGCTTCTCATTGTGGTGGCTTCTCTTGTTGCGGAGCATGGGCTCTAGGCGTGCCAGCTTCAGTAGTTGTGGCACGCAGGCCCTAAAGTGCAGGCTTCAGTAGTTGTGGCGCACGGGCTTAGCGGCTCTGAGGCATGTGGGATCTTCCCAGACTAGGGATCGAACCCACGTCCCCTGCATTGGTAGGCGGATCCTTAACCACTGCACCAACAGCAAAGTCCCGGGGTTCATTTTTAACCTAAATTTTGGTACTGTCAACCCTTAAATTTTACCAACCTATGCCTCAGTCTGCCAACCTGAAAACGGGAGCCAAGAAAACAAACTGCAAAACTGAAAAACTTGGTAAATTCTACCCTCTGATCTACGAAACACATATGGTAGTGGTGACAGTTATATGCATTTATACGATACTTTAAATTACATAAAGCACATTTATCATACATTTGTTAAACATTTATTAAATGCTTACTTTCTAAAGGTGCTCACAAAATCGACCTGGGATGCACTAGAAAAGCTACCAACACCAACATGTAAAAGTCAACTTTACAATAAACAAAACCTCAAATGACATATATCATTGGACCATATTTTAGATAAACATCATAAAGTGTTCTCAGATGCCTATATTTTATACAGTTGAAAAACATAACTAGTTTTAATGCAATCTCATCTAACAAAATTTAATGTCAAATAATTATTTTTAAGCAGTCCATTTAATCCGTTATCTGTAAGAAATGAAACTGAGAAATGCCTGTCACCTCCAACTTTGGACAAACCTTTTGTAAAAATAAAATTTCACTGCAGTTTTTCACATATGCATTTATTTATTATAAATCTATTTATTTTGGGCTGTGTTGGGTCTTCGTTGCTGTGCGCGGGCTTCCTCTAGTTGTGGAGAGCGGGTGCTACTCTTCTTCGCGGTGCGCGGGCTTCTCATTGCGGTGGCTTCTCTTGTTGCGGAGCAGGGGCTCTAGGTGCGTGGGATTCAGTAGCTGTGGCTCACGGGCTTAGTTGCTCCGTGGCATGTGGGATCTTCCCAGACCAGGGATCAAACCCGTGTCCCCTGCATTGGCGGGGGATTCTTAACCACTGCGCCATCAGGGAAGCCCCACATATGCATTTAAATGGGACTGTCGTTGCGTTTCCTCAGTAATATGCAAGTGAAGCTAGTAGAAGAGTACAAAGGAGAGGTACTTTTCCTAAGCACTATCGAATTACCTTCAAGCATCAACAGTCTCCACATTTCCTTACAAGATAATAAAAACTAATGTGCATTACTCATCACACAGTGGCTTAAGCAACCTTAACTTTCACCAATAACCCCTAGGGCCAAAGACGAAATCTAATACTAAGTAGGTTACACTGCAGGACCTGGATGATTACAACATATTTTTACAACATCTTTCCATTATTCAATTCAATTCACAAAAGTCATCTACAGACAGGAGAATGTAATTTAAACAAAGGAGTTATTTTTAAAAGAAGAGTAAGAGTTTTGTATTACTTAGAAAGTCTCAGTCTAGCTTTAACCAAAGGTTGTTTTATGGAACGCAATTATCACATTTAATGCACTAGTCCATTTTCAAAATGGCTATCAATGTGAGTACCTTGATCATTAGTAGTTGATATCCTGCCTATTAGCTTTATTAAGAAAAATCAGAGACTTAAATGGCCTTGTGAATCTTACTTTTCTTAAACTCCTTAAAAGTAACACTTTAAGTTAGAACTGAGACCTGTTTAGCAGTTTCAGATGTTCACATTGTGGCTACCTATAATGTAAGCCATTGTGAGAGGCCTATGTATACATCAAGTTGACTAGATCATTGTGAATTTGAATTAAAAACTCATTTAGAAAATGAAAATAACTGAGAAATGCGCTCATTACACTCATACGTTATATTTTACAATGTGTGAACACCACCAGGAGATGTTGGAATTTAATTTATATATTTGACCTACCGAAAGACAAAGGATTGTTACCATTTTCTCATTAACAAAAAATTTTTGACACTTCAAAAATTAACATTTGGAAAAAAGTTTAACTGAACTAGTCTTAAACCAGGTATAAACAACTAATCTAAAACAAATTATTTGAAACCCTATGGGAAGGGTTAATCCAAACCATGACATACCCAAAACATGTCCAACGGAAAAAGATGAATTGCTAACATACAACTTGCCTTTTCCTTCCTAAGTCTGTATTTTCCTCTCCTTGGCTGTAATTCTTAAACTTTTAAGAATCTTTGGAAAACCACAAATCCTCTCTCCCCACAAAAATGAACACACAAACATTTACATGCAATTTCAAGGAGTCTGCCCATTTTGAGAAACCCATCCATGGATCCCCCTAAGGATCTCCAAACCCCCGTCTAAGAACTCCTGTCGTACAGCAGCTTTTACTTTTCTATATTTGTAATATACATTTAGATTAGGTTTGTAAGTTAAAATTTCCTCTACCTCCTTTGCTCTTCTTTCCTACATCTTTTTCTCTGAATCTCTCCAGCATATCTATGGTCATAAAAGAATTAACAGTTGAATGAAAGAACTGTGTTGAGTAACATCATTAAATGTAGAATAAAAGATCTTAGTATAAACCCCAATATGCTAATTAACCAGATGTATAACCTCAGAGAAGCCAATTAATCTCACTTGATCTCAGTGTGTTCCCCCGTAAAAGAAGAATAATAGTACCCACACCTATTTAATCTGATAACACAGGCAAAGTTCCCAGTACATAGGGGGCTTTCAGTGTTGGCTCCTTTCTCCTTCCTACTTGAGAGGATCATTCCTAAAGAAGTTATAGATTATGGATAGCAGAGCAGAGATTTATGTAATTTTAGAGTTTGTTGCATGCATTTTTCCACAGTGAACATGATGCAGGAGATGAAAGAAAAGAAAAGATGGGGAACGGAAAGTTTAAAAACTGAAGTAGGCCATAAGCAACCAAAGAAAGAATATAAACTGAACTTTATCAAAATAGAAACCTTTGGGGTGTCAAAGGTCACTATCAGAAAAGTAAAGAGATAACCCAGAGAATGGGAAAAAATATTTGCAAATCATAGGTCTGATAAGGGTCTAGTATCCACAATATATAAAGAACTCTTACAACTCAACAAAAAGATAACCCAATTTTTAAATGGGCAAAACACTTGAATAGACATTTCTCCAAAGAAGATATACAAATGGTCAATTTGTACAGGGAAAGATGCTTAATATCTTTAGTCATTAAAAAAATGCAAATCAAAACCACAATAAGATACCACTTCATACCTCCTACGGTGGCTATGATAAAAAACTGGAAAGAAGCAAGGGTTGGCTAGGATGTGGAGAAATTGGAAGCTTCATACATTACTGATGGGAATATAAACTGGTACAGTCACTTTTGAAAACAGTTTGACAGTTCCTCAAAATGTCAAACATAGAGTTACCACATGACCTGTCATTCCACTCCTAGGTATGTACTCAAGAGAACTGAAAATATACGTTCATACAAAAACTTGTATGTAAATGTTCATAGCAGCATTGTTCATAATAGCCCCAAAGTGGAAACAATCCAATTATACACCAACTGATGATGAATGCATATATAAAACCTATATCCACACAATGGAATACTATCAGTCATAAAAAGGAATGAAGTACTGAGAAGTGTACAGCATGGATGAATCCTGAAAACATTATGCTAAGCAAAGAAGCCAGACACAAAAGACAACACATTGTATGATTGCATTTACATGAAATGGTCAGAATAAGCAAATCCATGAAGACAGAAAGTAAATTAGTGATTGAGAGGAGCTGGGGTCAGGGAGGAGCAGGGAGTGACTGCTATAATGGATTCCAGGTTTCCTTTTGGGGTGCTGAAAATATTTTGGAAATAGATATTCGTGATGGTTGCACAGCTTTCTGAATACACTAAAAAACACTGACTTGTACACTTTAAAATGGTGAATTATATGGTATATAAATTATATCTCAATATAAATAAATAAATGAAATGAGATGAAATAGGCTATCTGGACATTAGTAGTCCAAAGATGGTCTGAAATAAAAGATTATCTGAAAATTAGGTATTTTATATAAAAATGACATTATTGATTTACTGGATAGGTCATAAGTGATGAACTGGGCTCTAACAGCAGTGATGCAATGAGATTGAGTGGAAAATTCAAAACCACCCACAGTGCTGAGCGTCACAGAATTTGGACTGGCTCTATTTGGGCCTTTTCCATACTGCTCTGGGCAGGTGACTTTACTTTTCGAACCCTCAGTTTTCTCAGCTACACACTTAAGGGATTCCCTCCCACCAGTGACACTTACTGTTTGTCCTGATTGTTTCTTTCCATTTTCTTGCCTAGCTCATCTGGTCACCTACTGCCACGCAGTATTCCCAACCTTTTCAACATTAAGGGCTTTAATGTTGAGCCCCTTAATTAAGGGCTCGCCACTCTTCATACGCCCCTCCCATGTTCCCATGGAGCACTGTTTTTTTTGTTTTTGTTTTTTTGCGGTACACGGGCCTCTCACTGTTGGGGCCTCTCCCGTTCTGGAGCACAGGCTCCGGACGCGCAGACTCAGCGGCCATGGCTCACGGGCCCAGCCACTCCGCGGCATGTGGGATCTTCCCGGACTGGGGCACGAACCCGTGTCCCCTGCATCGGCAGGCAGACTCTCAACCACTGCGCCACCAGGGAAGCCCTGGAGCACTGGTTTTAAAAGTTATGTCTCAGAGGGACTTCCCTAGTGGTCCAGTGGTTAACACTCCATACTTACAATGCAGGGGGTGCGGGTTTGATCCCTGGTCCGGGAACTAGGATCCCACATGCTGCGTGGCACAGCCAAAAAAAAAAAAAAAAAAAAGTTGCGTCTAAGAAATTGCATTTAGGTCATACTTTTTTATTTTTTGCTGACCAAATATAAAAAAGTAGCCTAACTTTTTGGTTAGACTCTCCAGCTTTTACCATAATTTCCATTTGACTTTCTGAATACTAAAATTAGTTTATTAATCTCAGGATGGGGATGCCTGAGTTAAGGGAATATGCTATCTACAATCTTGAAATAAGTATGACACTAAATGGGACTGGCCCATAGCCTTAACCATGGTATAGGTAACTTTTTCCAAAAACAACACTAGGTCTACCACACTTTCTCAGAGTAGAGAGAGGTATGACCACGTATAACACCATTCCTTGATGATTCTATTCCATCCTCTGCCTTGATCAGAAGGCGTTTAAGGCAACATGCCAAATGGGATGTAGAGGCAACCTATGAAGCCTCAGATAACCTGCCATATCCATTGCTTCCTTACTGTTAATAGTCCTTTCTTTTTAAAACGTAAGCTGTAGGCTGAGTAAAACAAAGCCAGGTAGCAATGCCACAACTGTGTCAAAATTAAAGGCAAAAGTGCCCAATCACTCTGTAGGTGGTGTAGAGCACAACTCTACCCGACAGAGGTGTTCTATGCTGGATGGCGGCAAACGGAGCCAATGGATCCTCCCTCCCTTTTGGGAAGTACAGCTGAACATAGAGAAGAGGTTGATACTGGGGTCTGGGTTGTAACCCTAACCACGCTGAGTTATGGTTAATGAATCCTCACGAGATATCCAGTGTGTCACAGTCTTGGAAGGGATAGGACTCTTTACTAAAATTGCTACTTCTCAAACATAGGGTCTATTTGTGAATGCCCAGATCTCCTTTTTTCCTCTAAAGAGAGATACAGCTTTTAACTTTTGTTTTTCTGATTATAAAGGCAAAGTTTATAGGTCAAACGGGTTTATGCACTGTGTTTTCTGTCCAATTACCACACTCCACTCTTCATACACAAGCTTTAACTATCATCTACACGCAAAGTACCAAGAGTCTAATATAAGAAGATATTTATTTATTTATTCCTTCAAATAATTATTGTATTGACCCCAGCCTTCACAAGCTTAAATTTGTTTGGGGAGCAAGAACTATACACAAAAGATAAGTCACAACTGGGTCTTCCCTGGTGGCTCAGTGGTTAAGAATCCACCTGCCAATGCAGGGGACAGGGGTTTGAGCCCTGGTCTGGGAATATCCCACATGCCACGGAGCAACTAAGCCTGTGCGCCACAACTACTGAGCCTGCACTCTAGAGCCCACGCGCCACAACTACCACAGCCACAACTACGTGCGCCTACAGCCTGTGCTCCGCAACTAGGGAAGCCACCGCAATGAGAAGCACGCGCACCGCAACGAAGAGTAGCCCCTGCTCACTGTGACTAGAGAAAGCCTGCGCGCAGCAACGAAGACCCAATGCAGCCAAAAAAAAAAAAAATTATAAATAAATTTATTAAAAAAGTCACAACTGCCAAATAAAACAAATGGTATTTTTTAAAAAGGTGCCACATAACTATTTAAAAGGGCAAGAAAGATGTAGAATGGACAGGCTATGGAAAGCCTTGTGAAGAGCATGAGATCTGAGCTAGGTCCTGAATGATGGAGGGATCTGAAGAAGCAGAGAGGAAATGAGAAGACAGGATGAGGAGAGCAAGGCTGTTACCATGAAGAAGCACAGTATACTTAGGCCCAGTCAAAGGGACTTTACCAGGGGTTAGCTGGTGATAAGGTTATAAACGTAGTCAATGTAGGGACAGAAGATGGAAGGGTTTGGCGGTAGAGCTGAGAGATGTGGGCATCACGAACAGTCGCAGAGAGAGTCAAAAAAAAAAAACAAAAGGGAGAAATCAACAGAGCTTTCTCATTAGATGTGAAGGATAAAGAAAGATATCAAAGATGATTTAGACAATTTGAATTTCCATACCCACATCTAACAGGAAGATACAGGTGGGAGAGCACATCTTTTTTATTACTGTTAAGACAGCGAGCCTCAATCCAGAGATCTAGCTCTATCTTTTGCAGAGTGACTAGATAAGTTTTTTGCTAAATATTCCTAACACTCCTTTGCAATGACGACCGCTACCAAAAAAATTAAGTCCAAACCTCCTTCAAGATTAGACCCCACACGCCACAACTATTGAAGCCTGCGTGCCCTAGAGCTCGTGCTCCACAAGAGAAGCCACGATGAGAAGCAACGAAGAGTAGCCCCCACTCGCCACAACCAGAGAAAGCCTGCGTGCAGCAACGAAGACCCAACGCAGCCAAAAAAAAAAAAAAAAAAAAAAAAGATGAGACCCCTCACTTTACCTTTCTAACCTCATCTCCCTCCACATCCCTCCACAAACTCTATTAAGGTCTGTCTACTCAACGTTCCCTGAGCGTGCCATATGACTTCTCATGCCAGTCACTTGTGTATCCTGCCCCATCAGCCGAGAATGCCCTTATTTCTCTCCCCATCAACTGAATCTCACTAATCTCTCAATATTCAGTTCAAACACCACTAACTCTTTCTAAAAATCCCCAGCCCCTATCACTTCTCCTGTGTGTATTTCTACTCTACTACTCCTGGCTTTATTATACTTATTTCATCCCGTATTGTAAAAAATTTGTTTATATGACCACATTCCCATTGCCAGCGATTGATTTAGAGGCGGGTCCATGATTAAGTTTTGGACAGAGAGATTTAAGGGAAATCAGCTGGAAAGCTTCTGAGAAAGATTTCCAAACTCTTAAAAAAGCATAAGAAAGCACTAACCACCACCCTCTGCTGGATGTCATCTTGTCTGGATATGATGCCTGGAACTGTGGTACCCATCTTGCATCCATGATGAGAACTGGCTAAAGGACAAAGCAGACAAGTCCAAGATGGCAGAGCAGAAAGGTGGAAAGAATGTGGGTCCTTGATGATGTCACTGAACCACAGATTTAAGCCAATCCTAGACTGAGGCATCTTGTTACTTGTTATGATCAATTTTCCTTATTTCCAAATTATTTTGAATTGGATTTTCTATCATTTGAAGCCCAAGGCATCCTAATTTATAGAGTCATGTTTGAGATGCAAATTAGACATCTATGCAGAGACATCAAGTAGTCAATTGGATTAGAAGATCACGGGAGAAGTCAGGACTGGACCCATATATTTGGGAGACAGCAGCATACAGAAAGAATCTACATTTCAGGGCTGGGAAGACAGGATAGATAGAGACAAGAAAGCTTTAGGGCACCCTATGGGCAGAGGAGAAAAAGCCCACAAGGAAGAGAGAAGAAATTAACACTGAGGTAAAATGAAAACACTAAACTGCAATGCGCAGAAGCCAAGAGATTCAGCTTCAAGAAAGAGCTGTTCAGCTGCATCAAATGCTGCTAAAACACTGAGTAAGAGAAAAATGACCACTGAATGTAGTGGCTGAATAATTCCTTAACATAAAGGCCACCTTGTCCTTCCACAGCCTCCTTCTCCCTGAAGAAACAGCCGTCTTGAGTTAATTAGTATAATGGTTAAGGGCTCAGACTTGGGCTGAGTTCTGGAGCTACCACTCCTAGCTGTGGGGCCTACCCTGTGAGGAGGAGGGAATGGCAGCTGAGGAATGGCAGCCGGAACTGGACTCCAAATAGACAAAAAGTTTGCATTCGGTTTTTAAAGATGGGAGAGACTTAAGCGTGTTTAAATGCTGATGGGAAGGAACACCTTTTACCACAAGGAACCCATTACAAGAAAACATTTTGGAATTTATTAGAGTAGGTTAGTTTATTAAGCTTTAAAAAATTATATACAGGGCTTCCCTGGTGGCGCGGTGGTTGAGAGTCCGCCTGCCGATGCAGGGGACACGGGTTCGTGCCCCGGTCCGGGAAGATCCCACATGCCGCGGAGCACCTGGGACCGTGAGCCATGGCCTCTGAGCCTACGCGTCCGGAGCCTGTGCTCCGCAATGGGAGAGGCCACAACAGTGAGAGGCCCGCGTACAGAAAAAAAAAAAAAAAATACAGATGAAAAAGTATAATAAAGCCACAAGATTAATCTCTACCTCATTTCAGAACCTATCAACCAAAAGAAAAAAGATTATCTATCACAATAAGTAGTAATAGTAAATAGTTAATAAAAAGTGCCTAATCTTCTCTTGGTTATACTAAAGATGATTCCAATATTAAAACACAAAGTACTAAATCATAAAAGCTCAGATATTTTTAAAGCTAAGGAAATCTATAACATAGCTACCTAAAACTGTTTGGAATACCCTCCTAAACACTTTGTCTTTTATATATATATATATTTATACAGCAGGTTCTTATTAGTCATCAGTTTTATATACATCAGTGTATACATGTCAATCTCGGTCTCCCAATTCATCACATCACCCTCCCCACCACCACTTTCCCCCCTTGGTGTCCATACGTTTGTCCTCTACATCTGTGTCTCTATTTCTGCCCTGCAAACCAGTTCACCTCTACCATTTTTCTAGGTTCCACATATATGCGTTAATATATGAGATTTGTTTTTCTCTTTCTGACTTACTTCACTCTGTATGAGTCTCTAGATCCATCCACATCTCTACAAATGACCCAATTTCATTCCTTTTTATGGCTGAGTAATATCCCATTGTATATATGTACCACATCTTCTTTAACCATTTGTCTGTCGATGGGCATTTAGGTTGCTTCCATGACCTGGATATTGTAAATAGTGCTGCAATGAACACTGGGGTGCATGTGTCTTTTTGAATTATGGTTTTCTCTGGGTATATGCCCAGTAGTGGGATTCCTGGATCATATGTTAATTCTATTTTTAGTTTTTTAAGGAACCTCCATACTGCTCTCCATAGTGGCTGTATCAATTTACATTCCCACCAACAGTGCAAGAGGAAAGGTTCCCTTTTCTCCACACCCTCTCCAGCATTTGTTGTTTGTAGATTTTCTGATGATGCCCATTCTAACTGGTGTGAGGTGATACGTCATTGTATCAGTCTTTAATACATTCTCAAATCTGAAGTATTTTTCCCCTTTGGTCTTATTGAAGAAATACGCTGTCCGGAGATAAGACTTCTATAAGCTTGTGTACACAGCCACATAAGAAAATATTAAAACATTTTAATGTTCACTTCAGGAAATTCTAAAATTTAAAACTACTCCAAACTAAAATATGACCACTTCAAAGAAAAGGGGATAATTTCAAAGTTAAGACAAAAACAGCTTTTGATACAAACCACGGCATGTTGCAGAAGCAGTAACCTAGTTTCACTTTGAGTGTAGTGTTTGTTGCCCTCAAGGGATCTGCAACTTTCGAGCAAGATTTTTTCATTAAATGCCATATAACAGGTAAAGCAGAGGAGGAAAAAAAGTCAGTACATCTTCATGCTACAACACATCTCAACTGTTCAGTTTAAGGGAAGAAAAGCACAGTACTTACGAACACATACATATACAAACACGCACACATATACACGTATCACATTGATAAGCTTCTGTTAGCTATTGGTGAGATAAAACTACAATGTTAACTCAAGGCTAACCTATAGAACATGTGGCAACTTAACAATCTGCTTGTGAGGCGCAAAACTCCCCAGCATCACACAAAATTACGCTTGACTATTTGCTCCCTGGTTCAATAATTGGTCAGTAATAACCTGAGCAGAGAAAGCTGGTGGAAGATGTTCAAATAGACAAAAGTTTTTCCACATAGAATTCTTAGTTACTTCTTCCCAAAACATGGTTCTCTATATTGAGCTGTGAATACTATGCATGTTTCAGAAAGACAAAAATCCCAAACACCCACATTTCTGAGTGAACAACCTGTTCCAAGACACTATCTCCCTATAAGCCCCAGAGAAGTTACTTGGAGGGTATAAAATAAATTAATTAGTAACAATACACACTTTAGACATTTATATTTTAACTGCACTGGAATGTCTAAAAAATGAGCCTATGAACAGCAAAGGCACTGAGCCCAAGAGGAAGTGAACAGACTCCTGGCTTGCAGACAAATGAGTGGGTGGAGGAAATATTTATGTGGGGAGGATGATTTTTTTACACGATGCTTTTCTTAATCTAAAGAAAACCACAGCTCTTCGCAATATAGGTGCTATAAATAGATGTAATCAGTCAAAAACCTGAATAAATACTTGTTTGCCTACTTGTTTTGTTTTCAAATAACTTTTGTCACAACCCAAATCCAATGCGTGATCAAGATAATCAAGCCAACGTGACCAAGCAGGTTGCCCAGTTAAAGGCCTGGGGACACAGGACCAAGACTAATTCCCCTGCACCTGTTTATGCTGAAGAAAATATTTTAATTAGTAATGTGGGTTTTTCTTGTAATATCTTTAAATATACTTCCCTCACCAAAATCAAAGAGTTTTCACACTGGTTCACATCAATGTAAAATTTCTACCAACTACTTTTGGCAACACCTTCAAGAAATGTGGCTAGGGCAATCAGAGTTCTGATCACAGAACCATTGTTCTAGTAACTGCTCCCTCCTTCCCCAGCTCCTCCCCCCCAAAACCCCACAACTATCTATGATCACAAAGTCCCTGTCAAGTAAGTATTAGTCTCTTTCATAAATAGAGGAAATTAAGGCCTGCTGACTAAAAGGTGAGAGGGGCTCTGAGAGAGTAAGAACTAGTTGAGTATATAACTGCTATGCTCTTTTCTCCCTTAAAATAAAACCCGATTGGAGGACAGATGACTTTTTTTGGAAGTGGAGGTGAGGGTTTCTGGTAAAGAGGTAATGTAATCTAGGTTTTCTAATATTTTTACAATGGACATGTATTCCTTTTTTTTTTTTTTAATAAATTTACTTATTTATTTATTTATTTTTGGCTGCGTTGAGTCTTCGTTGCTGTGCACAGGCTTTCTCTAGTTGCGGGAAGAGGAGGCTATTCTTTTGTTGTGGTGCGCGGGCTTCTCATTGTGGTGGCTGCTCTCATTGTGGAGCGTGGGTTCTAGGGGGGCGGGGTTCAGTAGTTGTGGTGCACGGGGTAGTTCACTGCTCCATGGCATGTGGGATCTTGCCGGACCAGGGCTCGAACCCGTGTCCCCTGAATTGGCAGGCTGATTCTTACCCACTGTGCCACCAGGGAAGTCCCTATTATTTCTATAATAAACCAAACAACTGATCCTAAACTTAAAAACTAAATGAATTCATCAAACCTATTCAGATTCAACATATAAGATCATTTAGATGCAAGTGTTGATGAAAGTGCAAACGTAAGTTAACTAAGCATAAAAAACACTTACATCTACACCAAGCCTCAAAACACCAGCAGACTTTCAGTAACACTCAACAAACATTTATTGAGTACCTACCATGTATGAGGTGCCACAGACATAACTACGAACATGATAATACGACCCCTGGTTTCAGAAGCTTACAATATTGCCAATTAGACAGGGTGGCCCCATATCCTATTTTAATGAGCAAAGTCCTGGTTTATACCTGTTTCTCCCAGAAAAGAGGGGACATATGACCAAGACTCCCTTCTCTCCCAGGGAAGCCCAGATTAATTGTTAATAATGCCCCTCTCACATATCCACAGTCTGGATAATAAATGGTTACCATTTATGCAAAAAACAAATATACTACTGTTCCTATATGGCAATAGGTTTGTAAAATGTGTATCATATCCAGATTTTATCTCTTTAAATTCATTTTATTCATTTTTATTACACATTAGATTTTCTTAAATTATGCAAGGTAACTTATTTTAGACCTTCGTCTCATTCTGATATATACCTGTCATACAATAAAATCAAAGATTTGCTTTAATCAAATAAGAGAAAATCAAAATCTGATTTTACCACATCAAAATGTATACAGAGGGACTTCCCTGGTGACGCAGTGGTTAAGAATCTGCCTGCCAGTGCAGGGGACACAGGTTCGAGCCCTGGTCCGGGAAGATCCCAAATGCCGCGGAGCAGCTAAGCCCGTGAGCCACAACTACTGAGCCTGTGCTCCAGAGCCCACGAGCCACAGCTATTGAAGCCTGTGCGCCTAGAGCCCATGCTCTGCAACAAGAGAAGCCACCGCGATGAGAAGCCCGCGCACAGCAACAAAGACCCAGTACAGCCAAAAATAAATAAATTTATTTTAAAAAAATGTATACAGAGTAAATAAATCAAATGAATAAAAAAGAAACTTTAAAGACTATAAGCCCCTTGAGGAGAGATAGTTCTTTTAAAAATACTACTTCAACATTCTAGCCTGTGTCTAGCTCAGTACTGAGAACATAATGAGGTCCAGATTGAGGCCTGTGCTCTAGAGCCTGTGAGTCACAACTACTGAGCCCATGTACCACAACTACCGAAGCCTGTGCGCCTAGAGCCTGTGCTCCACAACAAGAGAAACCGCTGCAATGAGAAGCCCGCGCACTGCAATGAAGAGTAGCCCCCGATCGCCACAACTAGAGAAAGCCTGTATTGTAGCAACGAAGACCCAACTCAGGCAAAAATAAATAAATAAACATAAATCTATAAAAAAAATTAAAAAAAAAAACACTCAGGAGGGACTTCTCTGTGGCGCAGTGGTTAAGAATCCGCCTGCCAATGCAGCGGATACGGGATTGAGCCCTGGTCCGGGAAGATCCCACATGCCCCAGAGCAACTAAGCCTGTGCGCCACAACTACTGAGCCCGTGCTCTAGAGCCTGTGAGCCACAATTACTGAGCCCACGTGCCACAACTACTGAAGCCCGCATGCCCTGAGCCTATGCTCCGCAACAAGAGAAGTCACCACAATAAGCCCGCGCACTGCAATGAAGAGTAGTCCCCACTCACCGCAACTAGACAAAGCCTGCACGCAGCAACGAAGACCCAACGCGGCCAAAAATAATAAATAAATAAATAAATAAATTTATATATTTAAAAAAAGACTCAGGAGCCAGCCTGATAAGCTCCTAATGGACAAAAACAGGACAACTGAGTATCAACAAGGATGAATAACAGTAATGCACTGCAACACTTCAAATGTGCTTAAATCCATTGGTCACCTTTAGAGGATGCTAAGAGAACCAACTCATTCTTCTGAAAACTGGTATGTGAAGGGCAAGAATCAAGCATTTAGTCTGCCATTCCTATCAGATCTGTACCTCAAGGAAACTAAATATTTGTTGAGGGGAATTTTTTTTTTTTTTTTTTTTTTGCGGTACGTGGGCCTCTCACTGTTGTGGCCTCTCCCGTTGCGGAGCACAGGCTCTGGACGCGCAGACTCAGCGGCCATGGCTCACGGTCCCAGGCGCTCCGCGGCATGTGGGATCTTCCCGGACCGGGGCACGAACCCGTGTCCCCTGCATCGGCAGGCGGACTCTCAACCACTGCGCCACCAGGGAAGCCCGAGGGGAAATTTCTTTTTATAGAAGCATTCCAGCTAATAATTGAAGAAGAAGTTATAGTGTTTGGTATTATTTTGCAACCCATGATGAATTAATAGATATAGGCAAAGATCATCAGTGGCTGGTAACAGTACCGAAGAAGAAACAACCAGCACTGTACGTCTCCTGGTAGAATTACACACCACCAGCTATTAGTCTTGCCCCGCACCCACAAGAAAAATTGAACCTTAATCTGATCAAGCCTGTAGATCTAAAAGCCAATTTACAGGAAGGCACCGAGGAACATGTTAACCGATATCACGTGGGTACAAGCAGCACAATCCAGACTATGGGAGACTATACAATAAATGATAGGGATTCTTCAACAAAAATTCCAAGGAAAAAGAGAAAGAAAGGAAGGAGAACTTATAAAGAGACTTAACAGACATATTAGCCAATCACTTCTTTTGAACTTAATTCAACATTCTAGCCTGTGTCTAAATGTTGAAAACACTAACTGAAAAAACAATTATGAGTCATTTGGGAAGTACAGACACTGACTGAACACTTAATGATGGTCAGGAAGTCTTTTAGTATAATCATAGTATTAAGTTGTCTTTTTTTTTTTTTTCACACACACACACTGTATTTTATTTTTACAGGAGATAAACTGACACCAAGCATTGTAAATGGATGACCACAACAAAAGCAACAATGATTGCAATTACCAAACACGAAACACTCTCATACTACGTCATAATATTGCCATTCAGTCCAGTAATCCTCCACTGTAACAGCTCCTTTACTTTGCAGTGAAAATTGATGTGTATATTTTTTGCCTCTGAGTCGTTGTGGGATTTTTTTTTTTTATTCAAACAGAAAGTCACAAAAATTATAATCATCCTCATCAGTTCACTCAGTCCCACGTAATTAATTTTTTTTCATTTTGATCTTTTGTTAGCACTTTTATGAAATCATCAGTTTTCCATTAGAGTTCTGAAAATGCTTATTCATTCAGTTCAGCAGTATAGTCAGTTACCAGAAACCTGTACTTGTCAGAGCCTTTTCCATGAATTCCTTGAAGATGAAACCCTTTTATAGGAACATTTTTGCAAAAGCATCAGAGTACACCCAGAACTGTCTGTAAATGACAAAAGACTTAAAAAAACACTGAACACTTAATGATGGTCAGGAAGTCTTTTAGTATAATCATGGTATTGTCTTTTTTTTTTTTTTTTTTTTTTTGCGGTACACGGGCCTCTCACTATCGTGGCCTCTCCCGTTACGGAGCACAGGCTCCGGACGCGCAGGCTCAGTGGCCGTGGCTCACGGGCCTAGCCGCTCCGCGGCATGTGGGATTTTCCCGGACCGGGGCATGAACCCATTCCCCTGCATCGGCAGGCGGACTCTCAACCACTGCGCCACCAGGGAAGCCCTGTCTTTTCTTTTAAAAAGAATTTTTGTATATAAAAATAATATGATATGACATTTAGAATTGCTTCAAAGTAATTGGAGGGAGGGAATTATAGTGAGGGTGGATATATATGAAACAAGATTAGCCATGTACAATAATTGTTGAAGCTGGGATATGGGTATATTTCGGCTCATTATATTTTCCCTTTTTTTATATTTGAGAATTTCTATAATATAAAAAGGGTTTTGAAAGACCAAAAATAATATCATAATTTAGAAACATACAGGACACTGTTAACCTGACAACAATGGAGAAAATATATTTTATGACAAGTACAATTAACTCTAAATTAATCTTTTGACTAAGGAATTACAGAAGTAAAATATAGTGTGAAAATCCCTCTGTATTATGACTACATTTAATATTCTTTTATACAACTTAAATTTTATATCTCTAAAAACTATAATGTAAGCAGTATGGTATATTTCTTTTTTTTTTTTGGCGGGAGAAAAAATATTTATTATTAAATAGAAATAAACCCAGCTATACATTATGGTAAGTGTAGAGTACTTTGTGTGTACTTTTTTTTAAATTTAATTTTATTTACTTTTTTAAACAGCAGGTTCTTATTAGTTATCCATTTTATACATAGTAGTGTATATATGTCAATCCCAATCGCCCAATTCATCCCACCACCACCCTCACTCCACACCAGTTTCCCCCCTTGGTGTCCATATGTTTGTTCTCTACATCTGTGTCTCAATTTCTGCCCTGCAAACCGGTTCATCTGTACCATTGTTCCAGGTTCCACATATATGCATTAATATACGATATTTGTTTTTCTCTTTCTGACTTACTTCACTCTGTATGACAGTCCCTAGATCCATCCACGCCTCTACAAATGACTCAATTTTGTTCCTTTTTATGGCTGAGTAATATTGCATTGTATATATGTACCACATCTTCTTTATCTATTCGTCTGTCAATGGGCATTTAGGTTGCTTCCATGTCCTGGCTATTGTAAATAGTGCTGCAATGAACACTGGGGTACATGTGTCTTTTTTTTTTTTTTTTGCGGTACGCAGGCCTCTCACTGTTGTGGCCTCTCCCGTTGCGGAGCACAGGCTCCGGATACGCAGGCTCAGCAGCCATGGCTCATGGGCGCAGCTGCTCCACGGCATGTGGGATCTTCCCGGACTGGGGCACGAACCTGTGTCCCCTGCATCGGCAGGCAGCCTCTCAACCACTGCGCCACCAGGGAAGCCCCATGTGTCTTTTTGAATTATGGTTTTCTCTGGGTATATGCCCAGTAGTGGCTGGGTCATATGGTAATTCTATTTTTAGTTTTTTAAGGAACCCCCATACTGTTCTCCATAATGGCTGTATCAATTTACATTCCCACCAACAGTGCAAGAGGGTTCCCTTTTCTCCACACCCTCTCCAGCATTTGTTGTTTGTAGATTTTCTGATGAAGCCCATTCTAACTGGTGTGAGGTGATACCTCATTGTAGTTTTGATTTGCATTTCTCTAATAATTAGTGATGTTGAGCAGCTTTTCATGTGCTTCTTGGCCATCTGTATTCTTCCATGGAGAAATGTCTATTTAGGTCTTCTGCCCATTTTTGGATTGGGTTGTTTGTTTTTTTAATATTGAGCCGCATGAGCTGTTCATATATTTTGGGGATTAATCCTTTGTCCGCTGACTCGTTTGCAAATATTTTTTCCCATTCTGAGGACTGTCTTTTCATCTTGTTTGTAGTCTCCTTTGCTTTGCAAAAGCTTTGAAGTCTCATTAGGTCCCATTTGTTCATTTTTGTTTTTATTTCCATTACTCTAGGTGGATCAAAAAAGATCTTGCTGTGATTTATGTCAAAGAGTGTTCTTCCTATGTTTTCCTCTAAGAGTTTTATAGTGTCCGGTGTTACATTTAGGTCTCTAATCCATTTTTTTTTTTTTTTTTTTTAGCTGCTCTGCGGCACGTGGGATCCTCCCGGACTGGCGCGCGAACCCGTGTCCCCCGCATCGGCAGGCGGACTCTCAATCACTGCGCCACCAGGGAAGCCCCTCTAGTCCATTTTGAGTTTATTTTTGTGTATGGTATTAGGGAGTGTTCTAATTTCATTCTTTTACATGTAGCTGTCCAGTTTTCCCAGCACCACTTACTGAAGAGACTGTCTTTTCTCCAGTGTATATCCTTGCCTACTTTGTCATAGATTAGTTGACCATAGGTGCGTGGGTTTATCTCTGGGCTTTCTATCCTGTTCCATTGATCTATATTTCTGTTCTTGTGCCAGTACTGTATTGTCTTGATTACTGTAGTTTTGTAGTATAGTCTGAATTCAGGGAGTCTGATTCTTCCAGCTCTGTTTTTTCCCCTCAAGACCACTTTGGCTATTCAGGGTCTCTTGTGTCTCTATACAAATTTTAAGATTTTTTGTTCTAGTTCTGTAAAAAATGCCATTGGTAATTTGACAAGGAGTGCATTGAATCTGTAGATTGCTTTGGGTAGTAGAGTCATTTTCACAATACTGATTCTTCCAATCCAAGAACATGGTGTACCTCTCCATCTGTTTGTACCATCTTTAATTTCTTTCATCAGTGTCTTATACTTTTCTGCATACAGGTCTTATGGTATATTTCTGATTTAATAAAACTTTAATCCCAAATACGCTAACACAGAATGATCAAAAGTATAAAAGAAAAATTAAACATGTTAGAAGTAAAACAATTTGCCTAGTAAGGTCATCACTCAGTCAAGATCAGAATCCAGCCTTTAGAGAGTAGACATTACTGTATCCCAGATACTAAGTTAGCTTTTAATGTTTCAGTGACAGGACAATAAAACCGAACCACAAACTTCGGTCTTCATGTGGAACTTACTATGTAGACCTGGCTACAGGTAAGGTTTTAGATCTATATTGCTTAAGCACATAGCCAATATTTTAGTAAGAACTGCCATTAAAGCTGCTTTATATGTGTTCTCCAGCTGATATGCTACACAGTACATTCTGCCACCTTCATACTTACAGGTCGAACTAAGAAACCATTATCCAAACAAAATACATGTATGCTTATACAGAGAGACTTGTGGGTGTGCAGAAGACCATTTTAGATGAGTTTCTAAATCTGCTGTACTATGAGGTGACCAGGATTCTCTTCTTATTCAGTCAGTGTTGTGGTGTTGCTATCACCGTAAGTGATATGGCCGTAAGCATTTCACTGTATAAAAGTCAGATGTAAGCACAGGTCATAGCCACGGTTCTCACCATTCAATGAAAAACTACCTTCTTCCTTCCTTGGTTTTCTCCCTCCATCATGAGCCAGCAAATATCATGTATTCTCAGTTCTAAGCTCCATTTTATTGTTTCTAAAACAAGGATGCTACATACTTACTTTTCCTCAGTTCTAGGATGCTATTGATTTTTTTTTTTTTTTTTTTTTTTTTTTTTTGCGGGTGGCCTCTCCCGCTGCGGAGCACAGGCTCCGGACGCGCAGGCTCAGCGGCCATGGCTCACGGGCCCAGCCGCTCCGAGGCATGTGGGATCCTCCCGGACCGGGGCACGAACCCGCGTCCCCCGCATCGGCAGGCGGACTCTCAACCACTGCGCCACCAGGGAAGCCCTAGGATGCTACTGATTTTAAGTTCTTATTTTATGGTCAAGTTTGTGGAAGATCCAAATGAAGCAGCTATAGTCTCTGACTGAGGATCCAAACCTCATATTCATTTGGGGCTTGTTCCTTCTACCTTACCCCAATATCCAAGGAACCAACAAGTCCTGTTTTTAAAAACTGCCCTGTCCTCCCTGTTCCAATTGCTAACGTAACCACTGAGTTCAGGCCCTCATCACCTCATACACAGATTACAACAGTCTGTCTGCCTCCCTCTTTCAAACCCCCTTACACAGAGATTTTTTAAAGTCCATTTTCCTAAAGAATTTGGATCATGTCACTCCCCAGCTACAAACCTTTACTGGTCTCTAGAGCCTTGGAGTAAAGTTCAGTTCCTTAGCAAAGCACTCAGAAGCCCTCCACAATCTGCGCCCAGCTGACTTTTTCAGTCTTGGCTCCCAAAGTCCTCCCCGCCCACCTAACATCCTCATGCTATTTTTCAAATGAACCTTGACTTTTTCCACTTCTAAACCTTTGACTATGTCATTCTTCCCTTCTACCTAGAACATTCTTCCCCCTGCCATCCACATGACCATAACATCCTAGCCGCCTGTCAAGACCTAGCTCAAATGCACCTTCTTCATGAAGCTTTCCTTGACCACCATTTTTGTCTCGTAGAATGCTTAGGAGGATTTTTATTTCCTTTTAAAAGGACGTGTAAGCTAATGGAAAGAATACTCAACAGTTCTGTTTAAACTGGGAGGAAAGTGATTTTTAAAAATCCATATCCATGTGATATTGTCAAGTTCTTCCTCCTCTTCCATAAAATAAACTGCTTCAGGGGATGATTTAAATTAATGTAGAGTTTGGATGTCATGGTTTGCCTCAGGAGGGATTTTCTGCATTAGCAAGCGCAGAGTGAAAGATACTCAAGTAGTACCCCATCTGTAATGGTATTCTGCCTCAAGACCAGCACCTTTTTCTCCTTCAAGAACTGCTTAATACTTGTATTCTCTCAGAGCCAGACACTGCAGACAGTGTAACCATCTGGCACAAGTTAATTTTCTAGTAAACAAAAGGTGGCTATTTTCCATGTGCTCCTGGAGACAGGGACCTGTAACTGGACTGAAAAGGGTTATCACTATGCAAGAGCTATACTCATCCATGTTATAAACCATTTTTCTGCATGGACACGAGAAGGGTGGGGAAAAAGACCTTCAAACTTACCCTAAAATAGCCTTGGAGAGAATGACTGTGAACATCAAAAGATAACTTTCAAAGATAATAATGTCAAAGAAAACTTAAATTTGTCTAAACAAATACAGACATCCAGATACATTATATATGGTATATACATAGGTACACTGTATGACTAAAATTAATCTGTGAACAGATATTCAAGCTTATTCAAGTATAGAGTTTAAAAGCTTTATTTAGGATGTTTCCAAATAGAAAACTGATGTTAGTTGAAAAACTAGTGAAATCTGAATTAAGTTTGGAGTTACGTTGATAGTAATGTACCAGTGTTGGTTCTTAGTGTATGTAAGACTGTAAACAATAACAGAACTAGATGAGGGGAACTACACTCAATATTTTGTAATAACTTATAAGGGAAAGAATCTGAAAAAGAAAAAATGTATATATATCTGAATCACTTTGCTGTACACCTAAAACTAAGATGACATTGTAAATCAACTATACTTCAATAAAAAATTAAATTAAATGAAAAAGTTTTTAAAAAGAGTAATATATGTGAAAAATATCTCAAAATCCTATACAAACGTTATACTCATTATTATGCTTTGTGTTTATATGGTTTTCTACTTTATTCATAAGATATAACCATCTGCAATATTTTCATATTTCTACTTTTATAACTAAACAAAATGTCAACACAGTGAAGTAATTTTCAAATGTTAATTTTCATAGTTTGCCAAACATACAATAAAAATGTTCCAACTTTAATGTTCCTACCATTTTATTTTACCTGTTCTAACAATTATAACAATGAATTTAACTAAGAATGATTTCAGATTAACTTCTCTAATATAAAGCACTCAACTTTTATAATATATGTGGAGCAAGTAATAAGCACGGAAATATGTAATTGCTTTTAAAGAAATATTTGTTTTCAATTTAGGTTTCAGAGTAATGTGGAAGACTAAATTATTTTATCTTAAATGGCTGTTAGGTAAAACTCTAAGTATCAGTAATAGGTTAGGAAATGGAAGCATAGTTATAGAAAAAAGGGAAATAAACTTTTAAGAGCACTGGACCTTAAATTCTACCATTATTCCATAAACCACAAAAAGACCACACAGTTATTAAAGGTTATCAATCATCATTTATAATATTTCTATATAGTTAGTTGTACTCTGTTATTATAATATTTTTAAGTGTAGATTTTAATCCAAGGTTTTCCTTTTATAACCAAGAAATAAATGCATATGTGTTCATTTTGAGGAAGAAAAAAGAAGAGAACTGGATGAGGTGGTATATAGGTACTCTCTTTGTAACTTTTCTGTAAATCTAGAATTATTCCAAAATTTTAAATTTTTTATTTTAAAAAAGAGAACCTGGGCTTCCCTGGTGGCGCAGCGGTTGAGAGTCCGCCTTCTGATGCAGGGGACACGGGTTCGTGCCCCGGTCCGGGAAGATCCCACATGCCGCGGAGCGGCTGCGCCTGTGAGCCATGGCCGCTGAGCCTGCGCGTCCGGAGCCTGTGCTCCGCAACGGGAGAGGCCACAACAGTGAGAGGTCCGCGTACCGCAAAAAAAAAAAAAAAAGATAACTTACTGGGATAACACAAATTGACATAATCACATTAATTAAAAGATTTTCTTTGAATTAAAAAAGTTGGTTTATTAGTTTTTCTCAAAAGTGAGTTTTTTTTAAACTTTTTTTGGGGGGGTGCGAGCTGTGCCGCTAGGCTTGCAGGATTTCAGTTCCCCCACCAAGGACTGAACTGGGGCCTTCAGAGTCTTAACCACTGGACAACCAGGGAATTCTCTAAAAAACTGTTTTTTTAAACTTTGATGTTTTTAAACTTTTTCAGGTTTACTTGGTAAAGACTATCAATATGAAACGGGCTGGGTTTTTTCAGCCGGATTCACCTACAAACATGTATAGGTATGTTTTACGGCTTAAATCCCAAACTGGCTAATGCCAAGATAACCTGACTGACTTCTGACATCAGCTGGTATGGCCGACTATAGCTCAGAATGCTATGTGAATATGGAATAACCTTCCTTAGAACAGCTTAGCACTATTTTCCTAAGTGTGAAGTGTGCATATTTTTGGACCCAGCCATCGAGAATTCCTCATTAGTAGATAATACGACAGGTATACAAAGATGTGTACACAAGGGCATTCGTTATAGCACTATTTAATATAACAAAAATTTGAAACATAAATAATGATATACACAGACACTGGCATACTACATAACCGAATTATGACATAGGTTTATATTAACAGACACAGAAATATGTCCACATGAAAAAAAAAAGACTAAAGAACGTGTGGGAATGGAATCATGCAATCTCACTATGTAAAACTATGCATATATATGCTCATATTGAGAGATATCTCAGGACAGGGGTAAAGATGGGGAAGGAGATATTTTATTTCTTTCTTTATATTTTCTGTAATCCTTAAATAATTTTTTTTTTTTTTCGGTACGCGGGCCTCTCACTGCTGTGGCCTCTCCTGTTGCAGAGCAACGGCTCCGGACGCGCAGGCCCAGCGGCCATGGCCCACGGGCCCAGCCGCTCCGCGGCATGTGGGATCTTCCCGGACCGGGGCACGAACCCCCGTCCCCTGCATCGGCAGGCGGACTCTCAACCACTGCACCACCAGGAAAGCCCCTTAAATAACTTTGGATAAACCTGTACAATTTTTTAGAAAAATAATAAAGCTATTCTTCATAATGCTATAGAAGCAATTTGTGTCACACTCAAATAAGACATTAAGTACCCAAATATGTAATTTTTAAAAAGTGATCCCCTGTTCACAACTGAAAAAGGCAAAATGTTTGTTATTAAACTTACTGTAAACTATAAACGTAGAAAGCTGAGAAATAGTTCTACTATAAAAACATCAGACATTAGCCAAAGACTCTAGGCTGTCAATGTTAACTGCAACATTAGCTATATAATAGCTAACAGACATGACACGTCACAGTATTATTATGCTTAGCTAGAGCTACACTATAGTTATAAATATCACGTTATTTCACATAGATTCTATTTATAAATATGTACCTTAGCTGAGATCAGTCAATAGATTTTTTTTTGGCACAAGCGACAGAAATCTGTCCTCTTGCCAAGGGTTTATCTTTCCATACCAATGAATTGGGGAGCTGCAAGAGAACTTATAACACATTCAGTATTCTCCATTATATGAGAGATGAGGGAAGAGGAGGCTTTAAAATGCTAAATGGTTCCTGTAAGGTCAACAGCTAGTTGATGGCAGAGCTGGGCCTGTCACCCAGATTCTGGTCATAAGGCTCAAAATGAATTATTCCTACATACCCATTAGGATGGCTAAAGTTAAAAATACTGACAATTTCAAGTGTCGCCAAGATGCAGAACAAATGGGACTTTCATGTGTTACTGGTGGAGATGCAAAAGGGCACACTTTCTCTGGAAAAGAGTTTGGCAGTCTCTTATAAAGTGAAACATACACACACCATAGCATCAAGCAGTCCCACTCCTAGGTATTTACTCTAGAGGAATGAGAACTTACATTCACCCCAAACTAGAAACAATCCAAATGTCCTTCAACCGGTTAATGAATAAACAACCTGTGGTACATCCACACAGTGGAACATTACTTGGCGATAAAAAGGAACACACTGTTGATCCACACAAAAACTTGGATGAATCTCATAGGCGTCATGCTGAGTGAAAGAAGCCAGTCTCAAAAGGTTACATACTGAATGATCCCACTTACATAGCATTCTCCAAAAGACAAAGCTATAGAGATGGACAACAGATCAATGGTTGTCAGAGTGGAGGGTGGGGGAGAGTATGAATGAAAAGGGATTACAGAAGGAGTCTTTGGGTGATGGACTTGTTCTGTATCCTGATTGTGGTGGTGGTTACACGAATCTATATAGGTATTGATACTCAAAGAACTGTACACATGTCAAAATGTCAATTTTACTGTACATTAATTTAAAAATTAAAATAGGGACTTCCTTCCACGCACTGCAACTACTGAAGCCCGTGCACTCTAGGGGTCTGTGTGCTGCAACTACTGAGCCCACGTGCTGCAACTACTGAAGCCTGCACGCCTAGAGCCTGTGCTCTGCAACAAGAGAAGCCACTGCAATGAGAAGCCCGTGCACCACAACAAATAGTAGCCCCCACTCGCTGCAGCTAGAGAAACCCCGCGTGCAGCAACGAAGACCCAATGCAGCCAAAAAAAACCCCAAAGCAACAAAAACCCCAGGGATTTCCCTGGTGGTCCGGTGGTTAGGACTCTGCGCTTCCACTGCAGGGGGCATGGGTTCAATCCCTGGTCGGGGAACTAGGATCCCGTATGCTGTAAGGTGTGGCCAAAAAAATACATAAAATAAAAAATAAAAAAATTAAAACAAATTACTTACTCAGTCTCTGGCTTCTAAAAGCCAGAAATATTTATGGATTTTTAAATTCAATTTTAAAATTAATTTTTCAATTAGCAAAATAAAATGATTTGATGGGTCTCTTCCTATAAAATCTCAATGCCAAGAAAAGAATACACTCAACTTGGCAAGTTACACAGCCTCATTTTGTCTCAATTTCTCCGTTGGCAAAATGGGGATAATAATACCTACCTCAAAGGGTTATATGAGAATTAAATGGTAGATAAATAAATAAATAAATAAATAAAAATATAGACATATTCACAGTATACATAACTTTGGGTATGGAAATGGAAGACAACTCCAACCGAGTAACTTTTAAGTTTTGTCCTTCCAGAGAACCAGGTTCTGATGATTGCTTTTCTGATAGAGCTGTCTCTGAAATACAGTCCAAGCCCGGCGTCTGATTTTCACATAGAAGTAAAAATTCACTATTGAGTCCTTGATGTATTTTTATTCTGTAACCACTCTACACAAATAAATTGTTGTTTAAACCAGACTCTGTGTTAAAGAAGATTACACTGTATATATTTGTATATATTTGTTTGTATGTATTTCATAGTCCTCTTAATTCTACCTAACTTAATGAATAGACAGGTAGCCAGTGCTCTCGTGTGTGTGTGTGTGTGTGTGTGTGTGTGTGTGTGTGTGTATGTATTAAGTAATAGTAGGTTTCCTACCTCTCAGAAGAACACAGTTTAAATGCTAGGCAAAATGAGAATCTAACCTTAACCTTTCCAAAGTTTCAGGTCTTTAAGAATTACCCCTCTATATGGAGTAAGGTCATAAGCATGATGATTTTCTTCATGCCACATTTCTTAGCTTTCTACTTTCAAACTCATACCTTTAAGCCCAGCTTTTTGTTTTATCACTCCCCCACCCCCATTTAATCCAGTAAGCATTTGCTTAGCACCTACTTCAAGAAAATACTTTTTGTTAAGCTCTATTTTGGGCAGTGATTTTCAAACTGTCTGTCCCAACCCAATTTTTACAAATGAAATAGAATAAAATAACAGACTGCCTCACGGATGGTAAGGGTAAATACTGTTTCATGAAGCTTTTGTTTCAGTTGTGGGTGGGGACATGTATGCGAGTGAATAACGTAGGCATGCATATACTGCTCTTACTGTGGATCATGGTCCAAAAGTTCGAGAAACAGTGTTACAGGGATTAAATAAACATCAGCTCTAGATTTAGAACAGTACAACCCTGCAACAGTTGGCTTCCCTGGACATGTTTTTTGGTACTCACTGCACCACCTGACCTTAGAGACACAAGTCATCTTAAAGAAAAAAAATCTAACTTTCCATTTGAGGTGATGAGAAGGTTGAGGAGATACTGAAAGGCAGAACAAACTGTCCTTTGGTTATTGTTACAATCCCCGACAAGTTGGAATGGATGCAGAAGTGTATACTTTCTTTACCGCAACCTGACAGGAGGAAACTAGCCATTTGAAATGAGGTAATTTTTAAATTAAAAAAAAATTATGTCGTATACACTTGCATGGATCAAAAATTTTAAATACAGAAGAGAATACAGTGAATAGAGCATTACTCATGACAGCTATACCAGAAACAATCCAAATGTCCATTAATGGTAGAATGGAGAAATAAATTATAATATACGCATACAATGGAATATTATACGAGAATAAGCTAATTATTCTTACATATAATGATATGGGTGCATCTTATAAGCCATACTCAAACGAGTACACACTGTATTACACTTACATATGGCTTAGAGATTTTCCATAGTAATATACAGTTTCTTCATTCGTTTTTGTAGCCATATAAAATTTATTCAATTGCATGAATATATGTTAACTTATTTATCCAATTCTTACTGATGGGCATTTAGGTTTTTTCCAAACTTTTGATGAGTTAATTTAAATGACTTTGCATGCTTGGTATGCTAAAAAGAAAACTGAAGGGCTCAGGATCTTTCAGGCAAGGTAACTTCAAACTCTAGCTCCTAGTATATTAATACAGGAAAAGTCCCTGGGCATCTGGGTCACAGTTTTAAGAGGAACTGGGAAAAAATACATATTTATTTATGCACAAAACTGAGATCATAAACACTCTCCTTGCCACCCCCTCAAAAAATGAAACACTTCCCATGTATTTCAATGTTTCTAGGCCACTGATACTACTCTAGATCTATTAAAATGATACATTCAGAAGGGTGAAAACAATTCATAAGGACCTAGTTAGAGAACTCATTTTATAGCTCACACAGTATAATTAAGAAGTTATATTCCATTGAATTCCCCAAACTGAATCAAAACTCCAAAGCTGAAAAGTATAAATGTGTAAAAGACTATATTCTACACTAGCATTAAAGACAAAAGGAATCACCTACCACTGCATATCTTGGTGAAATCCAGGTAGAGTCACAACCCTCTGACGCCACATGCGTAGTAAAGACCAAAAAATCAGGCTAAGGAGCCATTCTTGGCATCATTTCCATTCTTACTCTCTTCCAACAAACCCTTCTCACCACACACTGATTCATCTATCAGGAAACTGACAAAAGCAACTAGCTATCTGCTAAGCCATTTGACTCTAGTAAACTAGAAAAAATAGTAATTAAAAAAAATAGCACCCCTTTCCAAGAAAAATTTTACTTAGCAAAATGTATTATAGTTGAGAAAAAAATATGTAACTCAATCATCTAAATTTCATTTGTTTAGTCAGTCTGGGCTCACACAGCATTAATGATGGTGTTATTAATATTATACATTCTGGCCGAGGTTAAGTTCTTTCAAGTGTTCTGCAAAGTCTAAGGAGAGTCTAAGACCATTATTTGCCAATCCCTCTTTATCAGCAACCCAATACTAGTGACTGATTCCACTGATGGGCAAGCCCCTAGGTGGCTCAATAATAAAAGAAAATAAGGCTTAGCAGATTCCCTTGAGGTAAATTCTAATGCATTACTGATGGGTCTACCTTATCTGAAAAGTCTCTAGCTAACTTTGGTGGGTTCATAGACTTAACACAGTGATATTCTGCAAAAATGACAGAATAATTTAATTCTATAGAACCCAAGAAATCCTATTTTAAAAGCTCTATGCACTGAATAAAGCTGTATACATGCTCTTGAAACTACTTTTCAGAGTAACCAGTCTCTTAAACTATATTTAAAAAAGGAAAAAGATAATGTCATATTTTACCATAAAACTGCCTTTCTGACTAAAAACCTCAGAAGAGCAATGGGGATTCTTTAAGAAAAAATGTTCATAAGTGTCTTCAAAAATCAAAGGTAACTGCTATATAAACAAACAGATTAACTAAAGCATCTGATGTCTTCACTGATTCTACCAAGCACTTTATGGCTTGCATTAACCATGAAAATTTACACAAGGCTTTGCACGTGATTCAACTCTGGACACAGAACTTATTGAGCTACATTAATGTCCTAAAACACCCCTTTCACCGCATAAGCTCTGTAAAGGCTTAAAACAAGCACAGCCTGTGGGTAACACTGTAGAATTTGGAGCCAAGTTTTATTGTCTCCACGAAGTTCAGCCAGCCATAGAGCAACAAATCAAAGTTCCAATAAGCACAGTGCACCTGCAAGTCTTAGGTATGCTCCAAGTCAAATATTTGCAATTTTTTCATCCCAAATCAGCACAGATGAAAGTATGCAGATCGCAGAACCAGCCCCCTAAATCCTGGAAGCCAAAATGATCTGTAGTTTCACTCCCACATCACTTGTGTCCTACCATTTATTGAGTCCTTAATGTGCATATGTGCCAGGAACTGTTCTAGAAGTTTGCATACATTATCTCTAATACCTATAACAAATCCTGTTCTGATGAGGAAACTGAGGCTGGAGAGGTCAAGGTGACTTGTATAATGCCATAAAGCCAGTGGCGCTTTATTCAAACTTCGTTCTCCCTGGCTCCAAAGAGCCACCTCTGTGATCCTCCCTCAGCTAAAGTCACTAACTCCAACAGCAGCTCTCCTTTATCAAAGTAAATTCAAGGGCCAACTGTCTGAAATGATGACAAAGATGAGAAAAATATCATACCTAAAACCATGGCACAAGACCCAGGATTTCCCAGCGAGGAAGCTCAGTCACCTCCTTCAGAATAACTAGTTCCAAAGGCTATGATTCAAAATCAACTGACTTTTTGGAACAAGGGAAATGAAACTCAAGAGTGTATTCACATTTTTGGTGAAATTTTCTAAAACTCTTGAGAAAAAGGTGATTTCTTGAAGCAATTCACTTTTACAGTTTACTTCTTTGATAGGCTTCAGACATTCCAAAACAAAATCACATCCGCAGCATTACTAATCAACTTTTTTCTACAGACTTGAAAAGTATCTTCTTACCACACTACAAGATTACTTCCCATACTTAGAGCAGAAATGGAAACAGCTCTGGGTGTCACGAATCAGATCTTGAGGCCACAGTTGCAGAAAGTAGGTGCTGTTTCCCTTGAGTAGGAGCTGCTGATCTGAAACCTCCCAAGGGAAGGGTGTCTGAAGAAGGGTGTCTGACAAAGAGCATTGAAGAAACTAAAGCAAAAGCTGTTTGTATTAATGAGAGTGAGCTGCTGGCACCACTACTCCGTAAGTGTTTCACTGCTATGCAATTGTTTTCCAGCTTCCAAGCTCTGAATCTGGCAGAGAGAATGCTGTTCTCACAGCCATATGAGTTACATGATCAGCTGCTTTGTGGTGTGTGGGTGTTTAAGTAAGTGACTGGTTAGAAGAGGTTCTGCAATATTAAATCAAGGAAGCACACACTGTCCCCTGAGATTTTAATGATTTGTCACTATACTACACTGACAGAGAAAAGCAACAAATTTGCAACTTTGAAATACTTTTGAGTTTAGGATAGGCAAATAATTTCTGACAGTAAAACTTTAGGCATGACATGAAAAAAATATATAACCTGTAATATAAGCCACTTCAATCACGTTTATTGAAAATCCTTCCATTAAAACATTTAAAAATGGATGATTCTGATGGCAACATCACCTGAAAAAAGACATGAAATCATATTTAATAAAGTTGAAAAACATTCACAGAGCAGGTGCTCTATTAGGGGAATGATAAGGCCTTCTTTTAAGAGATGAGATCAACCTCAAAGAACACAAAACAATTCCAGATACGCATCACAAAACAGACCACTGACTGTTGTTGAAATTTACTACATTTAGAAGATAGTGCAAGGAATATACGTTATCAACTGGTCAAATTTAGGCAAGTTATTTTGAGTTCAGTTTTAACTTTTTCTTAAACTCTCACATACATCTCTTTACAGGAAGACAGGCAAATGATACCTTACAAATACCTAACTCACTGTAATCAAAGAACAGAACGCAAGGATACATATTTAATCTACTTTGTTGCTTATTGCTCAGGATCAAAGTAATGCCAATCCTCCAGAGACAAACAAAACAAAGCAAAACACAAAACTCAAATTCCTTTCACTTTTGCATAATATAGATCTTAACCTGAGGTCCCAGGACCAGGCTCAAGATGATTGTAATTGCATACAAAATTATGTGTGTCTATTTCACCGAGAAGAGGGTCCTAAAGGCTTCCGTGACTCCAAAGAAAGGTTAAGAACCACTGAAGTAGACTTTTCCAGAATCCCTAAAACTCAGCAGTGAACATTTTAAACAAAATTATACTAAAGGTAGTATCTATCTGAATACATGTGCACAGTCCTGATACAAACATCCAAGATGCCTGCCAGCCCTATCACAGTACAGCTCACCACTCTCAAATCAGCCCTTCACGGGAACATCACCTGCACACACTCTCACATGCCAGCCACAGCAGCTCTTCATTCCCTAAACATATACATGTGTCAACAAAGCATGTGCTAGTTGCCATTCCCAGAACAATATGGATCTGACCATCTCTGGGAAAAAATACACGTTCTTCCTAAAATATTACCCTATATATTTACTATGCCTTGACCATAGATGTTAAAAATTACAACAAAAATAAATGAAATTTAAAATACAATGAAATTCCCACACACCATATGTATGTAATTAACTGGGAAAAAAGCATCACTCAGGTATTACTGAGGGTCCATGGGAGATGCATATAGGGGAAACACTGTAATAATGATGCTTGAACACGGGACAATCAAAGCCAGACTCACGCAGCACCATCCTGAGAACATGGTTGTGGAAGGCACCCTTCTCCAAAGGCAAAAGCACATTCCTTTGATTGGCACAAGCCATTCCTGACAATGGATCCGCGATGACAGGGACTGTTCCGCAATCAGGAAGTGTGCGTGTGTGTTTTGTGGGGGAGGGATATGCTAGATGTGATCAAAGACTGGCTCTCTTCAAGAAGAGCATATGGGATCTTAAATCGTGAAGACAGTCTTCGAGGGTGAGGCAGGGGCATTTATCATTTCTACAGGAGACATTCCTCGACAATGAACATGTTCCGTGCAGATGTAACGCGGGTGTCACTACCTTTAGTGGCTCCCATCTAAGAATCTCAAGCAGAGCCTGATTGGAGGGGAGGAGGTGGTGGGGGTGGAGAAAGGTCTGCATTACCCTCCGGGTGAGTGTTGGGCGGTTGTACACTAGATACATTTTATCTCAGGCGGCACAATACTCCCGGGGGTTGGGGGTTTGGGCGCAGCCGCAGGGAAGGAAGGGGAGGTAGGGGGTGCAAGCCACCAGCTTCAGGGCAGGCGAATCCTCGGAGGAGGACCGGTGCAAACCTCCCCCTCGGCCCGCTAACCCGTGCAACACCAGCCTCTCCTCGGGCCGCGGGGCGAGCGGACTCTGCAAAACTGGAGTCCGGCCCGGGTCCGGGAAGGAGGGGGCGAAGGTGCAGAAGCGGGCGCCCCCGGCCCAGGCTCGGGGCCAGAAGAGCGCAGCGCCCCGGGCCTCCCCGCCGGATGGGGGCTGCTCCGGCCTACTGGACGCAGCTGCCTTGGCGAAGGGCTCACCCGGCGCCCAGAGCCCCAGTCGGCTCAGCGGGCGGCGGAGAGGAAGGGCTGCTGCCAGGGGCGCAGCCGCGACTGTGGCGTGTGCGTTGGGGGCAGGGGCCCCTACTCACCCGGGCCGGCCGCCTCCGCCTCCGCCGCCCCGACCACCGCCTCGGCGGTCCATCCCTGCGGCGGGGGGCCTGTAGCCGCGGCGCTCGAGTAACAACCGCCGGCCGGGCCGGCCCCTCCCCCCTGCCCAACGTCTGTCCTCAGGGCCGCTCCGCAGTCCCGGCCTCGGCCGCCGCCGCCGCCGCCGCCGCCGCCGCCGCCGCCGCCGCCGCAGCGCTACGTGGCCGCCGCTCCGACGTCTCGCGACTCCCTTCCGAGCGCGCGAGGGCGAGCGGGGCCGGCGGGGCGGGCGGCGCGCGGGGAGGGAGGCAGGGGAGGGGGTGTGCGTGTGTGCTTGTGTGTGCGGAGAGGAGGGCAGGGAGGGAGGGAGGGAGGGCGAGCGCCGGCGAGAGCGCGCGCGCGCCCGCGGCCCCTTCCCTCTCCGGCCCCCCCGCCCTACGGGGAGCCCGACACCTCCCTCCGCCCGCCCCCCTGGCATCCCGGCCGCTGGGCGCGGCAGCGCGCATGCGCAGCCCTCAGGGCCGGCCCCGGCGCACCTTTTCTCCCTCCTGCTCACATTGTGAGCGCTCCGCCGCCCACAAAACTGCCGATTCCCGCTCCACCCCCGCCTCCCCCACTCCACCCACTCCCGGGCACCCAGGTAAAGGCGTGGAGTGCGCGTGCGCACCGCTCTTCTTGTGTTTGGGGGCGTGGCTGCTGAAAGGAAGCCAAAATGTATAGTGGGAGGGAGCTTTGGGTTCTGGGGGGTGGGATTCCACGAAGTGGGGGGCGGGTTAAGATTAGGGAAAGGTGAAGTGAAGAAAAGTAGGCTCGAGTGAGATTTAGAAGTAAAAGAACTTCTTTGGTTTATGAAATAAGGTAAGAAAACAAACAACTTGACTCTGGCCTCCTTGTTACTGAAGAGCAGTGTGAGTGACAGAAGACAGAAATAAAAGAGGTAAAATATAAGCAGTAGTGGTCGTTCGCTAGAGTAATGGGACAGCTAATAAAGCGAGAAATTTAGAGATCACCCAGGGTGGCCAGAAGAACATATTTAGAGCCGTGCTTGTTCTGTGGCCAGAAATAGGGAAGGGGATATGTGTGTGAGTGTGTGTGCGCGCACGCGTGTGCGCTTGAGACAGGGAGCTGCTGAAAGAAAGGAAGCCTCCATTTAAGTATTATAGCATTATGACTAATTAGCTATTAATCATTAATATAATTAAGGGTACTATTAGCTAACAAGGTAGCATTTATCCAAGTTCATAGCCAAGAGAAGTAGTCCATAATTGAAAGTGCTTGGAGTACAGAGAGAGGAAATGAACCCAGCAAGGTAAAGGCCTTAGACGGAGTAGAACCAAGGCATGACCTTTCCCACCATAAACCAAACTTCCTTGATGATTTCCAAAGTTTAACTTTTTTTTTTTTTTTTAATGCGGTACGCGGGTCTCTCACTGTTGTGGCCTCTCCCGTTGCGGAGCACAGGCTCCGGATGCGCAGGCTCAGCGGCCATGGCTCACGGGCCCAGCCGCTCCGCGGCATGTGGGATCTTCCCAGACCGGGGCATGAACCCGTGTCCCCTGCATCGGCAAGTGGACTCTCAACCACTGCGCCACCAGGGAACCCCCTTTTTTTTTTTTTTAATAAATTTATTTTTTCATTTTTGTCTGTGTTGGGTCTTCGTTGCTGCTCACGGGCTTCTCTCTAGTTGCGGCGAGCAGGGGCTACCCTGTTACGGTGCATGGGCTTATTGCGGGGGCTTCTCATTGCGGTTGCTTCTCTTGCTGCGGAGCTCGGGCTCTAGGCGCGCAGGCTTCAGTAGTTGTGGCTTGTGGGCTCTAGAGCGCAGGCTCAGTAGTTGTAGCGCATGGGCTTAGTTGCTCTGTGGCATGTGGGATCTTCCCGGACCAGGTAGCGAACCGGTATCACTGCACTACCAGGGAAGTCCCTCCAAATTTTATCTTACTTGGAATTCCTTATTATCCTTCCGGAGCACAGTCTCCGGACGTGCAGGCTCAGCGGCCATGGTTCACGGGCCCAGCCGCTCCGAGGCATGTGGGATCTTCCCGGACCGGGACCCGAACCCGCGTCCCTTGCATCAGCAGGCAGACTCTCAACCACTGTGCCACCAGGGAAGCCCTATCCTTCCATTATTAAAAGCACACTTAACAAATGTTCTTGCACTGAGGCTGAGCTCTCAACATTTGGAAGACACATGCAGGTATTTCTCCCCAAAATAGCAGCCCCCCAAAAATTCCTGTGGAGAGTAAAATGACCTGAGTCTGGGAAAAGGTTAGGGAAGAGATGGAAACTTTATAAAGGGGTTTGAGGGTTAACTCCGTCCTTAGCTACTTTCAAAAACCTATGCTTGGTTTTTATTACACTTGGACTCCATACTCTAGGGATTGCAATTTAGCAACTTTGGGTCGTGTTCTTCAATAGTGAGTGTCTTCAGTAGGTAAACACTAAAAATGATATCATATTTTAGCAAGTAGAGAAAATCTTCAGGCAGAACAGGAGGAAGCAAGCATAAGTAGTAAAAGAAAAGACTTAGATTCAGTGTGAGAAATAACTTGGCATCCGTGGAGGCTGGTGAGCCTGGAATATCTGACTGAGGTGTCCAGCTTCGCCTTCTTGGACATTTGATCCATCCCCCACCCTCTGCCTGTCAGGGCTACCCTGCTTGGAAGAGGGGTATGCAGAGTGACGGATAAGGAACCAAGTCTCTAGGAGTTTCTACCCACAGGCCAAACCTCTGAAGGGCTCCTCGTCATTGGAATAGTAATATTGTCACCTTCCATTTGAAGCAGGCTTTATGGTTTTTGCAGAAAGGTTATGTCCATTATCAGATCTTGCAACAACCCCATGAAGCAGGCAGAACAGGTATTATTCCCAGTGAAGGAAATCCAGGCCAAGGTATGTTTACTGGCTCAGCCCATGTCACCCAGCCCAGTCAACAATGGAGGCAAAGCAGGACTCCCAATGTGCTGTCCTGTCAAAGGGTTTAACAGGCCTTCTCGGAAAAACAGCTACATATTCCTCTGGATTTAAAACAGGTAGCCTGGCCATGTGAGGGACGATAATTCTAATATTCAGTTCTACATCTGCATCTCCTTTAGTTCATGGTTTTTTTCATCCTTGCTCTCTCCAGGACCCTGGCACTTGCCCTGTGTATCTGAAGCCTTGGCAACTGTTACTCTGGAAGGCCCTGGGCCTGGCAAGGCGAGCCCAGTCCCTCTGCTCTCCCTTAACTCTTCCCCCTTGAGAAGCTACAGGAAGAAGGGCTGTCATCACTTTGCTAGTCCCAGTGCCTCCCTTCTTCGTCTTAGCAGTCATTATAGGCAACATTTAGCACCCACATCTGGCCTTATTGGAAGACGAGGCTTCTGTCATCCTGGTTTCCTGGCCCTGGATAGTTCTTCACTAACTTTCTCATTAAGGCCGTGGGCAGAAACCAACAGAACCCCCTGCCCCCCCCTTTTTCTTTTGGTCACGCCACGTGGCTTGCGGGATCTCAGTTCCCTGACCAGGGAATGAACCTGGGCCATGGCAGTGAAAGCCTGGAATCCTAACCACTAGTCCCACCATTTTTTTTTTTTTTTTGATTTAAAAATTTTAGTGAAAATTCTTTATATTTTGACAGCTCTGGAAACCTTCACAAATTTAATTTAAACAGCAGCAGAGTTATCTTGTTCCTGTAAGGTGAGCTGGACAGGCTGGTACAAGCTCCCTATTCACTGCGTTTCTTTGCTCCCCAAGTTTCCAGGGGTGTACCCCCAGTCAATTATAGTCAATAATAGTTCTTGCCACCTGTACTTATAGAGGGGCAGTGGTTGTGGCTCCCTGCCCACCCATTAACTAATGTAACCCCGTCCTACTGCACCGGACTTGGGGCCAGAGCCCTGGTCGTGGTCTCCTAGGCCCTAATACTTGTAGTGCTGTGACCTTTGTACAGTCACTCCACCTCTGAGGCTTTGTAAAAAGAGGGGATTATATGGCTCTTAGTGCCTTCCAGAGCTGATACCTAGGATTCTACTTTAGAAAGTTGACTGTGTTCGTTAATACCTTGGAATTCCATTCCTTTCCTAAGAGTTACTATCCAATTCTCATCTTTAAGCCCTTCCTATTGGAAACTGCCCCTTTTACAGAATGGATAAAGCTGTCCCGGACTCCCCTTTTGTATTCACTTCTTTTTTCTCAGATCTCTAAGCAATAATGTTTAAAGACAGCTCAGAAAGCTGGACTTTTGGCTTGTCTGCCATGGGGCTCGTACGTGTGCGTGCACTTGTGGACATGTGTATATGTAGTCCATGGGTGCTTTCATTCTGTGCCCCCTCAGCTCCCACCACCCCCACTAAAATTCCAGAGAAAAGTTAAAACAAATGCCAGAATGCACCAAAAGGCCAGGTATGTGAGTGGAGCTGTTTTGCTTTGGGGATGGAGATGAGGGAGGCCATTGAGATAGCCAGTGTCACTTCAGTCTCGGCTGGTTTTAGCCGTAGCATGGCCTGGGACCATCATTTGGTTCATAGTTCCCTACAGCTGTGGTCTCTATACATCAGCTTCTCCATTTGAAACATCTCAGAGTTTGGATCATGATTCCTCTGGTGTCCTTATCATCAAAATGCATTTCATAATTTAAAAAAAAACACACATATGGGGACTTTCCTGTTGGCGCAGTGATTAAGAATCCGCCTGCCAATGTGGGGGACACAGGTTTGATCCCTAGTCTGGGAAGATCCCACATGCTGCGGGGCAACTAAGCCCGTGTGCCACAACTACTGAGCCTGCGCTCTAGAGCCCACGAGCCACAACTACTGAGCCCACGTGCCACAACTACGGAAGCCTGCGTGCCTAGAGCCCGTGCTCCACAGCAAAGACCAGCCACCGCAATGAGAAGCCCGCGCACCGCAGCCAAGAGTAGCCCCCGCTCACCGCAACTAGAAAGCCCGCGCGCAGCAACAAAGACCCAATGCAGCCAAAAAAACCCCAAACCAAAACCGAACAAAAAACCCAAAAAACAAACAGAAAACACATATGTGACAGTTTCTACAAATCTTTCTTTTACAGTATTTCATTTAATCCTTCCCTCAACCCTGGGAGGTAGGAAGGGCAGAAAACATTTCTGCTCTTTATTTTTCACAGCAAATTAAAAACAACGTCCGGATTTTAAGGGTAACATGGCCAGAATGAAATCCTGGGTCTCCAGGGTCCAAGTCCAGGACTTGTCTGTGACACGGTACTGCAGCCCTTTGCTGGACACCATACAAAGCACATGGAACAGATGTGGTCTCTGCTGTCTGGAAGTTTGGACTCAGATGGCCAGCCACGATTCTGGCCAACATAAAAGGACAAAGTGATTCACGGTCGACTCACATACGCCAATAAAGAAATGAGTTAAATAGATAAGGAAAGCCATGTTTACCTGGCCTATTAATGATTTTTTAAATTCCAGTTGGGTAGAAAGGACAGTGTTAATGAGGCTAAGGTTTTAGGCCAATCCCATTCTGCCTACTTGCTTCGCACGCGGAAAAACTATTTGTAGCTGCACTGCTGCTCTTTCCCCTTCTTGTCTTCAACATTCTATCAACCTTCCTGAAATAACTACTAAGTGTCTGTCATGCAAGGTGGGAATCAAGGACCATGAAGAAATCATCTCTACCCTCAAGCAGCCTCTCTAACCATCCTCCTCATTCAAACCACTTGTGAAAGCATTAGTTAACCCTGCGTCTACCATCTCTACGGATGGAAGGACAGATTAACTTAGTCTCTGTCCTGTTGTGTGAGGGTCTGAGATTCATCTTTATCCATGCAAGATGGCCAGTTAGGACAGTAGAGAGGTGGGCTTTGGGATCTGAGGGACGCTGGTTCTACCCCAGAGAAAACAGGCTACCACACTACCTGCAATAGCTTAGCTTCCTGGATATCTAAGCAAAGGCCAAGAGGAATCCTGGGGTTAGGGAGTGTGGGCAGCCCAGGGCAGGGACCCACAGCAGGAGAACATCTCCCATCTCTAAATGGACTGTTGCAGCCCAATTCCTCCTTGGGGGGGTTCTGCCTCAAGGTCCATCTACAGGGGAGTGATCTAAGGCAGTTAGGCCCGAATTGTGTTGGAGTCTTTAAAGAGGTTCTGGGATTCTTTTAGGCAGCGTGCTTAATTGTTGTCAGTAATTGATGTGACATATGCCCCAGAGGCATGCACTGAGGTCCAATGGAAGACATGGTTTTTAAAAATTGGAATTAATTAATTAAAGAAGGCGGCTGCTCGGGGCTGTGAGTTCATGCCAGACTCCGCAACCCTAAACCTGGCAATCCACCCAACCGGCCTCGCTACCTGAGGAACAATCCCCAGATTCTCACAGAGGTGGGATGGGAGACCTGGGATGCAGTGCAGGACATGGGGGCTGCAAGGGGGAAGGACAGGGCTCAGGGAACCCCCTCTTAGCTTTTGTGACCCTCAAAAGGCTCGTCTCAGGAGAACAGTTTGGGAGCCCCAATAATCGTGTTGGGGGGGGCCAGAAAACTGCAGAAAAGGGAAGGCATGGCCAAAGGAGGTGTGTGAGATTATGGGGGAGGGGTGGCAAAGGGGATGAGGGTGTCTGAAACTGGGGGCTGCAGTGGGACCTGGAGTTGTTAGCAGAACTGAAGAATGATGGAGCCCCTCAGATAGCGCCTGGGAAGATCTGGGGGTGGAGAGGACCCTGAAGGCGGAGCTCAGAGGAGGTGGAGCTCAGAGGAGGTGGAGCCTGGATGTGGGGGGCGGGAACCCAGTGCCTGGGGCCTCTGGCATTCAGAGGTATTCATTAAACCCCTGACCTGAGGGCGTTAACTAAGCTGTGGCAGCTTTTCACAGGAGTTGGGTTAAGAACAACAATAACAACAATAATAACAACAATTAACGATAATGAGACCTTACCTGCAGCAAGTTGTTCCTAGAGCTTTGTAGGCATTAAGTCATTAATTCCCCTGGCCCCTCAGGGCCACCTTTTTCTAGAAGTGATGGAGGCGCTAGAGGACACAGTTAATCCTGTGGGGCCCAGCCTCCTGCCATTGGCTGGGTGAGTCCGTTCACATCCAGGGGGGTAAAATCCAGGCTTCACCTCCCATTTCATAAACTGTTATAATCTTTTGCGTTTACTTATAGGGTCTCTGAAATGATACTTAAATGGGGTGAGTATAGAAATGTAGAAATCAGCCATCACAACACGTCTAAACAACTTTGATGCGAAAACTCAAGTCCCACCTGACAGCACCAGGCTGGATAATATGCTGCAGTGGAGAGTGGCCTGCAGATGACCAGGGAGTGACCAGGAACTGACCATCTGCTTGAAGCCGGAACTGGTGGCAAGGCTGAGCCTTGGCCTGCAAACAAGGTAAATTGGAGGATTTCAGGTGTTTACCCCCCACAGACCAAGGACGGAAGTTTAGAGTGAGAGCTAGAGGTGAGTAAAAAAAGGAGGATCATTCTAGATTGCAGAGTCATATGGGATGCAGCCTGGGAGCCAAACCCTGAGCAAACCTAGTGCCAATAGTGACTACCCTTGCAGATTTCAACCGTTCTTTTATTTGTGTGTTTCACGTAACAGTGACTACAAATTACACACACTCAATCCGAAGACAGACTTTCACTTACATGCCATAGATGGTGAGAGTCATCCTCGTTAACCTATTCAACATCAAAGACAGCAATATAGACAAAAAAATCTCAGTATGCCTAACAGAATGGGTATCCTGGTCATCCTTAGGTCATGGAGCAGTGGGAATGATGCTCCCCATTAATGGCGAGGGCAGGTGAGATACAGAGCAGGATCTGAGCTTCTCTGAATCTCAGAGTTGGGCAGAAGAAGAAAGTGTGTCACAGCTGAAGTGCTATCACCATTCATATCAGGGAAATAAGAGGGACCAGTCCTTACTATTCTGACCCTTGCCATCCCTCTAGAAACACAGCCTTCCCTCCCTTCCCTGTATTAGTACAGAGAAAGCCACCTTCTAGAAGGTACTAGAACTTTCAGGGCTTGAATACCAATCTCCCTTGCAGATTACATCACAGAACATAGAGTGAAGTGTTATATGGTGGACTTAGGGAACGGAGTATTCTGGTTAATCAAATAATCTGGTTTTAAAGTAGTACTAAACACATAGTAACATTTGGGACCTACTAAAATTATTCATTGTTTATCCAAAAGTTCAGATTTAACTGGGTGTCCTGTGTTTTATCCACTTGCAGGTAAACTTCTAGGAGATCCAAAGCCACTCCTTTGGAGTTCCTTAGAGAAAAAAGCTTCAGGTTCATTGGTGACAGAAAAATGGGGACAGAGAAGATAGGGAAGCAAGAGGCCCTAAACCAGGTGCCCATCGACTCAGAATCACGCTTACCATCACACTGGGTGCATAGGTAAGATGTCACCAGGTCTTTAACTGGCCCTGTGTCAAACCAAACAGTTGTTTCAGAGATCTCAGGGAAGAGCTTAAGACAAAACATCACCTACTCTCTAATATTATCCAACACAGACGGAGCCTCACCTAAGAATGGGAAGAGACAGGGGCAACTTACATCCCTCATTTCATTTTGCCAACAGAGACGAAGAAGGTGCGTGTTCCCCTGAGCAATGTGTTGCCATTCGGAGGAGCTGCATATTTCCTCTGTGCCAAAGAATCCCCTGGTGCTTGGAGACCTCCTTCCTGTCGTGTTGATGGTCCCGTGGAAATGGGCCCCATAGGAAGCTTGGTTCTGCTCTGCATGGCATTGACTGTGCATGTCTTTTTCCTGACCAGGTTGCTGTTCTTAGCACCTACTAAGCACCTAGATGTCCCCAACTTATTGAGTGCTTTCCACTGTCCTAAATGTTGCGCCTCTGTTATCCCATAGAATCCTTCCAACTTCCTTTTGAGGTAGGTATCCGCATTTCACAGATGAGGAAACCAAGGCAGAGGGAAGTAAAGTAGGAAATAACTTAAGGTCACATAAGCCTTAGGTGACAGACTCAGGATTGAACCCAGGGGGTCAGACTCCTTTGAACCACAATGCTGTACTGCCCGACACCCCAATTCAGTCTCACCACTCTCCTGCTCAGAATTCTTGAATGGCTCCTGTGATAAGCAGAATAATGGCTCCCTAAACCTGGAACCTGCGAATACCTTACATTGGTGGAAGGGACTTCGCAAATGGGATTAAAGTTAAGGATCTTGAAATGCAGACCTTAGCCTGGATTATCCAGTGGGTCCAATCTAATCACAAAGGTCCTTAGACCAGAGAGGCAAGAACATGAGAGTCAGAGAAGGAGATGTGACCAGGAAGCGGTGGTCAGAACGGTGTGATTGCTGGCTTTAAGATGGGAGAGGGACAAGCACCAAGGGATGTGGGCAGCTTCTAGAAGTAGGGATAGGCAGAGAGCGGACCCTTCCCTAAAGCCTCCAGAAGGAACACAGCCCGCTGCCGCCCTGATTCTGGCCAAGTGAAGCTTCTGACCTCCAGAACTGTCAGATAATACGTCTGTGTTGTTTCATGCCACCCAGTGTTTGGTGATGTGTTACAGCAGCAGTAGGAAACTAATACAGCTTCCATTGCTTAAAGGGAAATCTGACCTGCTTTGCAAGGCGTTCAAGGGCTTCATGTTATCTTCCCCCTGTCTAAGTGCCTGGCTAGCTTATGCCCCCCACCCCATGCTTTACATACTGAACTTCTTCAGGATCCTCGACAGCCGTGCCCTTTCTTACGTCAACGCCTTTGCCTGGAACACCCTATCCTCCCTTGTTTGTCTGGCAAACTCCTCATCCTTTATGTCTCAGCTAAAACAATACCTCCTCTGTGAGGCTTTTCCTACTTCCCCCAAAGGAACGTAGGGCTCCTTTCCTGCATTTCATGCCTCTGCTGCAATTCATATGCACTTCTGTTAAAGCAGATATTAAGAACCGGTCACTTCCCTCCCTGGGTTAAAAGCTATTTGAGGGCACAGGACCTCTCTTCTCACCTTTGGTCTCCCTTAGTACCTAGCATGGTCCCCAGCACATCAAATTAAGGTCCCCAGAGAATAGAGCTCTTATCCTGACCTGTGCACTGAACCAGTGATGCAGCCCCTCCAGCCCCGTTTCTCCGTTGATAACAAGCGTTAGGGGGGAAATCATCCCTTCCCTTCCCTAGTGAGAGATAATGACAAAGAAAGCGAGACACGGGAGTGTTTCAAGTTAAAAAAGAAGAAGTGCTAATCAAAGTTTTGTGATATTCCAGCTGTACCCACGGTAGACAATGCTTCCTCTCCAAGTCTCAATTTTTTCAGCTGGGAAATGGGTCTAGAGACGAGCTGTACGGAGACAGGAGCTGTGGCCACTTCGCGGCCTATTGTATCCCCTGCATCTACACTGCTCTGGATTCTCAGGTGAATCCTCTGATGCTGGTTGGTGAAGATCTCGAGGGAGGTTTTTCCACATTCTTCGGATTCATGGTTTCTCTCTAATGTCCACGCCGATGTTGGGTCTCATCTTGAGCGAAGGTTTCCGCACATCACATTCTATGTAATTAAATTCCTGGACACTGAGTCAGATGTGCCGTCCAAGCCTCCAGACTCACCCGAGGGCTCTCGCACGGACACATCAGATACAGGTTTCTTTCCAGTAAGAATTCTCTGATGTTGTATAAGACGGTTGGTGACACTACCCAAATGAAGGCTTATTCACATTTATTACAGTTAAGAATTTTTTTTCCTGTGTGAATTATCTGATGTTTAATGAGAAGCAAAAGGCAAATGAAGGTCTCAATAAAGGCCTATTACATACCCAGCCCTGGGCTGAGGGACTCCAAAATGTAAGGAATGGCCTCTGCCCTCTAGACATCTACAGCCTGGTTGGGGAGACAAGATTCATGTACATAAAACAGCTGGGGAACACGAGACACTGTGGAGTCATACCAAACCCCAGAGTGTAATAGAATTCAATGGGAATTCAGAGAAAGGAGCGGACCACCAGAGACTGACTAGATGGGAAAGTTGTATGAAAGAGGTTGGCCGTTAGCTTGACCTGAAAGGATGGTAGAATTGAGGCTGGAAGAGAGGAGAAAGGTGTTTCCCTTGAAAAAGAGAGAAAAGAAAGGAAGGAAGAAAAGAAGGGAGGGAGGGAGGGAGGAAGGAGGGAAAGAAACTCTTTCTAATGTAGGGATTTGCCCGTTGATTCAGGAAACTCCCACAAACGTAGGGCAGCAGCCTTTGAACATTTTCTTTCTCTGACGCTTTTCTTGTTTTAGAGCTCAAGCCCCTTTCACTTCTACCAGGCACCCCTCAGAAGCAATGCTCTGCTGCTGCCCTGCACATGCCAGCCACGCCTCGCCTGCCACCTCCGCAGCATTCTTGGGGCCCATTCCAGTTTCACAACCAGGTGACAGAGGCACCAAACAGGGAGAGACCCCCACCAGGAGAGGGGCCCAGGAAAGCACCCAGAGGGCTTGTATTCAAGAATGTGTCCCCCCCACCTACACCCACCGTCACTACCTCTAAAAAAATTTCCATATGGGATGCTGACACTTAGAGAGAATGAGGGTCATCAGATCTGAAGCTCTTTAAAATATGTCAGGTGTTTTTTTGTTTGTTTTGTTTTTTGCGGTATGCGGGCCTCTCACTGTTGTGGCCTCTCCCGTTGCGGAGCACAGGCTCCAGACGCACAGGCTCAGCGGCCATGGCTCACGGGCCCAGCCGCTCCGCGGCATGTGGGATCTTCCCAGACCGGGGCACGAACCCGTGTCCCCTGCATCGGCAGGCGGACTCTCAACCACTGTGCCACCAGGGAAGCCCCGTATGTCAGTTTTACAGAAGTTTTCTGGGAACATCAGGAGTAGGGAATGCTTTATAACTTTTCCTTATTTTCTGCATCCCACAGAGAGCAGCAGATGAGCAAGAGGGTGGAATTTGCAGTGTCTCTTCTTGGTTAGATAGTTGGAGGACTTTTTCTGCCAATTACAGTGGTTAACCACTGACTCAACATCCAACATCTGCATGAGAGGTTAGAGCCTTCATTCATGGACAAGTTTCCAAATGAAACAGGGGTACTACCTCTCACAGGTGATGTAGTCAGAGAACAGAGGAGAGTGGATTTCACCCTCAACAAGGTGGCTGCTTTCTGGAGAGGTGGCGGGGCCTGGAATTTCCCAGCATGGTGAAATCGGGAAGCGCCTTTTGCAGCCCTTGCCAGTTTCATGGCCCAAATGGTTTGTTTGGACGTGGAATTCTTTTTTTTTTTTTTTAAACATCTTTATTGGAGTATAATTGCTTTCCAATGGTGTGTTAGTTTCTGCTTTATAACAAAGTGAATCAGCTATATGTATACATATATGGACGTGGAATTCTTAAGCTCTTAATTCTGTCCCTGCTTCCTGTGTCACTTCCCTAGGAGACTGAATTCATGAAGGGCGGGACCTAGGCACCCCCGCCCCCATAGAGAGAACAGAATGGGGGCTGATGTCCTTGGGGTCTTACCATATGGACATCCTGTTGGAACATTCTTCACTCCTCCCCAGCAAGGCACACTCTGCTCTGTGAAGAATCCAGGCAGGAAGTAAAGGAGATCTCTGCGGCCACAGTGGAAATGCCCAGACTCTCAGGAACCCCGGATGGTCATCCAGTCTGACCACACATACCATTCTGTTTTCATTATTAGTGTCTGTCCTGACTGCTAGTTCATGGGCTCCCCCAGGACAGGAGGCATGTGTGCCCTAGACACCAGTAGAGCCATTTCAGTGTGTATCACAGTGCCTGGTACAGAGCAGCTGTTATTAAATATTTGTTGAATAAATCAACTATAAATGTGGAAGTGATTCCCTTAAAGAGCTCTTCGCTCTTGCTTAGATGTTGAGTTACATTACAAGATGGGTGTGTTGGGGGTGCGTAGGGACACCCTTGGGTAAGAAATGCATGGGAGGGCTCTGGAAAATAGCCCCAAAGTTCCATTTGTATCTGCTGAGTAACAGGGAACCCCTGCAGGTTCTTCGGGTCACCGACAGGAGAAGGCAAGCGGGCGCGGGTTTTACAGGCTGTATTTGATCTGGAAGAGGGTAGGGTTACCCGAAGAACAGTGCGTCTTCTGGGAGCCACCTAATCGCAGTGGCGAGCTCCAGAGATGACTTTTGTGGCTGAAGGGTGAATGTTTCAGCCGGGTGAGTGTCAAGAATGCGGTAAGAGCTCTAGGGAGCCTTGCTGCTGTGTGAACTCAGAGCTGACGGTGGAAACAGAAGAGCCAGTGCAGGAATAGCCAAAAATGGCCAAAGAGGAAGACGCCTTGGGACCCAGCCCGGGATCCTGGCGTTGCACTGTGTGGAGTGGGGGTGAAACCAAATAGGAAGATGTGTCTTTCTCCTGAGGGCAGAGGCCGTGTCTTAAGCATCTACACCCACAGCTCCAAGCAGAGTGAGCGCCTTGCACACAGGAGCTGCTTAATAAATGCTAGATAAATGAATGCTGGTTGTCTGGCTCTGGGAGGCACTGAGGATGTGAGAGCTTGTGCGAGCCCCTGAAGCCCTGTTTACTGTCTTCTCTCCTCCGAGCTCCTCAGCCCACTCTTCTGTGTCGTCCCACCTCTGCTTTAAGCCAGAAGATGTTCCCAAAGATTGCGGCTCTAGGTGGACAGCAGAGAGTAGGAAAGGTGACTCTAGCACCTGCCAACTGGGTCTCAGCCTCAGCTGGTCCGGTCGCTCCCTCCCTTCTCCTTGGGGTTCCCACTGCCGATAGGATCCCACCCAGCCCCCCACCCAGTCATCAGGTGTTGTTCACGTTTCCTCCTAGTCTTTCTCTCTTTGATCTCATCTGGGCAGGCAGGGACATGTCACTGCTGGAAGCCTGGCATAAGCAGATGTGTGCGTGCAGGCACACACGACCCCTTCCCTGTCTCGGAGCCACCGTCTGGGCCTCTGCCCCTGGCCTGACCCATCTTTATGAGGCCGGGGCTCTTCCTCTCCAGGTGCTGAAGGTAGCCTCTGAGGCGAGAGAGCCAGGCATTTTGCACATCCGTGTCTGCAGCGTTGGCCTCCCTCAGGGGCTTGGGGAAGATCCACCCATAAGGAAGGAACTTCCAGAGAGACAAGAAACCAGGAGCCTGACCTCGTGATGCCCACAGCACCTGGCAAGGAAGGTACCAGTTCTGCTGTCCTGGCCCAGACCCAATTCTCTCTTCCAGCATCCACGCCTTCCCTGGCTCCCCTCCAGGCCGACAAGATCTGCTCCAGTTGGGGAAGGATAAGTATGGTCTAATGAGTAGCGGCAGGAGAGGGAGGCCCCCATGATCTCGGTCACATCATACCCTGGCTCTGTGCCTCAGTTTCCCCCTTGAGAAAGTCTGCCCCTGCTTCCAGGGTTCGGAAGTTCCCTGGTCTCACTGGGGAAGAAACCCACAATGGTGTTGTGTTCCCTTGCAGCCAGGAGCCGCCCGCCCTGCCCTGCCCCACCCCAGGAGGACTTGCTAGTTGGTGAAGCCCGGCCAGCAAGGCAGGGTCCTGCAGGATGAAAGCTCGGAGACGCCAGAGCAGGAATAATAATGATAATCATCGGCTGTGGCGTCTCAACCGTCCAGGAATGCGAGGCCCACGCCCTGCGCTCCCCACACCCCGAGACACTCCGAGGGCTCCTCTCCCTTGATTTTACTGCAGTGATCCCACACTTAGCCATTCCCAGCCCAATCCATTTGGGTTCCCAAGGACTGCAGTCCAGCTCCTGGCTCATCCAGCCCCCAGGTTCCCCATGGGAAGAGTGAGCTCGACTAGAGGGTCGAGGGTAGGATGCCAGGCTCCCTGGAGGCTCGGGCTCCTGGGTTTCCCAGAGAAGCACTCTGGCCATCCCTGGCCTGGAGCGCTTTCCCACAGACCCATTTTTGTCTGGTCAGCTTGAGGTCCAGGAGCTTTGCCTGTGTCAATACAAATCAGAATTCAAGTCCTGGCTGGGCCACACATTAACTCGCGGTAGGACCTTGGGCAAGTTTCGTTTTGTTTTTAACTTCTTTGGGTTCACTGTCTCACCTGCCCCAAAACTTCCAAGGTTCCCCCTCGTTCACTGAAGATAAACTCTGAATCCCGTAGTCCAGCATATGGCTGTTGAAGATTCGGTTCTTTGTTTTTTTGGCCGTGCCGTGCAGCCTGCAGGATCTTAGTTCCCTGACCAGGGATTGAACCACGGCCCCCTCCAATGGAAGCGTGGCGTCTTAACCACTGGACCACCAGGGAAGTCCCAAAGATCTGGTTCTAATTCACCTTTCCAACCCCACTCTTCTTCACCCTCCAGATGCCAGCCACAAGTGACTCCCTACTGTTGGTCATGCATATCCCATGCATTTCCCATTCTGGGGTTGCCATCCTTCTTTGGGAATGTCATTTTCTTCATTTCTACCTGGCCAGACCTTCCTAGCCTTTGAGGTCCAGGCCAGAGATCATTGCTTCCATGACTGCCTGACTCTCTTCCCACCTTGGGAGGCTGGTTCTTCTTTGTCTGAACCTCAAGCCCCTGGGTCCACCCTCTGCCCTGGTTATGTGCATATCTCCACTTGCCCACTGGGGTCATCAGTGTGCTGAGGTCTCCATCTTTGTGTCCTCATAGCGCCTAGTACAGCATCCTGCATACACGACACATGCTCAATAAATAAGTGTTGGGCATAAATTGTAGCAAATAATCATCCCCACCCTATTAACTTCCCCACACAAATGTGCTTTGAAAAAGTAAAAGTAATTATTTTAATATAAAATTGTATGCATGTGTGTTCTCCCCAGTTTCCTCAGGGTAGTGGAACGCAGGTACCCAAGTATCCGGTGAAGGTCTTAGCTCCCTAGCATTGGGCCGACATGCGGAAGGCTTTTCTCAACCAGTCGCTGGTCCAGTCTGAACTTGGACGCTGCCTAGCAGGAGGCGAGCTCTTCCCTTCCTCAGAGAATGGCAATCCCATCCCTTGGGGGCTTCCGTTTTTCTAAGCCCCATCAGCCTCCATGTGCCGTGGGACTCATATGCCAGCAGGACCCCTGGATTCAAGTGTTGTTAAGAGATGAGAGGTTGGATGTGTTTAGAAACCTCTCACCTGGATCCTTATGAGAACACCTTGGAGCAGTGTTCACTGCTGCTGCCTGTTAGTGTTGTTAATAACAGTAAGAATAACTTCGGCAACGCCTTGTATTTACTTAATGCTTTTCTCCAGGGAGCTCAACTAATCTTTCCCTCATCCCCAGAAAGAAGAGAAGGACCATGGCAATGAAAGAGAAGTGAGCCATTGCGGCCACACTTTGAGTACTAGCATCCTTTGTTCTAAGAGGTAAATACAATACACAGCACTGCAGATGTGTGGAACTGATAAAGTAGGAAAGCAGTTCATGCCCTGGGACCCGAAACCTATGACTTAAGAATTTTCCCCCAAATCAAATCCTGAGTGAGATGTTAACTCTCATACTGAGAAGTTACGTCTCATCAATTATAAAATTCGAGCATGCGCCCTTCATATAAGTTCAATTACTTACAAAGTGTACACACAGCCTACTACCCTTATATCTCAGGGCACAATATATACTTGGGTGAGGTTTGTTTTTAACCATGGTGGAAAGTATAATTCACATATCAAATAGTGACCTTGATAATTACAAAAAAACGTTTTGTGGCTGTCATCGTGTCAGACCTGATCGGGTTGTCCCCGTGTTAACCTCCTGATGGGGCTGACAAAGAGCTCGTGTGACAAGCGCCAGTGGTGACACTTTCTTGTGTGCCAGTGCAGTGCTTTGCTGAATTAGTGTGATCTTTAACCTGCAGCTCCTTTGCAGGAATCTTTTTAAACCCCGTGTCCATTTCGTGAAGGTTAATTTAGTTCAATTTAGATAATATAATCCGCAATGTCATTTAACTAGGCAATGGAAACTGTGATGCTTTGCAGGTTTCTAGCCATGAGCTAGGGAGTGGGGGAGCCCTGTCAGCCCCTCTGGTACCCTTGCTTCTGTGTTTCCCCCTGCAGACCCCACGTGTCGTACATCGCCCATGGCTCCGTGTCCAAGGTCCCCTGATTCACTCTGAAGGGAGTCTTCTGCAACCCCACGTCATTTCCATCACTGCACCACCATTTCCTCTTTCTCCAAGCCCCTCCTGGCTATATCAGCCACCTCAAGCTCAAGCTTGCTTGCTTTCTTTCCTTTTCTTTTTCTTTTTTTTTTTTTGGCCACGATGCATGGCTTGCGGGCCTCTTGGTTCCCTGACCGGGCCCTTAGCAGTGAAAGCGCGGGGTCCTAACCACTGGACCACCGGGGAATTGCCTCAAGCTCACCCTTTCTAAACCTTCTTTGTCAAGCCCACCTTGCTCCCTTTCTTCCCCATCTCCAATAAGGACACCGCTAAACACTCAGTTGCCCAGACCAGAAACCACAGGGTCAGTTTCCCCTCCTTTCTGCTTGCCATCCTTCCAAATTAGTCCACTTTCTTTCTTTTGTTTTTTCCCTTGAGCAGTATTTTTATTTTATTTTTTAATTGAAGTATAGTTGCTGTACAATATGATATGTTATAGGTGTACAATATAGTGATTCACAAATTTTAAAGGTTATAGTCCATTTACAGTTATTATAAAATATTGGCTGTATTCCCCGTGTTGTACTATATATGCTTGTAGCTTATTTTTTTTAATTTAATTATTTTATATTGGAGTATAGTTGATTTACAATGTTGTGTTAGTTTCAGGTGTACAGCAAAGTGATTCAGTTATACATATACATATGTCCATTCTTTTTCAGATTCTTTTCCCATATACGTTATTACAGAATATTGAGTGCTATACAGTAGGTCCTTGTTGATTGTCTGTTTTGGATATAGTAGTGTGTATATGTTGATCCCAAGCTCCTAATTTATCCCTACCCCCCATTAGTCCACTTTCTAAGGGTCCTCTTTTTGGTGTCTCTGGCCCTGACCATTGCTGGGTTACTTAAGCAATTGGCCTCCCTGCCACTGTTCTCGTCCCCGCTCATTTCCCCTCCACATCTCTGCCAGAGAGTTCTTTCAAATACAAGAGTCTGATTTGGGTCCCCCCTTCCTAGCCTCTCCACTTGCCTCAGGCCTAGGGGCTAAAGTTCGAACTCTTGACAGAGTACTGCCAGCCCAGGCCCTGCTGACCCTTCCAAACTGCTCACTCCCAGCCACCCTCCCTGCTCTCGACCCCTGGGCAATCGCCCAGGAGCCCCACCTCGAATACCATGTTCCCTTCTCGGCCTGATGACTTATGTTACTAAACCTCTAAGACTAGCATGCCCCACACCTCCCAAACACTGAAGGCAGGGAAAGTTACCCCGTCTTCCAAGCGCTCCAGCACTTGGTATGAAATGCTCTTGTATTATGCTGAAATGTGATTGGTTAGCTGTCTGTGTCCTCCGTAAACCACTGGTTCCTGAGAGCTTAGACCACATCTATCTTATTTCTATCCCCTTCTTCCTAGCGTGGTGTGGTGCAGGCTCTCTGTGAAGCGCTGTCCCATGGACAGGAGGTGTTGGGAGCTTCTTCCCACCCATCACCTGCACTGCCCCCTACTCCACCCCCCAAAGGCTAACACTTAAAAAACAATACGAGGTACCAGGTACTGTTCTAGAAGGCTTGGGCATATTTGCTCACTTCATCCTCTCCTCACCACAACACCATGAGGTTGCCACTCCTGGCATCTCCATTTTACAGATGAGGAAACTGAAGCACAGAGAAGTTATGCATCAGTTCCAGGTCATGCAGCTAGTAAGTGGCTGAGTCAGGAGTGAAACTCAGCACCCTGGATCCAGAGCCCTGACGGTAACCTCGGTGGCGTGGAGTCGGTCCCATGCCACTTCACTCAGCCCTCTCACGGTTCTCCCTTCCCTCCACAAGAGTGGCTGCTGTTCCAAGGCCAACTGAACACCCTTCCACCCTGCCCAGGCGTGAGCTGAGGGTCCGGTGGCTCAGGTGGCTCTCTCCCCCGAGAGGGAAGGACAGACATGACAGTCTGCCTCTGGTCACCCCTGCCCTACTCTCCTTTGGGGCGGCCCCATGCCCAGCCACTCCATTCCTGGGCCAAGGGCTCTTTGGGGGGGATCTGACTCCTGGTCTCAGTAGGTCCAAATCATTTCTCTGGGAGGGTGTGGCTGAACCACGCACATGATCCCCTCCCCTGCCCGCCAGCCCCTCGGGCACCTGGAGGGCTTTCCCCACCTGTTCCCCCTGATCAGCTTCTGGCCATTAATAATATCTCATTCTTCTCTGGGGCTTTTTGTCTATTCTGCCTTGCCTGCCCACACTTCCTTCCTGTTCTTTCTCTTTACAACAAGATTGGGTATTTTTAAGCTGAGGTTTCCACTCATCTCTTACTGTCCAGTAGTTTGCTAGCCCTGGAGGCTACAGTTTGTGGCCTCATGCTGGGCCCAGCCTTGGCCCTCACCCTTAGCCATCTCTATAAAGCTCCCCCTTCTCTACTTTCGGGGGAAACACCCTAAACTGGCTGTTGGTCGAAGCTTTGGAAACTGTGCAGGACACGTAGGGAGCTGACCCCCTCCCACGATGCTATAAGATTGTATATGGAGCCAGGTGAAGATGACGAGTGCTGGAACCTCACCAGGCCTCCAGGGTCACCTCTCGGTCCACCTGTGTGACCCACATTAGGTGGAGTCAGGGGAGCTGCTGGTCCGTGGTGTGCACCATCTTTGCAGCTTTGGAGATGTGGCTCGGGGAGCTCCAACTCCCTCTCTGCCCTCCTGTAATGTCCAGGGTCCCCACCTCCAGGCAGCCCTTCTTGCTTTGCCTTCCGCTTCAGCCCCAGCCTGGCCCCCCATTGCTCAGTCCTCACGGATGGCCTCCAACCTCCACAGGCTTCTCTGCACCACGGGTGCTTAACAGAGAAACTTTTGTTTGAAGCCCAAACAACTGCAAAGGGAAGATAACTGAGCTTTTAGGGTTTCCTAGTTATTGTTTGTTTTTAAGTTTGGTTTCTGTCCTTGGCTTTCTTAAAAAAAAAAGAGAACAGTGGCAACTAAACGAGTTGATAGCCGAGATTTTTGTTTTTAAGCAACTGATAGTGACTCACTGCAGGCTGTTGGGCCCACGGCTAATGTTCTCTAAAGTAATTGATAGGCGTAAGGACAGCCCCAAGCACCGAGGTGTCCTACTGCGCCCTCTGAGTCACCATGAAGGATTAAAAGTATAGTCAGCATTGTTTTTATGTTGACTGTGCTTTATAAATTTGAATTTGTTAAAAAAAGGGTACCCTCCCCCCCTGCCCAACCCCGGGTGTAGTGTATATAGCAACTAACTGATTATTGATTGGAAACCAGGGAACTGATGTTCCGGGCAGTCTAGTGGGCCTTCAGGACTTGTGGACTATAGTATCTGCAGCCCTCAACCCCGGCCTCGACCCCAGCCACACCTCTGCTTCACACTCTCTTAACAGTCCCCACCACTCCCGCCGGTCAGACGCTCCGTGGTCCGGTCCTGAGCAGCGAAGCCTTCTGACCCCACCATGAGCTGGGACTACAGCCCTGTTCCGTCTCGCTCGTTCCCTGGCACCCCTTTTGGAGTTGGTCAGTCATTCAGTCCACAAACATTTATTGGGCATCCCGCACGAGCAGAGTGCCGTGCTGCGTGGCTACTGGGAAAAGTCAAGAAAATGTTGGTGCTGCCTTCGGGAGAAAACACTCTCCCACCACAAACACCCAGAGAGCTGCTTACTACAAGTTCAAAAGAACTCCGTCTCAGAACCAGAGGGGTAACGGGGAGCCAAACAGGGTGGGCTTTATCAGAAAAGTCTTCTTGAAATGGGGAGATTGGAGCCTAACTTTGATTCTCAGAAGGGCTGTCCCAGCTGAACAAATCGGTGCCCAGGGTTGGGAAGCTCATCCTGGCAGTGGGACCCAGAATTCCCCTGCCACCTCTGCCAGGAAGCTGCCTTGTGGATCCTGGGCCGCCCCTTCCCCTCTGGGCCAACTGGGCGATAAGGACGGGGGACCAGCCCCAGCAAGGAGGAAGTGGCCTGGCTTCCTGTTTGTTTGTGAATCTCAGAGCAGCACCGTGCAGCCATGAACCCCAGCAAAGCAGAACAAGCCCAGCCTGAGCCCAGAGTTCCAGGGAGACCCACCAACCAACCCAGCAAGTCCTCAACCATCTGGGACTCCAGAGCAGAGACCCATCCCAGGGCAGCCACACTTGGAGGGCTAGCCTGGTAGCAGCCATGCCAGGTCGGCAGGGTAAAGAGGTGGAGTAATGACTTCCCCAAAGAAGTCAGAGTCACACATTCATCATAGGAAGCCTCTGGGCAGCTCCAGGGGCTCAAGCAATGCCATCTCCCCACCCCAAAGATTATTTCCTAGGACCCTGGACACAACCCTTTTGCCTTGTAAGAAAACCTTGTGCAGAGATTGGACCCTTTGAAAAATGGGGCAGCATTCATTGTGGTTTTGTTTGCAACAGCAAAACACACGAAAAACCACCAGCAAGTCATCCAAAAGCCAATTCGTGACAAAAAAACATGATAGATCCATACTGGGGGAAACGCTGTAGCCATTAAAAACAATGGGGTGGATTTGTTTGTGCTGAGATGTCCAAGATATTTCAGTAAATGAAAACAGCAAGATACAACAGCGTGATCCCTTTTCTGCAAATAACGAACAGCAGAGGACATGTTCATATAGGCTTAGAGATGTATGTGCTCTAGAATGCGTGACTTTTTTTTTTTTTTTTTTTTTTTTACTGGAAGGAAATTTAAGTAACCTAACAGCGGTTATTTCGGGGAGAGGAACTGTGAAAGAAAAGTGGTGGGAAGGCATTCAGTGTTCATTATGTATCTTCCTGTACCGTTTGCATTTTAAACTGATGTATATATGATATTGAGATAGATATACATATTTTAAAAATATTACCTGTGGGCAATGGGATTATGGTCCATTCTGTTTAATTCTTTGTACTTCTCTGTATCATTTAAAATAAAAAATATCAAAGCAATAAGTATTATTTTTAAGCCAATTTAAAGAATCGGGCAGTGTGCATTTGCAAGATGAAACAGGGTAGAGCTAGGATCATACATTCTCCAGGACAACTGATGGAGGAGATGGGGAAAGTGCTTTGCTTTAAGATCAGTACACATCAGTAACAGCAGGGCCATTTGACATTCCACTTTGTGGATTCCTTATGGCAAATGTTTGAGCTGTCTCTGGTTTCCTTTAATCACTCCCTTTCCCTGTGTCTTCCCCCATTTCATGGCCTCATCATTTAACTTTCTTTTTTTTTTGCGGTACGCGGGCCTCTCACTGCTGTGGCCTCTCCCGTTGCGGAGCACAGGCTCCGGACGCGCAGGCTCAGCGGCCATGGCTCACGGGCCCAGCCGCTCCATGGCATGTGGGATCTTCCCGGACCGGGGCACGAACCCGTGTCCCCTGCATCGGCAGGCGGACTCTCAACCACTGCGCCACCAGGGAAGCCCTCATCATTTAACTTTTGACCTGAACCAAACAATAAGAAACAGAAATCTGAAAGGAGAAGAACATATAAAATATGACTTCAATACACACGACCTGATCACCTGTCATTTGGACTAACTTGTATTCGCTTCTTTATAAGGACCTGTATCTGTTTCAGATTCTAATCCCCTGAAGCATCTAGCCCAGGACTGCACACAGTAGGCGCTCAATAGTTGTTGGATGAATAAATGGAACAACTTGTGTACATGACACTTGTCCTTTTCAGGTCTATTCATTCATAGAGTATCCGCAAGGTGGAAGGTCAAACCACCCCTAAGCCTATCAGATTTGATTTTGCTCCTCCTCACGAGTGTTTGGGGGAAGCTGGAAGGAAACTCTTGGGGCCTCCGAAGGAGAATGTGATGTCCCCTCTGTGTCTCACAAATTCATTAACGACTGTTGAGCTCCCCAAGCTGACCTCAGGCTGCCAAAGCCTCACTACCCAGCACACTTGGAGCCTCCCTGGTTTTAGAAAGAGTTAAGCTGAGCTGGTGGCAATCTCCCACCTGGCGAAGAGAGGGGCAGCACCAGTTTGGCTGGTGGTTGGGGCAGGACACTTGGTATGTTTACAGCCACAGATGCCCAGGGGGTTTTGTATCAGGAAGTCGCCTGCAGACGGTCACCTCGATCTATTTACTTACCCTTAGAGCTGGTGCTAATGTCCTCCTGGTCCCTTCCCTAGGATATTTTTCTGAACATCTTGTGCTTGTCAACACAGCCTGGCACCTGCAGCAGCAGGCAGGTTGCTGCCATCTGGTGGAGAAGAGAGGCCACAGCTTTGCCGGGCTGGGCCTGAAACAGACTTGAGAGGTGGAAGGAACCTTTGAGAACAGCTTCTATGACAGTGGATTTCAAACTTTTGTAGCTGTGGAGCCCTTCCTTTAAATGACAGCAGTGACTAAGGCCTTCCTGTAAAACTGCTAAACTCAGCGCTGCTCTGGCTGGAGCAGGGGAAACACTGGACCCGTTCCACACTCCCCCGAGCTCAGTTGGCAAACAGCTGATAGGGTGTTTACCCCTTCATTGTAAGGATGGGGAAACGGAGACCTGGAGATATAAAGGGACTTGCAGAAATTCTCTGTACAAGGCACACTTTGGAATCTGTGCAGCCAACCTGTACCCTCAACCGCAAATAAAGAAGGCCTGAACACAGCTTCCTGAGTACTAGATCGAGCCACCTACCCCAAGACATCCGGGCTCCTGGGAAGAGAAGCCTGGAACTCAACTTCTTGTTTGAATCAAACCAGGGTTAGACCCATGATGGTCCCTATGCCCCCTTCTCAATAGCTATAAGCATGGAATCAGGGGCACGTAGATGCCCATTGCTACCTCAGAATTCCAAAGGAGTTTCCTGATCTCTGACATCAGGGAGAGGCAGGCAGCCCCTTAGAACACAAACAGGGACAGAACGAGACTATTTTGAGCATCTCCTGTGGGCTGAGCCCTGTGCTGAGCATTTTCTCAACTGTCAACTCATTTATTCCTCAGCAGCACTGCAACGTGGATATTCGTATCTTTAGTTTTGATAAGAAAAAAAAGGATGATTGAAGCAGCTAAGTAATTTACCCAAGGTCTCCCAAGCTAGTCATTGGCAGAGTCAGAATCCAAACACAAATCTTTCTAATTCTAGAACCCATGTTCTTTCTACAAACTTAGTTGCCTTCTGGGGTGATAAATCTGGGATGCTCGGGCCAGCTTGGAGTTTCACAGTGTCAGCAAGGATGGCTGCAGTGCCCTGGAGGGAAGGGCCTTACGAAGGAGAAGGTGTTGTCTCTGCCTGCTATGGTCTAGCTGGGGATGGAAGTGTGCCTACGAAGAGAATGAAGACCCCTCATGCACAAGCCCACCTGTGAGTGCAAAGGATTTACAGGACAAGGGGGCCCGGATATAGAATCCTGGAAGCTGAGAGATGGGATGAAAACAGTACTAGACAGAGTGTGGACACCTGGATTCCATGCTTGGCCTTGCAACCCGCATCCTGTGGGACGTTGCGCAAGTCTCCTCCCCCTCCTCTCCCAAATGAAGGGGTTGTTCCTGAGGATCTGAAAACCTGCTACTCAGTTCTGTGCTGTTGTGACTCCAGTGGGGGTGGAGTTAGATAGGAAGGGATCCCCAGAGGAAGTGAGTGAGACGGGAGGGTTAAGGAAACAGCATTTCACACAGGGAGGATGGTGACGGCAAGCGAGGAAAAGAAGTCGTTGCTAGCCAGAGGCGGCAAGCTCCTCTGCTCCTGAATGCTTGGTGGAGATTAGGGTTGGCACAATCTACAATGAGGAGCATCTGTGTGTTCTTTTGGGGTCTCTGACTGTTCAGGATAGACATGGCATTAACCAAGAGACTCCTCCACCCGGAGGCTAACGGTCCCAGAGTCCCCATCTCTGGGGGTCATTGCTGCACTGGGCTCCCTTCCTCGGCTGTGGCTTGGGAAGTCCAATCCGGCAACAAGTCCTACCTGGAGAGCAGAGGAGTGGAAAAGAAGTGGGTTCACCCCAGGCCTGGAGATCCTCAGACCTCTGGGGGACCATTGGGTCCTTCCTTCCTAATTCCTATCTGTTTGCTCCTCCCATTCCCACCCTCTGCCTAGCTCAGGGCCATCTGCAGCCGTGGAGACAGACGGTGTCAGAAGCCTGTGTGCCAGGGCCTCAATGTGACTTTGCTTCCAGTTTACCGTAGCCTCCGACACAGTCAAGGACTTCGGCAACAATTACACTGTATCTGACTTCAAGCCCTCAGCCCCTCCCTGGTGCCTGAGACTTCCATATCCCAGGGTTCATCCCTTCTCCAAGGCTGTCTAATGCCCTTAAGTCAGAGGTCAGCAAACGTTTCCTATAAAGGGACAGATAGTAAATACCTTAGGCTTTGAGGGCCATATAATCTCCGTTGCAAGTATTCAAACCTGCTGCTATAGTGCAAACGTGCATAGACATGTTCCAACAAAACTCTACTTATGAACACCGAAGGTTGAATTTCATATCATTTTCATGTCACAAAATAGTATTCTTTTGATTGTTTTCCAACCATTTAAAAGTGTGAAAACCACTGTTAGCTCATGAGCTGTACAAAAACAAGCAGTGGGCTGCACGTGGCCTGCATGCCATCGTCTGCCAGCCTCTGACGTGAGTGTCTGCAGCTCGTTCAGCCACATTTAGATGGTCCAGGCCTGTCATTGATGGAAGGCTTTTCTGGCTAATCCTCGTGGCTTGTCCTATCTTCCCTGGATGACAGCAGCTTTAAGTTCCTTCAAAGTAACCTTGCCCTTTCAGCTTTACTCTCTTTTCCAAAGTAGCTTGATTGGAGGGAGCTGGAAATACACCCTCCTCCCTCTCCACCCAGTGTCCTGAGCAAAGTCATTTTCTTTCAACTATAAACTATAAACTGGTTTCCCCAGGCCAGTACCTTTCCATTCCCTCTTCCAGCCATGTGCATCTGGGCCTTGTCAAACATCCCAGCCTCTACTGGCTGGGGCAGGCCTCTTCGCTCCTTTTTTTGTTCAATTCTCAACCCCAGTGCTGCCGGAGTTGCATTACATGTAAGGCAACTTACATTTATGTAAGGGAGGCCTTAAATGTAAGGAAAGGCGGGAAGAAGTCAGCCACAGAAGAGGAAGGATTTTGAGTTGGGCCTGAGACAGAGAGGGACCGGGATTGAAAGAGGGAGGCGAGAGAGGAGAGGTGTTCCAGGCAGAAGCGGGAGAGGGTGAGCTGTGGGCAGGGGACAGCAAGGGGAGAGTCCGTACGTGGAGGCCACAGGAGGCGAGAGGGTGGTGAGGCTGGGAAAGCGATCTGGGTAGGACCTTTGTGGGTGGGTCAGTCTGCTAGACCCTGAGCACCCTGCTTCAGAGCAGCTCGAGGCTACTTAACACAATGGCAGGGGAGGAGAATCAGGGGCCTCGACCCCCAGCGCTCACCTCACTTCTAACTTCAGTCCTGTATGTCTATTCCTTCATCTCTTCATCTGACAAACATTCAGTGACTCCCACCAAGAGCCAGCCATGTTTGACTTGGGGGAAAAGATCAGGGGGTAGTTGGGGGGGAGAAGAGGAAGAGGAAACGTTTAATCAAATAAGGGTCCTGCCCTCCATAAATGTAGGGCTGGAGGGAGAACACATGTACACACACACACACACACACACACACACACACACACACACCTGCAACCCAAATGAGCACTAAACGCCTCATGGGACTGTGGCTCAGCGGAAGTTTTGTGTTAAAGAAAGAATTGGAGCTAGCACTCAAAGGATGGGGACATCTGGACCTGTGAAATGTGGGGGAAGGGCTGTCCGGGATGAAGCGACCGTGCGAGCAGAGGGGATGCAGTGAAAGTGGGGCTGGGGGGTATGCAGACAAGAGCAAGGAACTCAGTTCGGTGCGTGTTTTCAATGAGGAGTGTTATTGGCATTACGTTTGGGACAATTTTTTGTTGCATGAGTCTGTCCCACACAAAGCAGGTCTCATAACATCCCCGCCACCTCTGCTTCCCATCACCTAATGCTAGTAGCCGCTGCCCCTTTCCACCCGCATTTTTAGACAACACTTCCCATCCCATGGGAGCCACCAGGTAGGTATGTGAAGGCAAGCAGTAAAGTATAAAGTTGGACTAGAAAGGTAGCGAGCAGAGGGCCTCGAATGCCAGGACAAGGCATTTGCAGTTTAGTAACCAAGGGAGGAGTGGCTGCTGACAATTTTTCAGGAGGAAGGGGATGAGATCTGCTTTAGAAAAATTAAGCTTGGAGCAGCGTGCAAGATGGACAGGAGGCCTAGGAAAGGTGGGGACATCAATTCCAGTCTCCTGCGACTGTCTCACCCAGGTTATTTTCAGTCAAGGTGGGCTACTTTGCCCACAGTATTGGCAGAGGGCAAAGGTTGAGGGGAGGGCCTAACTGCTCTCGCCCTGCTGATTGCTGGACCACCAGGTGATTAGAATAGCATCTGCTACACGTCAGACTTTGACAATGTTCCATTGTCTCTCCCTGTCTTTCAAATCGACCCACGTGGGGATGACACAGCTCCTCCCCCTTCAGTCCACACCGGCAGAACTTGTGTAAAATGCAGCAGTAAGGAAAAATGGTGAGACTTCGAGGGTCCCACCCCGCCCCCGCCCTCCATCCAGGGCCCATTGCCTTCCTAGTCCGGGACCCTCGGGGCCTGAACAAGGGAACTATTCAGTCTGACCAAAGGAGAGACACTCCCTGCTTGGCCCCCTCCCTGGCCAGGACAGGACACGGCTTTTGATCCAGGGCCCAGAGGATCCGGAGCTGATAAAAGCCAATTGTGGCAGTTTCTAGAGAAACCCAGAGGCCATCGGGGGGACTCCGCGGCTAAGCAGCCAGTTAACAGCCCTTGAACATTTGTGAAAAGAATTACTTGGCGGAAGTCAAGGCAGAATGAGGCCCCTGGTCTGCCACTGGCACTGTCTGTGGCAGGGAGGCTACAGGCAAAACCAGCAGGAACTGGCCAGCCGGACGCCGAGGGGCTGACCTGGAGGCAGAAGGAACCCAGAAGCTGGGGACCTCACACACCTGGGTTGGAAACCCAATCTCCTGCCATATGCAAGAAACAAACTGCTCTTTTAGAAAGGGCCTGGGGAAGAGAGGAGCCTCCTGCCCCGCCCCCCAAGGGTGTCCAGAGCAATAAACAGAGGAAAGGAGGAAGGCCGCTGAGTGGAAGCCGGTCTGGAATCTATTTAGCAGTCATGCTCTTTCTGCTCCGGTCTTTCACGCGTTTTGTGAGTCCAGGCACCTCACCCCTCGCAGGTCTCACTGCTCTTACAGCACAAGACACAAGTGGGAGGAGCTAACCGGAGATAACTGATGCCAGGGAGGTGGTGAGGAGATGGGCTAGATGAGGCTCGCCCATCAGCAAACAGAACAGGTGGGAAAGGACGAGATCCCTGGGGAGAGGGCCTGGGAGGGGAGCGCGGTGCCGGGAGAACTCAGTCCCCAGCCCACCCGAAATCTGGGCACCCGTCCCATTTCCCAGCTGACAGCTGGCCCTATCACTCTGGGAGAGGAAATGCAGAATCCAGGTCAGAGACCAGCCTGCAGAGTCCTCTTAAGAGACCATTCTGGGCTTCCCTGGTGGCGCTGTGGTTGAGATTCCGCCTGCCGATGCAGGGGACAAGGGTTCGTGCCCCGGTCCGGGAAGATCCCACATGTGGCGGAGCGGCTGGGCCCGTGAGCCATGGCCGCTGAGCCTGCACGTCCAGAGCCTGTGCTCCGCAACAGGAGAGGCCACAACGGTGAGAGGCCCGCGTACTGCAAAAAAAAAAAAAAAGGACCATTCTCCTTGGCCAGGTGGTGAGCTGGGGATTAAACCGAGAGCAGAGGTTGAAGCAGTCAGTATGAGTGCTCACTGCACGTCATTTCCATTTTATTCCTAAAAGGATTGAGATGGGTGACTGGCATGACCCATTTCTCAATCGTAGGTCCGCTTTCCCTCCCCACCACTCAAAGTGCATAAACCTGGCCCCCCTTCAAAGGCCAAGGCCTTCCTTCATCAAAGCAAAGCAGAATAAGCAATACAAGCCCGCAACAGGCAGGGCACCCGAAGCCACCTCATGTATGTAGAAGTCTAACCAGAGTGCGCCGAGGGCTCGGCACACCTGCATTTTGTCAACCCCTCATTTAGGGGGCGGGCCTACAACTTTCCAGTTGGCCCCCAAAGCCACGGGGGAAGCTAACGAACCTCCACCACCCCTCACTGCCTAAGAACCCACGTAACAACCAACCTCACTTGACACCACTGATTCGTTTCAGGCTGGGCTGGATCTGGAACACGGCACAAAGTGTTTTCTGAAACCAAAGCATTTTCTGCCCTGCTGGAGGTTCTGTCCTAGCTGGCGATACAAACGTGCACACAAAAACTGCTAGAATGCTCTGTTCTGATCCCACGGTTCCCACACACATACAAAAAAAAACCCCGTAAGACTGAGCTGGAAGATCTGGGTGTCGTTTATTGATAGCAGTTTACACACATTTGTTTTCTTCCCGTGGTTGTTTCCTTCAAGGCACAGGCACAGAGCCCTCTAGAAAGGGCAGTCTCTGAACAAGGGAAGCCAGGAACTCCGGATGCACACGTCTCTGGCAGGCCCATGTAGTCCCGGCCGGATGCAATCCTTCAAGCTGGAAATCTGCCGGGTATTTGAGACACCAAGGTGGGAGGTGGAGAGGGAGGCCAGAGGACTCACATCTTGGTCCAGGCCTGCTTTCTCATTATCCAAGTCCATTCCAGCTTTAGGACCCTGGGGTGGGGGTAGGGCAGCAAATCAGCCCACCCACCCTCACAGGGGCAGATTCTTCAATCCGTGCTTCCGCTGGCCCCGCAGCTAAAGAGAATCGGCCTATGGTAAGAGACAGATTGCTTCCTCTCTGACCCTCCCCAGCACCTCTCTTCAGCTGGGTATGTGAAGGAACCACTGGAAAAAACCGAGGCCGGTGTTCGTTGTTGTTCAGCTGCGCATGCCGTCTTCCTCAAATCATGAATAAAAGATAGGCTGGAGGCTACCAGTCTACTCAGGCCGCCCACTGACTCCCAGCTCATCACACACATGGCCCTGCCTGTCTTCTGCCCACTGCCAGTGCCTCGGCTGGAGCGCCAAGCAGGCCCCAAAGACGGGAGCCAAGCCGGTCTGCGTAGGCACTTGGCAACTCTGGGTAGGGAGGCGGATCAAAAAAGGGGATGGAAATGAGAAGAGTGAAAGAGCTTCACCTGATCAAGTAATTAGAGATCCGAAGTGATTTTACTTTTATTTCCTTCACTTTAAGCCAATCATGAAGTTTCACAGTGATTCTGGGGCGGGAGAAGGAAGGTGGTGGTGAGCATCATGGGAGCTGTGGTCCAGATGGCCCAGGAGGTGCGGGTCTCACTGGGGCAGCTGGAGGAGCACCGACTGCCCAGTGGGCAGGTAGGTGATGTTCCGGGAGCGCGACAGCTGGTACGCGATGTCCTCCGCCGCCTCCAGCTTGCGCAGCTCGATCAGGCCGTCGCCCGCAGTGGTGAGCGAGTTGGCGATCAGCTCCGCTGCCTTGGAGTCGCCCTCCGCAGAGATGATGGCTGCCTTCTTCTGCTGCTCAGCCTACGGCGGTGGAAGCAGAAAGACCAAGATCACATCTTGGGGTGCTGGATGGCGGCTACGGCCTCAAAAGGACCACGTTAGGCACCCTCACCGGGTCCCGAAGGAACTCTGGGACTTTACCTCCCCCTCCAGACAGGGTCAACAAGCACTGTCCACCCAATCCTCCTCTCTCCTGTCTTGCCACTGTAGGGACATATTTCTGTTGGCTATGTAAATAGCTGTCTTATTTTAAAGGCCTCAATAATATTAATAGCAACCCAGTCCAGCCACATACTCCAAGGCAGGAGGACTCCAGGCCAAGGAAAGCAGGAGAGAAAGAAAGATGGAATTAATCCTCATCTTTCCCTCCAGCCCCAAGTCAAAGCGACTTTCATCAAAACCAGTGCAGCTAAGCAGGAGCGGCAGGCACGGGACGCTCCCTAAAGTCGCTCTTGGGCTAAACTGGTTCCCGACCAGGAACTCAGGCACGCAGAACGAGGCCTCCTGGCTCCCCCTACCCTTACCAACAGGAGGACGTCTATCTGCAATGCATGACCTTCAGAAGCATGGGAGGAGAACACAGTGTGGAGCCTGTCTGAGATGAACAGACAGCTGTTCAACTGAGGTTCTGGGACTGTCCACTCAACAAATGTTTATTGATACCTAGAATCTATCCCAGGCATGGTTTGGGACATGTTCTAGGTGCTGGAGAGAGGCAAAAAAAGTGGAAAAAGAAAAAATAAGTCTCCATCCACATGGAGTTTATATTCTCTAAAGTTAAATGTCTACCCATATACCTCTCTTTTGCCTGATTCTAAGGACTAAGGTGTCCTGGATTAGGAATAAAAATCCAAGAGAATTAGTGGTGGGGAGAAGGGAATATATGAAATAAATACGCCTTTGCAAAGACCAAAAGACCAGGCCCTACGCAACTATATTGCGTCCCAGCACACTCTGACACATCTGGATGGATTTAGTGCTTGAAAAAAACCCAGTGATGACAGTGCACCTGGTGCAACGTTTGATCCCTTTTGCTGTCAGCTTTCACTATGTAACCACAGTTAAAAATGACCTCTCAGTGAAGCTGAAAATATTTCAGAAGAAACATTTTTATTTGTGGGAGACTGTTTTTGATCATAGGGACGTGGAAAAAAAATTACCCTTCCGTGATTTAAGAACATAACTTCACATATCCCTGACTAGACCCCGAAGACTCTGGAACCAATTGCAGGAGTACAGTCCCTTCAATCCCCTTCCGATGATCCCGGAAGAGATGACAGATGATGAATTTCCAGGCCACCCAGCAAACAGGGAGGCTGAGCAAAGGAGAAAGGGGAGAGAGGCCCTGCCATCTGGCTGGGTGCTCACCTTTTCCACCACAAATCTGGCCCTCTCTGCTTCCTGCTGAGCCACCTGTTTGGCTTCCACCGCTTCTGTGAACTCCTTCCCAAAGGTCAGATGCGTCTAAGGGGAGAGAGTGAGCACGAGATGAGGCAGAGTAATGGCTTCGACAGCGCTGCTGCAGGGCCCGCACGGCCGCTGGAGGAAGAGGCCACGAATGGCTCTAGCAGCTGGAGACAATGTGAGGTCAGAACGCCCTTCCACCTCCACATCCGTGCCCAACCTGAGTTCACACCCCAGAATCCTTGGCTGCCCAAAGTGCTCCTGTACCTCATTCTGGCACCCCTCAGGTAGAACACAGCCCACGGGCACCAGAAGGTATCTATTCGATTGACCACCTCCCTAGGGGAGGAGACCTGTGGGTTCCAGGACCCCCACCACTGACTAGTGCTCTTCCAAGGTCCTTTGATGGCCTGCTTGAAGCCCCCAGGAAGCCAGATGGAAAACTGAGCCCCTGAGTGAGGGATGCAGCTGGTTCTCAGGGATTCAAGAGTGTGATGCTCTCTGCTTATGACTTAACCAGGCCACTGCTTTCTCACAGCACCTCCACCACAAAACAGGAAGAGGACTAGAGGGACGATTTCCAAACCATGATTTTGCAAATCATGGTTTTCCCTATGTGTGAGTGCTTCTGATAAAGGGTTTAAAAGAAAGAGAAGGCAGGTAAAGATATTGATTCGGGAGACGTTTAAAATTCTGATTATGCATAGGTCTTCCCTAACAACACGAGTGACCGAGACTTTGCTGAAGTGATGTATCTGTAATGACAGTGCAAACAACGGAAACAGATCTCAGCACTACTAATGCCTAGTCTAATTTATCTATATTTTTTATTAAAAGGGAAGAATAAAGGGGATAACAGCATTGGTTTTGCTACCAAATTCTACTTGTTTCATTTCCTCCACTACCCTCCCAACCTCTGCTTTAAAAAAAGAAAATAAGCGGCTCAAAACTTCTCCTGAAGAGTAAATCCCAGTCCAATGTCTTCCAGAATTTTTAACCCTCCTAACTCTTAAACTGCAGCTGTTCTAGCTCGCCTGCTCCATTTCTGGACTCTTGTTCAAAGTTTGGGAAAGAAAATACAATCCTGAGCAATGAAAAAGAAATGCGTAATTAAGGAATAAAATTTCTTTCTAAAAGGGCCAGCTGAGGGCAGCAAATTCCCCATGAAACCTAATTTTCTTCTCACACCTCTTAGATATGGTTTCTTGTGGTCAACCCCCATTTCCCCAGAATGGAGTATGTGGTCAAAGTCTAGCAAAATGCCAAGCTTCTCCTCAGGCTTTTACTTAGTGTGTTCTCACGGCCACAGTGTTTAACACTAAGTGGGAGAGCCTGAGGAACCACTCTGGTCCAAGGAGCCAAATGGCTGCAGCCTGGCGTCTTGCCAGTAGAGGGAGCCCACGAGCCCTTCCACGGCTGGAAGGCAGTTGCTGCAAGTGGAGCAGTGCCCCGGGGTGAGCGCAGGGTATGTAGAATGTTACTGTTTAAACAGCTGCACAGGTGCTGAGGGGGAAGCTGCGCCTTTCCCCAGCGACGCACAGGAGAACGGAATGGGAAACACTCTACCTCGCTACCTGAACAAATCACTCCAAATGATTTTCCCCAGAGAATCAGAAACACGACCCCTTCCCCTCACCCTCCTCGATCTGAAATGCTATCCTGCCTGTACTGCTTTCTGTCTGCATTGCGGCATTCAGTGTCATATAAATACACAGACCACACAGTCTCAAGATAGCTTATGCCTCAGAGATGCCCCTGCCTCCCATACCAGGCTTTGGGAAACAGAACCATTCATTTACACTCTGTCACCTTTCATGGGGAGGTCCCAGAGCTCACTTGACTGTGCTTTAGACCCTAGGTGTCAGGAAATTCCTCGGGGTCAGGCTGGGAGGTCTGTGCTAGGGAGAAAGACTATCCCAGCTGTTCTCTAGTCTCTACCCGGCAATTTCTGCCTGTGTCCAACAGGGTTAGCAGGACATCACTTCCTGGGGAACTCGGGGGAACATTCAGTTTGGGGAAGGTGAAAAGTCTAGTGGTCAGGGCCAAAAGTTAAAAGAAAAATGTCTGTGGCACAGGGGAGGTAAAAGAACCTTCTTCTGAAAACAAACCCGAGGAGACTGCCACGTGCCACCAAGAAGGGCCCATGCTTTCAAGCCTTCATTGAGGAAAGCGGAAGGTAGGACCTCACAGTGTCTACCCAGATATGGAACCAGGCACCCTCCCCTGCAGGCACCCCAAGACCCTTACCAAGGATACGTCATCCAGGATGAGCCCAAAGGTTGCTGCTCGCTCCGTGAGGTCGTCGCTCACCTGTCTGGAGACCAGCTCTCTCTGGGTGATCAGTTCTCCAGCATCAAAGCGAGCCTGGTTCCAAGGGAGGGCAGAGGAGCCGGTCAGGATAATGAGGAAGCAGAGTCCCAACCAGTCACCGCCAAGCTCTTCCTGCCAACTAGCGATCTCCTGGGGGCTGGGCTCGAGGCGCGAGGCTGAGGCCCTGTTCACTCACCACCACGGACTTGAGGATCTCGGTGGTGATGGACGGCAGCACGCGCTCGTCGTAGTCCTCTCCGATGCTGGTGAAGATGCGGGGGAGCTGGCTAGCAACCGGCCGGAAGAGGATGCGCAAGGTGATGTTGACATTCTGTAAATCTTAGGGTAGGGGAGGAGTGCTGGAGTTAAAAGTAAAAACCAAAGTGGCCTTCTATGACCTCTCCTACCCCAAATTTGCTATAATTTATAAGTAAAGTTGCCGATTATCAGATCCTAGAGGGTGAGGCGCACCTGTGCGTGGTCTCCTTGGTAGAGAACCCAGCACAGCATCAGCGTTAAAAACTTCTCCAAGGATTCTGGTGATGACAGCTTTTCAGTGTGTCCTGAATGCCCTCTGATATAAGTAAATGCAGATTGTACGTCTAACAGTTGCCATGGATATGCCTGGAACACTGAATATTTTAAGAAAACAGATAGGCCAATGCCAAGAATTCTAGGGTAAGGCCTCTCCAAGGCCCAGTGAATGGGGCCCAAGGAAGGAGTGTGCCTCAGAGAGGTGACCGTGGGCCCAGCAGACAAGCAGTCTAAGGCCTGGCTGTAGCCTCAACTCTGCTGTTTACTAATTATGCGGGATCACTAAGCCTTAGCCCATCTCAGCTTATTTCCTCACATGTAAGAATGGGGATGATTTCATCTGCCTCCCAGGCATGTTGGGAGAAACCGAAGGAGGAAACAGATATAAAAGCACTCTGTCAAATGCGCAACAGATGTAAGGGGTTATCAGACTCATCTAGGGGCGGTTTCTCATTACTTGGCCGAGTCAAAGGACCCAGGGAGGGAATTACAACTTCCCCTGACAATGCAGTCCTACTCGGAGCTAAGGCACTGTCACGGCCTGCTTGCAGTCATCAACCATATGGACCAAACGCCCATGAGATGAGTTCTGAACCAGGCACCAGAGTGGGAAATGGTTATACACCGTCCCTGATCTCTGCAAGTTCCTATCAAGTTTTGAAGATAGGTGTATAATGTATCCTTAGAACAACTGCAAAACAGTAGAGAAAGAAATCCCAAAAAGGAGGAAAGTTCAGAACTAGGCCTTTGAGTTACAATATGATGTTTCTTGATTAACCCCACCCACCGCTGATTTCCTCTGATGTAGCAGGCAGGCCAGACCCTTCACAGGAGGCTCCTCCTCTCTCTGGCCAGGAGCGACAGGACAGATCAGTCAACACCAACGTACCCTTTCCCCGCCTCTGCCCGACGCACTTCTCATCCTAAAGTGCCAGTGCAGACGCACATTCCTCACAGGAGCTCTCTTCTCGGCTTCCCCTCCATGCTGTAGTCCCCGCGCCCCACTCTAATGCCTGTCCACATGGCTATCTCCCTAGCTAGGCCAAGCTCCTAAAGGCTCCCACTCTAGTCAACTTTGAACTACCCCACCCTCTGACCCAGCACAAAGCCTGCCACTATGACAGAAAGCAAACATCTGCTGAGGAACAGCAACACCCATGCAACCCCCTCCTCCTGCTGCACAGAAACGTCACGGCCAAGACAGCACCTGCCGTTCCATCCACTGCCTGTGCACCTCTATGTGTACGACGGGGGGAGAACCATGACAGCAATTCATTCAGGCTCCAGCTGGGAAGCCAGTGGCGTGTCAGACCAGATTGCTCTCAGGGATGTGGGCCTTGGCCTGTGAGATAACAACGTGAGGGCAGCACTGCTGGAAACAGAGGCCTTGGAAAGCAAGGCAAAGGGTAAGTCAGCTGTGAAGGCAAACAGAACGGCTGGAGATCCGTTTACAGTCACCCTGGGAAACAAGACCTGATGGGAAGGGTCAACCGAGGGAGCAAAGGCACACTCAGATTTCTTTAAAATTGGATTGCTATGTAACTCTTGAAATATATCTTTGTTCATTTCTCTAAATTTGTACAACTGTGTGCGTATTTTAAGTATACAGGCATACCTCACTTTCTTGAGCTTCACAGACACTGCATTTTTTACAAATTGAAGGTCTGGGGCAACCCTGTGTCAAACAAGTCTATTGGCACCATTTTTCCAACAGCACCTGCTCACTTCACGTCTCTGTCACATTTTGGTAATTCTTGCAATATTTCAAACTTTCCCGATATTATTATATGTTATGGTGATCTGATGATGGTTGGCATTTTTTAGCCATAAGGTAATTTTAATTAAGGTATTGTATATATATTGTTTCTTTAGAGATAAAGCTATTGCACCCATAACAGGCTACAGTATGGGGTGAACTATATGCACTGGGAAACCAAAATATTCGTGTGACTCGCTTCATCACAGTATGTGCTTTGTTGCGGTGGTCTGGGACCGAACTCACAACATCTCTGAGGTACGCCTGTATATTTCTTTCTCTGTAGCCACATAAAACTCTTCACGGAAAATATGCCAGGAATTCGTACTACGAGAAGTTCAACCCGTTCGGGATCCCACAGCAGCCCTTGACACTCTCTACTTTACCTGACCCACAGACAAGACTCACCTTTGCTACCAGTGATTACTGGCACGTTACGTGGTCGAGAGCGGCAGTCAAAGATAATTGGTTTCTGTACCCAAGGGATGAGGAAGTGAGTCCCTTCCCCTACGACAATGTCCTGCACTCCCCGGAACCGGTCAAAGATGACAGCTCTGTGCCCAGCATCCACTAGGAATGAAGAATAAGGACGGGTCAGAAAAATCCCCTCACCCTTTAACCTAAAGGATCATGGTTTTGGAAGATCGCTGGTGCCTTCCATTCATTTATTAAGTCTCCCTCTCCTGCTCTTTCTTCCTACACTTCTGGTCTCCAGAGGCCTCTGAACAGCTATAAAACTAAGCAATCACTTCCCATCCCACATGTCCTCCCAAGGACTTCGGTAACAGGATCTGTTCCTCAGCATCCTTTCTCCTTGAAACAACTGGCTGCTGATGTTCTGATTAACCACCTCCCAAAACTTCTTTCTAAAACTCACCAGTCTTCACTGTTACCACAGTCCATCCTGGTTCCAATTTAACTCAGTGTTTCCGGAAGCAGCATCCTCCCTATGGCGATCCTAAAATATGGAAGGCCCCACTTTTTCTTTCCAATAGATTGGTTTCTCTAAGGTTTGAAGGGGTTACAGAGCTGTCTTGATGATTCAGAAAGAAATTAGTAATGGTGACTACTGTTTGGCTATGCAGGGGTGGCCAAAAAGATCAGAGTATAAAGCTGCGCCACAGAAGGAGAGCAGGCTTTTCTTTCTTTTCTTTTTTTTTAATAAATTTTTTATTTTATTTTTATTTATTTTATTTTTGGCTGCGTTGGGTCTTCGCCGTGTACGGGCTTTCTCTAGTTGTGGTGAGCGGGGGCTACTCTTCGTTGTGGTGCACGGGCTTCTCTTGTTGTGGAGAACAGGCTCTAGGCACGCGGGCTTCAGTAGTTGTGGCACACAGGCTCAGTAATTGTGGTTCACGGGCTCTAGAGCGCAGGCTCAGTAGTTGTGACACACAGGCTCAGTAATTGTGGTTCACGGGCTCTAGAGCGCAGGCTCAGTAGTTGTGGCACATGGGCTTAGTTGCTCCACAGCATGTGGGATCTTCCTGGGCCAGGGATCGAACCCGTGACTCCTGCATTGGCAGGCAGATTCTTAACCACTGTGCCACCAGGGCAGCCCAAGAGCAGGCTTTTCTGACCAGCTGTTTTCTGTCTCTGCCTTTTTAGACATTACAGTTGGCCCAAACACCTTCACTCTGAAAGTAATCCTCCTCTTGTCAGGGTCACACATGAGGTGGGTCGATCTACTGCTACTTTCCAACAGTGAAAGCTAGAGAGTATCAGAGGTGAAGGGGGTCTTAGACATAAAGCAGTTCGATCCTGTGGCTTGACCAATGAGAAAGCTGAGGCCTGCGGAGGGGAAAGTGACTTGCCTAAGGTCACAAAGAAAAGTGGAAAAGCCAGCTTAAACACCCAGCACACTGTTAAAAGCTGGGCAGTGCATCTCAAAGATATTTTCTCTGGAAAGACTCAACCACACCAGAGCAAAGCTCCTACTCAGGACAAGGTCACCGAAGGGCTAAAACCCTTGCTGAGTTATTCCACACACAGGCAGAAGAGAACCAACGAGCTCTCCATTTCAGCTGGCCAGTGAAATCCTGGCACTCCGCTGCAGCATCACTTTAAATTCACAAGAGCAGGTGGAAACGTCCAGCTGGGCTGGGAGGCTCTTGGTGAATAAAGGCTCTGAGAGAACCTATGGCTACAAGGACAGAGGCCCTGATGACAATGCAACCGTGTGGTGCAAGACGGCCGTAGGTGAGCCCTCTTGGTCACAAACACATTCACGGACAGCGGCTGCCAACAGGAGTGTCACACAGGCTATGAAGACCAATAGAAGTCCTCTGGCAAAGGGCAGTGACCCACCACCCCTCAGCGCCTCACCATTATACAAGGCAGAGTTCACCACGCCTCCTGCAACGGCTAAGGCCAGGCCAAACTTGCCAATGGACTCAAACACTTTGGCAGCCATGTCTCCTTCTGCTGGGCCTGCTCACACCTAAGTGGGTAAAAACAAAACAATTCAATCCCCAAATCCTCAGAGTAAAGCCCTCTCTGAGGCATCACATGTACCTGTCAAGTTGGCTATTTCTTCCCCCACTCTTGAGAGCTCTAAATTATCGACTGAAGGACATTTCATAAATAACACTCTGCAGCTTGTATAAGTGTATACTCGATTCCTCTGCGCTTTCTTCTCTACTACTTAAGAGAAAGGGTCTGGGGTCCTTGGTTCAAAATTGGAAGGAGGCATGGGCTTGATACCCATAGAGAACTTAGCCCCACACCAAACACCCTCCCATTTCCTGGACAGTCAGGCCCCAGGACAGAGGCAGCGTGGCTGGTTCTGTGCAATTCTGGTTCAGAAAAGCATGTGATTCCAAGAACAAAATAACAATAATAGCTGACCTTTATACTAGGTAGTCTTCTAACAGCAATTTCCATATTTAATCCTCACACCAACCCGTATGAAGTAGATAACTACAGATGAGGAAACTGAGGCACACAGAAGTGTTAAGTGACACCAGGAGCCTAAGCTCACGCAGCTATGAGGAGGGCTACCAGGATTAGAACCTAGAGGTCTAATTCTAGAAGGCACATCTTAACTCCTCACCACGCGGCTTCCCAACATCAGGCGTTAAGAATGACGTTCTGCGGTCAACATATCACGAGAACCAATCGGGCCAGAAAGGCCCTAAACAGCTGCACCCCGAGGGAGAACCCTGGCACGGGTCGGGGTAGGGGGGCTGAGGCGGGGTGGGCGCGAGCACGGCTGACCTCACTAGAATCTGCTCCAGCACTTAACTTTGTCTCGCTCCGCCCCATTGCCGTCGTCCACTTCAGCCTCCCTACCTCCTCCCCAGACCTCAACGTCTCTACCTTCATCTCTCCCCGTGCACTTAAATCTTTCCTGAGACCAGGATGCCCAGTCCCGACCCCTCAGCTTTTCCATTCCTAAGAGCTTCTAGATTATTCCTCACTCGGGCCCCATACACACCTACCTCACTCTACGCAACCCCTGGCTCCTCCCGTGCTCACCCCCTTTCCCCTCCGACACGAGGCGGACCCACGCATGGACCCCGCCCGCCCAAACCTGGGGTTAATGGGAGTGCAGAGGGGGACTGCGGAGACGCCCGGACGCGGGTCGCGGCGATTCCTTTGCATTCTCACCTGCTGCCACTCTGACCTCCACATGAATTCCCCAGACAAACATATTGCGCGTGCGCCGGGCAGCTCCCCCTCTTCCCCGCCTTCCTTCCAAGATCCGTGCCTCCGATTGGTGGGGACGAGCGCTGTGCATTCTGGGAAGGGTGGCTTGCAGCCTTACCCTAGTTCCCGGGCTCTTCGCAGATGAACTACAATATCCAAAAAGCCATGCAGCGGCTGGCCCGCACTGAAAAACCTTTCTCTTTGGTGGTACTAAAGGCCCAGAGGTTGCCGCAAAGCCTTTTGGGTGCTGTAGTTTCTTGAGGGATAAATGCACGTGCCTGTCCTGAGCAGATTTGGAGCCTGCGAGAAGGTGGGCGCTAAAGCCCTCGGAAGGAGGGGCTGGGCCTGCTGGCTGGTGGCAGAGAAGTGCAAGGGCAAGTTTAGGGCTGATGAAAGAGGGCGGGTGAGCACGCTGCAGAAAGTCGTGGTGAAGTAACTGGTGGGCTGAGAGATTGAAGGGCTGGCTTCTTTCCAAAGACCTATCTAGAAGCGACCTGAGTTGTGGGACCTTGATTGCCAGACCAGAGAGAGCCTTAGAGACCACCTGGACTAGAAAATGAGACCCAGAGAGAGGAAGGGAGTCATTCAGGTTCATGCACCAATTAAAAAAGGGGTTGGGCTGAGTCTGGGTCCTGTGGACACCTTTTTTTTTTTTTTGTCTAAAAATGGTGGTTAATTTTCTACTGAATTTTATTCATTTATTTTAAATTAATTTTTATTGGAGTATGGTTGCCTTACAATGGTGTGTTAGCCTCCACTGCACAACAAAATGAATCAGCCATACACATACAGATATCCCGTCCCTTTTGGACTTCCTTCCCATTTAGGTTACCACAGTGCATTAGGTAGAGTTCCCTGTGGTATACAGTATGTTCCCATTAGTTGTCTATTTCATACATAGTATCAATAATGTATATGTGTCAATCCCAGTCTCCCGATTCCTCTCACCCAACCCCTTTCCCCCTTGGTATCCATACATTTGTTCTCTACTCTGTGTCTCTGCTTTGCAAATAAGATCATCTATACCGTTTTTCTAGATTCCACATATACGCGTTGTTATATGATATTTGCTTTCCTCTTTCTGACTTCACTCTGTATGACACTCTCTAGGTCCATCCACGTCTCTACAATTTCATTCCTTTTTATGGCTGAGTAATATCCTATGGTATATATGTACCACATATTCTTTATACATTCCTCTGCCGATGGACATTTAGGTTGCTTCCATGTTCTGGCTATTGTAAATAGTGCTGCTATGAACATTGGGGTGCATGTGTTTTTTTGAATTATGGTTTTCTCTGGGTATATGCCCAGTAGTGGGATTGTTGGGTCATATGGTAGTTCTATTTTTAGTTTTTTAAGGAACCTCCATACTGTTTTTCGTAGTGGCTGAATCAATTTACATTCCCGCCAACAGTGTATGAGGGTTCCCGTTTCTCCACATCCGCTCCAGCATTTATTGTTTGTAGATTTTTTGATGATGGTCATTCTGGCTGGTGCAAGATGACATTTCTTTTTTTTTTTAAGTCTTATTTGGAGAAGTTGCAAGGATAGTACAGGGAACACATGTTTACTCAAATTCATCTATTGCTAACAATTTGCTCCATTTGGTTTTTTGATCTAAAACAATAAAACAGCAGGTTATTTTATCAGCAAATTGGGTTTATTTGGGAACAGCAAAGAATTGCAATTCTGGACACGTAATCTATGGCAACACACAGGCAAGTCTGCAGAACAAAGGAGAGGACCTTTCTTTTATAGTGGAGAAGGGGGAGTTGAGAGGGGCTGTCATAAACAAAGAGTTGGAGGAAACTGGGAATTTGAAGGTGTAGTGGCTTTTCATTGGCTGAGTTGTGACAGTCTCTTATTGACTGGGCTGTTGCTGGGCAAGGAGAAATTCAGGCAAAGGGAAAATTTTCCTTCTCCCTGCTGGATAGTAAAGTAGTAACCTTCTTCCTGTTGGAGATGCAAAGCTATCTCTTCCTGTTGGGTTTCTACCTGTTGGTAGGGTGTGAGAGTTCCCCCTTCTGGCCTCCTGACTCAATTTAAAATGAGGTTTCTGTTTATTCATTTTCACATCTTACCATTTGTTCCCTTCTTCTGTCCCTCCCTCTCTTCTTCTCTCTCTTTGTATTTTCTAAGAATAAGCATATCCTTTTATGTAACTTGAAAAAGTTTAATCTACCCTCTGCATTCCATTTTTTTCCGTTGACCTAATAATGAACTTTATAGCAGTCTTCTCACCCCCTCCCACCACCCAATACGGGAAGCAGTCTAAGATTAGGTACTATATTTATTTTTCATGTCTCTTTAGTCTCCTTTAATTTGTCCTCAGCCTTCCTTGCCTTTATTATATTAAAATAGAAAAAAAAAAGAATGTTTCTCATTTTGAGTTTGTCTGATATTCCCTCATAATTAATTTGTTGTTTTGCATTCTTAGCTGGGGTAGCTAAGTGGTGTACGGACACTTAATTTTAATGAAACCAGGCCCATTTCTGGATTCTAGTATGATTGGATTCCTCCAACTTCTTTTTCCTGCATTCCTTTCCTTTCTGTCCCCCTTCTTTTTTTTTTTTTTTTTTTTTTGCGGTACGCGGGCCTCCCACCGCCGTGGCCCGCCCCGTTGCGGAGCACAGGCTCCGGATGCACAGACTCAGCGGCCATGGCTCACGGGCCCAGCCGCTCCGTGGCATGTGGGATCCCCCCGGACCGGGGCACGAGCCCGCGCCCCCCACATTGGCAGGCGGACTCCCAACCACTGCACCACCGGGGAAGCCCAATTTTTTTTCTTTCTTTCTTTCTTTTTTTTGCGGTTGTCCCTCTTCTTTGTCTCCACTTGGCACCAGTGGGATGCCAAATGACCAGAGATACACGTGGCAGCTCTCTTCAGGTGGTATGGGTTTGCCCTAACTGCCCACAGTCTTTTCCTCTGCCTACCAGAATGCAAGCTGTATGAGAGCTGAGTGTTTAGTCCGCTGTCCTCATTGTTCTATTCCTAGAACATACAACAGTGCTTGGCACACAGTGGACACTCAATAAGTATTTGCTGAATGAATGAATAATGAAGGGCGTTGAAGTAGCTGGTTAGGCAGGCTGTGGCCAGGAAACGCAAGGCAGGATGCTCTGGAATCCTGTAAGAATAGCCTTAGTATTGTCTGCTTCTATTCTAACCTCACGAGCAGGAATGCTGGAAATATGAAAAGAAATCAGTTTTTGAATGTTTTATAACTTTCAAGTCTGTGTATCTGCAGCATCCCGCTTGAGTATCATTACAGTCTATTATCCCTCTATAGATAAGGAAGTCGAGGTTCAGAGGTTAAATGACCCTTCCTCAGGGTCACTCACCTAGTCAGAGCCAGACTGGACCGGAACACACGTCTTCTAGGTCTAAGCCTTATATTCTTTCCATTTCCCCACACTGTGTCCTGGGAAGCAAAGGCAACAGGAAAGCTCACGTGACATGAGGGCATCGTGTGGACCTGGGCTAGCTGTAGGTGGAGAGGTGGGGAGGATGAAGTATAAGGATAATGAGGAGGATATCTGGGAAGAATTTAATTGTGCTGAGGCAAAAATTAGGGACAGAGCAGCACTGATGCACCAGCTTTAGGAGTGGATCCAATTTGTTGCTACACAGAGCATTTTCCCCTTCAGCTCTTCTTCCCAGACTGGTGTACAGGTTGAAGATAAGAACAAATACATCTTGAACACCGCCTGTGGACCAATTGCTTCATAAAGACATAATCTTATTTAACCCTATTTTCACATTACCCTTTTGGAAATGAAGAAATGAAGATTCAGAGACGTCAAGTAACTTGCTTACAGTCACACAGCTGGTAAATGGCAGATATGTATGATATCATAGCCAGTGCTTTTCCAAGCTGTGGGAATGTGTGATCTGTAAGTAATAAGTAAACGAAGGTTGATTCTACTGCCAGGCTCATTGCTAACATGGGAAGGGTGGTAATTAAGCAAATAATTATAGAAAAGCATCTCTTTTTCTTCATTTAACACATATTTTGGAGGCCTCTTGTGTCACGCTAGACATTGGGGATAAGTGATGCAGAAGATGGAGAAGGCCCCTGTCCTCATGGAGTTTACATTCTGGGTTAAAGGGAGGCTGGTATATACAGAGAAAGACAAGTACACAAAGAAATAAATGATATGGAATTTTGACTAACTTCATGAGGAAGCAAACAGATAACAGGAAGACGGTGAACCGGTAAAAAAGGCCTTGATTGCAAGTAATAGAAAAGTGGACTCAACTGACAAACAATAAAGAAATATATCAAATAACAAGTCCCACGGGAGAGCAGGTCTGGGGTTGGTTAATTTAGTGGCTCACCAAGGCCATCAATGCTGCAGAATCTTTCCATCTTTCAGCTTTGCCATCTTCAGATGTTGACTTTCTTTCTCATGCTTGTCCCCGCAAGGTCACAGGATGACTGTAGAAGGTCCAAGCTTAATGTTCTCACACAGCAATAACCAAAGGTCAGAAGGCAGGAAAAGGACATGTCACGTTTTGGGTCCCTTTATAAGAGCTAGGTAAAGTTTCCCAGAAGCACCCAACCAGACATCCACCTATGAGTTATTAGGCAGAATTGTATCATCTGCCTATTTCTAGACAAGTCATTGGCAAAGGAATGGCATTGCAATGTTGGAATTGGATGAGCCAAGAGTTTACCTCTGGGACTGGGGAGGGCTGGCTTCTCCTAAACCACATGACTGCCTAATACGCTAACAAATCACAATGGGGGTTCTTGTTAGCAAGGAACTGGATGCAAGGGAGGATGGATGTTGGAACTGCAACCAGCCGTGTCTGACACAAAGGGTCCCTTTTGAGTGAGCTGGTCAAGGAGGCCTCCATGAGGAGATGACATTTAGGGCAAGATGTAAAGGAGTTAGACATGAAAGGTTGCGTGGGGGCTTCCCTGGTGGTGCAGTGATTGGGAGTCCCCCTGCCAGTGCAGGGGACACGGGTTTGCGCTCTGGTCTAGGAGGATCCCACATGCCGCGGAGCAACTAGGCCCGTGTGCCACAACTACTGAGCCCGCGTGCCATAGCTACTGAAGCCCGTGCGCCTAGAGCCCGTGCACCGCAACGAAGAGTACGCCTGCTCGACATAACTGAAGAAAGCCCGCGTGCCGCAACAAAGACCTAATGCAGCCAAAAATAAATAAATAAACAAATAAATTTACTTTTAAAAAAAAGGTTGTGTGGGATGGGAGGTTGCCTTCAGGCAGAGGGAATAGCATGTGCAAATAGATTTGGCTGGTAAAGAGATGAGGAGCCCTTTTTAGATTCAGACAGTTTATTACTTACAGACACCAGAAGGAAGAGTAGCCGAAGGAGCCAGCTCGTCCTGGCCCTTGTGTAGGGCGACGCTGAAACAAATGGGGGCTAATGTTAGGACACTCTGTTTCTGAGGAGCCAGTGCCCTGCTGCAGCTAAGCAGGATTAGTGTTTGCTGCTGTATCCTTGGTGCATGGGGGTGGGGTGGTGGTGGTGGTGGTGGTGGTCGCGAGACAGAAAGCCTCAGACCTCACCAGAACCCAGAGGCTATGAGAAACTGTCTCATGACAGCTTTCCCGTGCCTAGGGAAGCAAGTGAGAAATGGCCTTGTAGCAGCTCCTCACAAGCTCCCTTTTGTCCCAGGAGGATCACACGGTGCTCTGTAAGACAAATTCCACTGAAGTTTCAGCGCTGTCGATATGAACTATGTTGAGACCCGTAAGGTTGCCAGGGCGCCACGGTGGAGCGTTTTCCCTACAGTGCAAAGACCTTCAGGCAGGCTGGACCTTGGTCCACTGAAGGAACCAAATGTGGCTGAAGCATAACTAGTGAATGGGACTGGGAGTGTTACCCAACATTACAATGGTGAAATAAGCATATATAAGTATAATGTATACATATTCTTTTTCAGATTCTTTTTCCTTATAGGTTATTGCAAAATATTGAGTATAGTTCCCTGTGCTATACAGTAGGTCCTTGTTGATTATCTATTTTATATATAGTAGTGTGTATATGTTAATCACTATCCTGTACACCTGAAAGTAACACAACATGGTAAATCAACTATACTTCAATTAAAACAAAAAGATGGGAACTTCCCTGGTGGCGCAGTGGTTAATAATCTGCCTGCCAATGCAGGGGATATGGGTTCGAGCCCTGGTCCGGGAAGATCCCACATGCTGCCGAGCAACTAAACCCATGCACCACAACAACTGAGCCCGCGTGCCACAGCTACTGAAGCCTGCACGCCTAGAGCCCGTGCTCGGCAACAGAGAGAAGCCACTGCAATGAGAAGCCCACGCACCACAACAGAGAGTAGCCACTGCTTGCCTCAGCTAGAGAAAGCCCGCACGCAGCAATGAAGACCCAACGCAGCCAAAAATAAATAAATAAATAAATTTATATATTAAAAAAAAAAAGATGGATTATATACAGTCAAGTTAAAATGAAAAAAATTTTAAATATTTACTTACTCATTGAAAAATAACAACAGTAAACTCATCGTTTTAACACGTTTTTATAAAAAATAAATATAGTTTCCCAAATAAAAAGATTTAATGAGAAGAGTGGCATTGCTTTTTTTTAATAAATTTATTTATTTATTTATTTATTATCAAGGAAGAAAGGATTTGGGGACTAACCAGCAGTCTGCAGTACCTCACTTTCAAGTATGAACAGACAAGTGACGTAAGTCCATTTGAGAAAAGCCATAACATGAAAAAGAACAACAAAGCAAACAGAAACAACTAAGCAAAACAAAAGCAACACAAACAAAAAACTTGGCAGAATCAGAGACAAGGCAAAGAGCATGGAAAATCTAAACCAGCCACAACCAACCAACCAACCAACCCTATAATTGATATACTCAGATAAAGAGAAAGATTCTACCATGCATGAAACTAGAACAAGATGCTATTAAGAAAAATAAGTAGAGATGAAAGATGTTTTCCCTTAAAATCAAGAACAAGCCAAAGGCTTCCCTGGCGGCGCAGTGGTTAATAATCAGCCTGCCAGTGCAGGGGACACGGGTTTGAGCCCTGGTCCGGGAAGATCCCACGTGGCCGTGGAGCCACAACTACTGAGCCCATGCACCACAACTACTGAAGCCCGCGTGCCTAAAGCCTGTGCTCCGCAACAAGAGAAGCCACCGCCATGAGAAGCCCACGCACCACAACTAAAAGAAAGCCAGCGTGCAGCAACAAGGACCCAACACAGCCAAAAATAAATAAATACATTTAAAAAACAAGGCAAAGATACACACTTCTGTCACTTCTATTCAACGTTAGGAGATCTTTGCCAGTATGATAGTTACAACAGGCACAGAAAAATAAATAGGAGGCATACAGATTGGAAAAGATGAAGTAAAACTGCTTTTATTTATTGTGTATGTAGAAAATCCTAAAAATTTTAAAAAGAAACTATTAGAATCAATAAGTGAGTTTAGCAAGGATGAAAGAAGTAAGGTTAATACACAAACTGAACAACAAACTGAAAGATGGAAACTGAAAGTCACAAACACCCTTTACAATAGCACCAAAACCATGAAATACTTAGGGATAAATTCAATACCACCTGTCTGATAAAAACTACAAACATTGCTAAGAAAAAATTTTAAAGGCCTAAAAGAAATGGAGAGATATACCATATTCATTGAAGAGAAAATTCAATGTTATTAAAAGATCAATTCTTCTCACATTAATCTATCGATTCAAAGTGATCCCAAACAAAATTTCAGCAAGTTTCTTTCTTTTTTTTTTTGTTAAAATTCACAAGTTAATTCTAAAATTTATGTGGAATTGCAAAGAACCTAGAATTGGTGAAACAATTTTGAAAAAGAGAACAAGGTTGGAAGGTTTAGTGTACACAGAGGATATAGTGTCCATTCATCCATAAAGCTACAGTAATCTAGAAGGCGTGGTATTGATTCTCAAAGGAACAGAGAATCCAGAAATAAACGCACACATCTGTGGTCAGTTTTTGGTTTTTTGTTTTGTTTTGTTTTTACAAAGATGACGATGTTATTCAATGGCAAATAGATAGTCTTTTCAAAAATGGCACAGGAGCAAGTGAATATCCAGATGGAAAAATGAAAATACTTGACCCTTATCCTACTCCACACACACAAATTAACCTGAAGTGAATCATGGACCCAAACATAAAAGCTAAAACCAGGGGCTTCCCTGGCGGCACAGTGGTTAAGAATCCGCCTGCCAATGCAGGGGACACGGGTTTGAGCCCTGGTCCTCCAGGAAGATCCCACGTGCCATGGAGCAACTAAGCCCATGTGCCACAACTACTGAGCCTGTACTCTAAAGTCTGAGAGCCACAACTACTGAGCCCGTGTGCTACAACTACTGAAGCCCACGCGCCTAGAGCCTGTGCTCTGCAACAGGAGAAGCCACCGCAATGAGAAGACCATGCACCTCAACGAAGAGTAGCCCCGGCTGGCCGCAACTAGAGAAAGCCTGCACACAGCAATGAAGACCCAACACAGCCAAAATAAATAAATAAAGTAATAAATAAATTTAGGGGGGAAAAAAAGCTAAAACCATAAAACTTCTAGAAGAAAAGCAGGACAAAATCTTCATGACCATGGTAAGAATTTCTTACATAGGACAAGAAAGGCACAAATCATAGAAGAAAAAAATGGATAAATTAGACTCCATTAAAATTTAAACTTCTGTTCTTTGAAACAGACTGTTAAGAAAAAAAATTTAAGCTACAAACTGGGAGAAAATATCTGCAATGTATTTATATGACCAAGGACTTGTATCCACTACATGGAAAGAACTCTTACAACTCAAGAACAAGAATACAAACCCAATTTAAAAAAAATAAATAGACAAAAGATTTGAATAGACACTTCATCAAAGTTAGTTCATCAGAAAGCTAACAAACACACGAGAAGATGCTCAGTATCATTAGTCATCAAGGAAATGCAAATTAAAACCATAACAAGTTACTACTATATACCCTCTAAAATGATTAAAATGGAAAAGCCTAAAAATATTAACTCCTGATAAGAATATAGAGTAATTGGAACACTGCTGGTGGAACTGTGAGCACCACCACTTTGGAAAACTATCTGGCATTTTCTTATAAAATTCAACATATATTTACTATACAATTCAGCAATTTCATTCCTAGATATTTATCCCAAAGAAACAAAAACCTGTGTCCGTACAAAGACTTGTGTACAAATGTTCATATCCGCTTTCTTCCTAATAACTCCAAACTGGGAGCAACCCCACTGTCTGTCACAAGGTGAATAAATAGAAATCTGTGGTGTGCAGCGGAATACTACCCAGCAACGAGAAGAGATGACTGATACGGCAGCAATATGAAAGTCTCAAAACCATTATTCTTAGTGAGAGAAGCCAGGTGCGAAAGAGTGAAAATCGTAAAATTCCATTTATGTGAAACTCAAGAAAGGACAAGTCTAATCTATAGTGTCAAAAAGCAGATTGGTGGGTGCTTGGGACCAGGAAAAGGGGGTGATTGACTGCAGATGGGCTCAAGGGAACTTTCTGGGGTGGTGAGAATTTTCTATATCTTGATTGTGGTGGTGGTTACATGAGTTTTTAAAGAAGATTTATTCATTTGGTTGCATCAGGTCTTAGTTGCGGCTCCTGGGCTCCTTAGTTGTGGCATGCATGTGGGATCTAGTTCCCTGACCAGGGATTGAACCCAGGCCCCCTGCATTGGGAGTACAGTCTTATCCACTACGCCACCAGGGAAGTCCCTACATGGGTTACTAATTTGTCAAATTTTATCACACTTAAATAGTTTCCTTTTATTGTGTGTAAACGACACCTTAATAGGGTTGATTTTTCTACAAAAATAAAAACACTGAGAGAGAGAAATTCTTTTATTTTTTCTTATTAGTCATCCATTTTATACACATTAGTGTATACATGTCAATCCCAATCTCCCAATTCATCACACCACAATCCCCATCCACTGCCGCTATCCCCGCTTGGTGTCCATACGTTTTTTCTCTACTTCTGTGTCTCAATTTCTGCCCTGCAAACCGGTTCATCTGTACCATTTTCTAGGTTCCACGTATATGTGTTAATATACGATATTTGGTTTTCTCTTTCTGACTTACTTCACTCTGTATGACAGTCTCTAGACCCATCCACGTCTCTACAAATGACCCAATTTCGTTCCTTTTTATGGTTGAGTAATATTCCATTGTATATATGTACCACATCTTCTTTATCCATTTGTCTGTCGATGGGCATTTAGGTTGCTTCCATGTCCTGGCTACTGTAAATAGTGCTGCAATGAACATTGGGGTGCATGTGTATTTTTTTTTTTTTTTTTTTTGCGGTACGCGGGCCTCTCGCTGTTGTGGCCTCTCCCGTTGCGGAGCACAGGCTCTGGACGCGCAGGCTCAGCGGCCATGGCTCACGGGCCCAGCCGCTCCGCGGCATGTGGGATCTTCCCGGACCGGGGCACGAACCCGTGTCCCCTGCATCGGCGGGCGGACTCTCAACCACTGCGCCACCAGGGAAGCCCGAGACAAGTTTAATTCCAGAGAAAATAAAGTTATTCAAGATAGGAAACAGTATCGTAGTACACAACATGGCTCGGCTGTGAATAACATTTTCATAGTCATAATAATACAAGCACTTAACGATCTCGTAAAAGGTGAGACGGCAGCTGTATTGGGAACACGAGGGAGGGAGATGATGTATATGTATCTGAGTTAAATCTTCAACTTCCGTAAGTCACACTTACAGCTAAAAATTCAGCAGTTTTGGGATTTTGTTAGAAACATGAAGGGCAACACCAAAAGAAAAAATACAGGGACTTCTGTTTGTCTTTGTAAGGCTTCTGGAATTCTCTGAGTTGTTTAACGATGTACATATATATATGTATCTCTGATTAAAATAAAAATTAAAAGAAGAACGAAAGATGGTATAAAGAAAGATGTGGTAGAGACAACAGACTTTTAGCTAAAGGGAGATTTCTTTTGTATTTTGTATATATATTAATTTTTGGATTATAAAAAATGTAAAATGTGTTCACTGTAGAAAATAAGAAAAAAGCATACAAAAGCAAACAAAAATCACCTCTAACCCCAACCTTCACAAATGATCACTGTTAGAAGTTTGCTCTTTCCTTCATTTTTAATGTATAAATAATTGGAATCAGATTGAATATGCAGATTTCTATCTGACCTATTTTCACTTTACATTCTCGTGTGAGAATTTTCCTGTCATTAACTCTTCTTTGTAAGCATGGGGGAAGAAAAATAGAATAGGAAGCAAGGAAGTGGAAACTGAGTGTGTCAACAATTCTTTTGGGAAGAGGAGAAGAGAAATGAGGTAGAAGCTGGAGGATGACATAGGAAAAGCGGGGGGATGGGTCCCCCCACCCACGGGAGAGACTCAATCCTGTCTGCAGACCAATAGGAATTATCGGGTGGTGAGAATGATGATTCGAGAGGGTGGTTCACTGAAGGAGCAGAGTCTTTGGAAAGGCGAGGAGTGGAAGTGGAGGCATCGCCATCTCTGGCAGAGGAGGAAAAGGGTGGTGCGATGCAGGATGCAGGAGGGTTAGGGTTTGGTGGTGGGAAGTGGCAGAGTCACATCAGATGGTTTCTCAGTACGTGTAAGATCATCTTTTGAGAGGCAGGTGGAAGAGGAGGCACGAGATGTCTTGGGAAGTGGAAGCAAGACTACCAGAGAAATACAGCAGGACTGCTGGGCGGAGTCAAGCCCACGAGAAGTCTTTGAGCACCAGTACCCAGTGACGTACTCAGCCTCGTGATTCTCTCCGGCCAGGGTCAGCTACTCAGGCCAGGCTCGGGGAAGGCGGATGGTTGACTAAATCCAGGGTTAGGGTTTTGTCAGGTGGGTTATGACAACAGAAAGAGGAGAAGGGTGGGGATGGGTAGAGGGATAGCAAGGGGTGGACCTTAGAATCTAGGCTGGACAAGAAGAGGGAAGCCAGGAAGGGCTGATGGCTAGTGAGGAAGTGGTACCCAACAAGGAGGTCTCAATGAGCTTGCAGAAGTGTGGCCACAGGCAGACCCAAGCAAGCAGGGTGGAAGGACACGAGGTAGTGGTCAGGGGGTGGTGTTTGGAGTTAGAGATTTCAGAGGAGGTATAGTTCCTGGTGAGGAACAGGTAGTAACACAGTGTGGCGAAGGTACCTACATGGATCACAGGAGCTTCAAAGGATCTGGGATTTTTTTTTTAATTTATTTATTTATGGCTGCGTTGGGTGTTCGTTGCTGCGCGCGGGCTTCCTCTAGTTGTGGTGAGCAGAGGCTGTGCTTCATTGTGGGGCGCAGGCTTCTCATTGCGGTGGCTTCTCTTGTTGCGGAGCACAGCCTCTAGGCCTGCGGGCTTCAGGAGTTGTGGGACGTGGGCTCAGTAGTCGTGGCTCGCAGGTTCTAGAGTGCAGGCTCAGTAGTTGTGGTGCGTGGGCTTAGCTGCTCCGCGGCATGTGGGATCTTCCCGGACCAGGGCTCGAACCCGCGTCCCCTGCATTGGCAGGCAGATTCTTAACCACTGTGCCACCAGGGAAGGCTCAGACCTGGGATTTTTAAAGAAGGGAAGAAGGAGGAAAAAGAAATGGAAAGCAGGGAGGACTCTTATCTCTCCTCCAAGCCCCAAGGTGTTCAGTGTGTGAGAGAAGAAAAGCCTTCAATTGAACAGGCTTCTGGAGAGACTTCCACGTGGGACTGGGTGTTCCTGACAGAGGGGAAGACAGAAGGGAGTTTGCCAGTCACAGGCTGGGAGCAGCAGGGGTCCCTGTGGGAGGACTGGGGGCCAGGGTAGGGGTTTGGGTCAGATTGGAGGGATGCAGAGGGATGAGAGTCAGAGAGACCTGTGGTGACTTCTGGTGGGGATGGGGGTGAAAGGGGAGTGAGGCGGGGGAGACGGGTGTGGGGCTTTTGAGATGGGGGTGGGTGGGGGTCTCCTCCCATCTTGATGCTGCCTTCCCTCGGTGGCTTGGTCTTCCTTGGCAACAGCTCCCAGATCCTGTTGATGGGGGCGCCCAGACTCTGTCTCCTGTTCCTTCTCCTGCCCTCACCTGTCTTCTGTGAGCAGAATCTGGAGGTGTTGTGCCTTCCCCTTGGAAGGGAGCTGACTTAGCCCTAGATTTGCTTATATTTTGGCTTGTTTGTCCCCCTCTCCCTGAAACCTCTGGAGGCCACGTGGATTTCCCTTTGAGCATCCTGTGCTTAGACCATACCGTGCTCGAGGTGGTGCTTCCCAGGCCTGTGTTTGATTAAACTGGATTCATTCAGGAGGGGAGAGGGGAGGGAGGCATGCTTAATGAGCTCCTTCTACATCTAGGCATATGTTAGACCATTTAAAATCATGTTTGTGGTTTCCCTAGCGGGGCCCTGGCACTCAGCAAATGTTAAGGGTTATTATTTAATCCTCCTAACACCGCATTGGATACGTATTGTTACCTATCCTATTCTATGTATTCACTTAAGTATTTCTTGAGTGCCTGCTGTGTATCAGATGCTATGTTAGACCCCTGGAATACTAAGTGTATATGAACATGCTGGTCCGTCTTAGTTTAACCCCCAACCCCCAGATCCATTCTCTGTCCCGCCCCGTAGGTGGGGAGGCCAGTCCTTTGGCCTGCATCAACCCAGCTCACTTGCCCACTACATCTGGGTGGGTTAGGCCAATGGGAGGCACTGGTAGAAGATGGGGTGAGAGAGAAACTGAAGTAGTTCTTCATGGCTCCTCCCTAGCTTTGGGCTGTGTTTCTGGCAGCGGCATGACTGCCACATAGGTCCAAACCCTCTTTGCGATTCTCTCTCTCAAGGGACTTTGGTAACAATATTCCCCTGCTCTCCTCCCACCCAGCACCCAGCTCACCCAGAGCATCCTGCAGCCCTTGTGTCCGAGTCAGCGCGTGAATCCATCCTCTCCGGGTCACCAAGCCTCAGGTCGTAACCAAACAGGTCTCTGAAAGGCCACAGATTGTGGAAAGGGGGCAACTCTGTTGTAGGGAAAAGGCACTGAACTGGAGAATCAGGAGGCTTAGGTCCCAGCTTTGTCACTCTTGCCAATTCTGTGACGCGACACATTTGCCTCAGTTTCCTCCTCTGCTAAATGGACATGGGAGAACACACTTCTCATGTTCAAAAGTCTTACACAGAAGCACCTCAGGGGGCTTCCCTGGTGGCGCAGTGGTTAAGAATCCGCCTGCCAATGCAGGGGACACGGGTTCGAGCCCTGGTCCGGGAAGATCCCACATGCCGCGGAGCAACTAAGCCCGTGCGCCACAACTACTGAGCCTGCGCTCTAGAGCCGGTGAGCCACAACTACTGAAGCCCGTGTGCCACAACTACTGAAGCCCGCGTGCCTAGAGCCTGTGCTCCGCAACAAGAGAAGCCACCACAATGAGAAGCCTGTTCCCTGCAACAAAGAGTAGCCCTCGCTCACTGCAACTAGAGAAAGCCCGCGTGCAGCAGCAAAGACCCAATGCAACCAAAACTTAAATAAATGAATAAATAAATAAATTTATTAAAAAAAAAAAGCACCTCAGGACTTGTGCAAATATTAGTTGCTGTTATAATCACATCCAACCCCTGTCCCCAGGACAGGATGCCCGCCTCATGCAGGACCTTTTCTTCCTGTTCCCTCAGAAATGCAGTCACAGCCAGGAGTGATGAAAACATTTCACTCTGGTTGGATGCCACACACAACTAACTCTTTACATTAAAAAGAGAGTTAAAAAATCATGAAAATTACACCACCTTTCCTGCCCTGGAGTTGTTTTAAAATTTTTCATTCTTTTCTTTTTCCTTTTTTTTTTTTTCCAGGATTGTTGAATAAGCAAAAATCTTCAGCTTTTCAAAGGCCGTGTGGAGGGCTTCCCTGGTGGTGCAGTGGTTAGGAATCCGCCTGCCAATGCAGGGGACACGGGTTCGAGCCCTGGGCCAGGAAGATCCCACAAGCCGCGGAGCAACTAAGCCCGTGCGCCACAACTACTGAGACTGTGCCTTACAGCCTGCAAACTACTGAGCTCGTGAGCCACAGCTACTGAAGCTCGTGCGCCTAGAGCCCATGCTCTGCAACAAGAGAAGCCACCGCAAAAGCGTGCTCGTCGCAACTAGAGAAAGCCCGCTTGCAGCAACGAAGACCCAACGCAGCCAAAAATAAATACATAAAAATTAAAAAAAATAAAAGACCATGTGGAAAAAGAGATGGATGGGGCCTGGGAAGTGCTGACAAAGCCCTGAGGGGGGCTCTGATTCACCTTCAGTCTCTGAGGTAGGATGGAGGGGCAGGGAAAGAGATGGGGAGGGGGTTGGAGCCTGGAGGGCTGGGGGCTAGGTATAGACCTTCACAGACAGCTGGATGTGGTTCTCGGAGGTGTTATTCCATTTCCACTGAAGCCTGGAGGGACCTGGCACGAGTCACACAGAGTAGTCCAGGTTTTTTTTAAAGGGGGAATTTCATGATAAGGTGAAACTGAGGAGAGGATGCTGGTCCTGGGAGTGTGTGGGAGGGGGAGGGGATCTGAGCAGGGATGGGTGTTCACTGAGCCCCCAGTACGTGTGAGGCCCTGTGTCAGACTCTAAGGAAACAGAGGTGAAGTAAGCATGGTTCTTGCCTCGAGGAGCTTTCAGTCTGGTAGAAACATCTGGATATAACAGGGCGGATTGTGGATCAAAAGCTGTGGAAACACATCAGTCATGGCCCAGGAGTCTGGCCTGGAAGAGATGGCATCTTGCTGGGGTGAGGCCTCAGCTCCGGTGAGAGTGAATGTCTCCTACAGTTGCGGGCGGAGTGTCTGTTGGGGGGACTAGGAACTGGGACTGGGCCCATTCTGGAGATCGGTCAGAGGGAACTGAGGTCCTATGCTCCACGGACTTGGACTCCAAGCTGACCTGGGACCAAGAGCAATGCTCCTTGTGACCACTAGGAGGAGCCAGTGTCTTCGAGTGGACTGCAGGGTGGCTCTCTCTAGGGAGAGGGAACATTCAGTAGGTGGGAAGGGAGAGCCCCAGAGGTCTCCAGGTCTCCCAGAAACACCTCTTCTTTGACCTGGGCTCTGGCTATCTCCTCTGCCACCCTCAGGGTGGTGGGGGGAGTGGGGTTCCAGGTTCTGCGAAAATAGGCAGGTTGCACATAAATCAGAAGCAAATCTACAGTCACCTCCCCAACCCAGAGTAGGAGCAACTTAGGGGACAGCTTTGGCCAGGCCACTCTACCCACCCGAGCCTCAGTTTCCCCATCGGTAAGATGTGAGCATTTGGTCAGCCGGATGATTTCCGAGGCCCTCTGCTACGGTTAAAGGAAGGATTCCACAGCCATTCCTGCCACCTGTGGTTCCTGGCACCTCCCTTTCCCCTGGACCCTTGGCCTTCACTGATTTCTGCTGGTGTGCACTGCAGAGCTCTCTGCCGCTGCTTCCCCCTCCCCAGCCCATAATTCAGGGGCAGTGCTCTGGTGGCGGGGTGGGTAACGTGAGAAGCAGAGTCCCCGGGAGACTGGGGAACCTCCGCTGAGACCCATGCTCTCATCATCACCTGGGCCACACTCTCGATCTGCATCTTATTTGCAAGGACAACCTGGTTCCCAGTGGACAGCCAGACCCCCAGGCCTGCATCCGAATGCAGCCAGGCTGAACCCGCCACACCCATCCTAGGCTGCCCTTCTTCTTGGGCTTTCCCTCCCAGGGGCGGCTCTGCCACCCTCCCAATCACCCTGTCCTGAAGTCTGGGTATCAGCCTCAACCTGTCTCTTCTCACATTCCCTTTCTCATATTCACGTGGCCCAAAGTCCAGACAGTCTTACCTAGAACGTGCCCACCTCTCACTCTCTCGCCACTCCTGTCCTGGTTTCAGGCCTATGCTATTTCTTTCCGGAACCGGTCGGTCTCTCTGACTCCAGTCTGTCCTCTCTCTAATCTATCATCCATCTATGCTGCTGCCAGAGAGCTCTTTCTAAAACACAAATCTGATTATGTACATCTCTGCTTTAAAATCTTGGCTTTAGCCTTGTGGCCTAAAGATAAATCCAAAGTCCTAATAAGCTTCCAAGTCCATTCATGGTCTGACCCTTACTTACCCAGCCAAGTGCATTTCCCAGCATGCTCCTTGATCCATCCACAGCACACTTCTCCCCACCAAGCAAGCCATGTTCTTTCAGGGTTATTGCCTTGGCAAACATCATCCCCCCAACCGAAAATTCTGACCCTGATTTTTGCTTGGTGAACTTGGACTCCGCCTTGAAGTCTGAGCTCAAGGTTGTGAAGCCTTCCCCAAGTGTCCCAGGCAGGGTTCCCGTCACACTTCTTGTACATCTCTACTATCTGTCTGCCTCCCCCACTGGACGGTAAGCTCCTATTCAGCTCTGTATCTCCATAGCTAATCAATGCTTGATGTGTGGCAGTGATTCAATACAGGAGTTTGAATGAATGAATAAGTACAAGAATGGCCTGGGAAACTGCACGCTGGGGTGAAATCTTCCTTTTTTCTCGGCTGGAACCCACTGAGCAAAGAGGAAAGGCAAGTGTGGTTGGAGACGAGGTGGGGATATCGGGGAAGGCCACTCCAGCCGGGGCCTGTGGATCAAAATAATGAGTTTGGATTTTTTTTTTCTTTACTGGATCTCAGCTCCACAAGTTTAATCAGTTAGCTCACACTCCTTAGAGAATGATGTAGTAGACTCATTCTATCCTTGTCCTTTTCATCTGACTTTCTTTGGTCTCTTCCTCACACACAGTGAGAACCCGCCAACGTTTATCTCATGTGACTCTTCCATCCTCCCTACTTCTACTTACAGAAGAATTCCAGTTTCATTCTCAAAGCAGTAAGTCTTGAGAGGTTTCTAAGTAAGGGTGTGATGTGATCTGATTTTCATTTCGTAAAAACTGTTCTGTGGAGGACACATCATAGGGGACGACGTGGAGCTGGGACAACGGATAGAGGCCGCTGAAGTGGCACAGATGTGCGATGGTGTTAGCTGGAGGGTGGCAGTGGAGACAGAGAAAGTGGGCGGGTCGGTGTAGGTTTTGGAGGGAGAGCAGGGCTGGTGTGAGGATCAAGAGAGAAAAAGAGGAGGGAGGGGGAAATTAGGAGTTTGGGATTAACATATACACACTACTAAATATAAAATAGATAATCAACAAGGACCTACCGTATAGCACTCAATATTCTGTAACAACCTATATGGGAAAAGAATCTGCAAAAGAATAGATATATGTATATGTATAACTGAGTCACTTTGCTGTACACCTGAAACTAACACAACAGCGTAAATCAACTCTCCTCCAATATAATATAAAAATTTAAAAAAAGAGAGAGAGAAGAACTCAGTAGTGAAGTTTCCAGAATTTCAATATAGAAGGGTTTTGGGAGCAGTCATGTTGTTGGAAGAGGGGCCAGGGACCATCTGGAAGCTGTGTGCACAGCAAGCCCACTGTTCTTATTTAGACTGTATTTATTTGGGGCAGGTGAAGAAGGATCTTGGGGGATAATGGGGGGGGGGTGTTGCCCCTCCAAACCACTTCTTAACACCATCACAGGCCACAGGGCCTTTGCATGAAAGGCTCTCACTGGAGCCTTGCTGGAGAAAGGACCTCCGCCCTCCTCCCCCACCATCACTCTCTACCATGCTTTTACTTTCTTTGGAGCTTTTATCAAAGTGTTGGCATAGTTCTCCCGTGCAGCCCCTTTCTAGAGCTTTTGGTGCACTTTCAAGGCTCCTCTCTATCTCCCCTGCTTTGGGGACCTTGGCAGGTTTGATGGAAGCTAAGAACTGAGCAGAGGTCCAGGGCTTTGTGAGGAGCTGGTGCCGGCACTGCACCCAGGGAGGGAGGAAAATGAACGCCTTAGATGTCAAGCTGGAATAAGTCTCAAGCCTAGAAGGTGGTAGCTGTCCCCCTACCCCTACTCTCCCCCCCTCCCCCAGCTCAGCCAGATGCTGGAGAGGGAAGCTGGGGAGGAAGGAGGCCTGGTGATTAAGAGCTCCGGTTGTCAGGGCTGGGGCCAGGGGGCACGCCCCCTGGGTGACATTTTCTCGCATTGTGTCCTCAGAACAAAAACGAGTCTTATTTGAGGAGTTGGAGTGGGGGCAGGGGCAGGGGGCTGAATGGAATCGTGGCTCCAGGGAATGGCGATTACTCATCAAAGACCAGGGCAGCCCCCGTCTTTGTGTGCCCTCCACAGCCCGCCCGTGTCTGGCCACAGGCTCTCAGCCCTAGACTACCCGCCCCCGGCCACCCCCCCCACCACAAGAGCAGGGCTGGGAATCATGTGTGGGCAAAGAGCTGCTACAGGCACGTTGTGGGGAGGGGTGACCAGGGCAGGCTTCCTGGAGGAGGGGAGACGGCTAAGGGGAGAAAACATGGAGTGGGTCTCTGGAGACCAGGGAGTGAGTGCAGGGGGAGGGTGGGGCAGAACCTCTAAGGTGTCAATTCAGCCCCCGGATAGAGAGTCCTGGAGGGGTCCCGGGAGGGGGCTGCTTCCTGCTATGAGGGCTATTTTGGGGCCTGAATCAAATCAAATCCGCCAGCAGCCCCCAGAGCCCCCAGCAGCTGTGCAGAACAGCTGTCCCCGCTGAGGGCGTGGAGGGTTGGAACCTCGCTTCCTGTCCTGCCCCCCACTGATCTCTCCTGCCACCCGGGGCTGTGGGCTGCGAGGGAAGGGGGAAGAGGATGTGAAAGGGCTTTAGGCACAAGTCAGAGACCTGGGCAAAAGCCTTGTGTCCTTCTTCCTCCTGGGCTGGGCTACCTTGGGGCTGAGACTGGCCACTACATCAGTCTTTGGGGTGCTCCTGGTCATGGCAAGGGAGTCACCCCAGAAGCTCTTCCCTGTACCTCACCCTCCTCTGAGCCCCAACCAGGTATTCCCCAGCCCCAGACATTCCCTGCCCAGCTCCACCCCCTGCAAAGCCCTCTAGTCTTCTCTTGGAGATGTTGGTGGGATGGGTCCTGTCCTCATCTGGCCCCTCCCACCCTCAAAGGCCAGTCACCACACTCATCTCCCTGGGTCGTCTTGGTCTCTCTTCTGGGGGGTGTGTGTGCAAACCGCCCCATCAGACTGACCCTTCCTTCAGTGAGGGGTGGGGGCTCTGAGAGAGGGAGGGGACTTAGCAAGGAGAGGGCAGGGGCCAAGTCTCATTGGATTAGAGGCTCCCTGGAGGCTGGAGGCTGGGGACACATCTCCTTTCCCCAGGGCAGTGCCCCATAGGGTGGTGTCTCTCCCACCAGACCTAGCTTTGAATCCTTCCTCTAGCTGGGTCTCTCAGCCCTTTGGTGCTGACCCATAGGGACTGGCGTGTTGGCTCTCTGGGACACAGTCAGCTCCAGGGCAGGTGCCTGTTCAGGCTTCTGATTGCAGCGAGGGGAGCCCTGTGCACCCACACCCACCAGGCACACCCACCAGAACCTGAGATGTGGGTGTGTCAGGGAGCCGGGGGTTGGGGGAGCACTGACCCCTCCTCCAGGGAGCCCTCCTGGGACAGGCAGGCAGGACAGCCTCTCTTCCTCTTTGGTCCACCCTGGCTCAAGGCCAGTCAGTGTCCACAAGTGTGACCAAGGCTGGGATGTGCCCTGGGGCAGCACTGTCCCTCAGGCCACAAGTCCATGACAGGGTCCCTCGTGCCCATCTTGTGCAGAAAGAGCCCCATTGTCCCGTTGGCATAGCTGAGGGGTGAGTTCAGAGCCTAGAGATGTGGACCACTGGGCTGGTCACCGGCTTTCTGAACCACAGCAGGAGGGAGTCAGGGAGAATCGCTGGGCTGCTTGTTGGGGAAAGGGACTGGTACACACAACAGGGCACACGGAGCCATAGACCAGACAGACACTGCTATCCTCACTCACACAGGCCTACTCTCTCCCAAGGCTCCCCAACACACACACACACACACACACACACACACACACGCACACACACACACACACACACGCACACACACACACACACACACCTGTCCTCAGGACAGCCTAGTAGCATTGATGACAGCCCCTCCTCTCCTCTTTCTACATTCCTGCCAGCAGATGCTCTATTCTTTCCTTCCAGGAACTATTGAGCCAGACTCTCCCCACCTTCCAGGGGGCTCCGGACACAGCGACAACAGGGGGAAGCGGGATTGTGGCACCTGTCCCTGGGGGCGGGGGTAGCTCCTGGAGCCCCACCCACACTGGGCGGAGACCCCAGAGGCTTTGCTCTCCTGTCTGAGTGTGCTTGTGAGTGGTGCTGCCGAGGTTAACACAGATGTACAAAGCAGGTCTTCTGGCCAGGTCTGCGTTCTTAGCCCGTTTCCAGATCTGAGCCCTCATCTTCCCCTAGAGCCCCCTCCTGTAATGAAATCCTCTCCCCCTCATTGAATGCCTCCCTTATGGACCCCCCCTCCTCTCACTGACTTCTCTTTCCTCACTGAATTCCTCTCCTCTCCCACCGCCGCCTGAGTCCCCCTTTTGGGGAGAGTGGCATCCTTTCCTTCTAATCTCTGTGGGCCCCAGAGGGTCTGGTCTACAACACAAACTCCACAGATGGTGGCTGAGACGTCTGCAGCGGTCTGCCCATGCCCAGTCCCCCACCCAGTGCGCCCATCACCACCACACAGGCCCAGCCTGTGAAGGGCTCGTGTGGGCCCGTAAGGTGGGCAGGTTTGGCACCAGCCATTTCAGCAGCTTGGGCCTCCTGGCCCAGCAGGGCCCACCAGGCTTTAAGCAGACCCGGGACCCAAGAGAAGGGAATGGCCAAGGGGTAGGCTGAACTTGATTTTGGCTCTGAACCTGTATGATGTGGGGTTCTGTGATCCAGCCTCCCTCACTCTTTCTCCCCAAACTTCCTAAAGCGAGGGAGGCCCATTCCCCATTCCCACCCTGGACAGCTCAGCCCGGAGTGGCCTGGTCTTGGCGGCCAAGAAGTCACTGTATCTGCCTGGTCTCAATCCTTCCTGGAGTGGTGGAGGTCCCACCCCAGGTGAAGCAGGACCTGTGGGCTATGGAGCTCAGGGAGGAGAAAAGGTGAGACCCAGGGAGCCAGAGACAGAGATAGCGAGCAATGGAGAGACGGGGCTGAGAGGGAGGAGGAAAGACAAGAAAAGAGAAAATGAGCAGAGGGAAGGGGGGAGGGGGTAGAGGAGACTGAGAGGTAGTGAAGTGCTGAGTCAAGAGATGGGAGGAAGGAAGCTATCGGCCTCCCATCCTCCCTCCCCACTCCTTCCTCCAGCCCGGCCATGCTCCAGACAAAAACGTGGCCCACTGGGCACAGACTCCAAACTGCTGCGAGGTCCTCCTGGGCCAACCTGGCCAAGGGTGTCAAATCACTCATCACTGATCACCCCACACCCATTAGAAACACAGGCTCTGAGCCACACTCTCTTTGATTCTGGGAATTGAAAAGAAGGCAAATCTGCCCAAGCTCCCCTAGGAGGCTCAGCGCCTCCATTGCTGAAAACCTTCTCTTCCCTGAGAACAGGACTGCACTAACCACTAGCAGGCCAGGCCTGCTGCAGCAACAGAGACACCACCCCCAGCCTTCCACTTTGCCTCGCCAGTGACTATTTGCTGACTGTCTCTTTCATGTCGCTAATCTCCGGGCCCCATCTAATTGGTAATTAGCCTTGAGAGCCCGGCCTGTGCGTGGCTAATTGCTGTTTGTCTCACTCTCATCTCCGGCAGCAGAGCTGTGCCAAGGCCACTGCCTGGGCTCTATCTGGGCTGCTGGCATCCATGCCAAGGCTCCGTGGAGGTTTCTGCAGCCCCACCCTGCTCTATTCAAGGGGGCTGCTGGGTAGAGCATCTCTTCAACGGTGAGCTCTGCCCTGAGAGTGAGAGGTCCCCAACAGTCATTCTGGGTAGCTGCAGAGTGTGGCCCCAGCCTTCAATCATGCTCCACAGCCAGTTATAGAAGGAGATGGCCGTGAGCAAACCATGGTTCCTGCTGGGGAGTAGAGTCTGGGAAGGCTCCAGGGAGGATGAGCTGTCTGAGAGGGGCCTTGAAGCATGTCTAGGATTTAACCACCAGAGAAGGGAGAAAGGACATTCCAGGCAGAGGGGAAGTCAGGGCTGCTTATAAAAGAAGGCTCCAAGGCAGGGCTGCACAAAAGCCATCCAGGGACCTGGAGATGGTTGGCTCAATGGGACTGCAGGGCCCGGCATGTGGCTGGTGGGAGAGGAGGCTGGAAAGGCAGGCAGGGGCCGCATCGTGGAGGACTGGCTTTGGGCGCTAGGCTAAGGAGTTGGATTTCACTCTCCAGGCAATGGGAGCCACGGAGGGTTTTTGAGCTGGAGAGAGGCTTGATCTCCTCTGCTCTGGGGGCCATGGGGAGGATGAGGTTTGGTGAGGAGAGACCAGGACAGGGAGACCACTTAGGTGGCTGCTGCTTTGGTGTTAGACATAGAGAGAGGGAAGAGTGGGAGAATCATTTTAGAGGAATCTGCGGGATTTATTGACCCATTAGAAGTAGAAGTCATCCACGGGGACCGTATGCTACGGGTGGAACCCACGAGGGCTCATCCCCTCCCTCGATAGCCGTGTTGGGGAGCTGGGCAAGTGGCATCTCACGTGTTTTCCGTGGCTCAGAATAGCTTGGGGTCTGTGTTTGAGAACTAACGCTTCTGGTCTCTTTAGGAGCGTCTTAAGGAGACGTTGCCATTGTCACAAGAACTGACACTGGCTGGGCCCTTACCACAGGCCAGTCATTGAGTGTCTGCTTCTGAGAACTTGTTTCATGCTCAAAGAATCTTAGCTGGAAGCCACTATTATTAACTTCATTTTTCAGAAGACAGAAACCGAAGCTGGAAGAGATTAAGTCACTTGCCCAAGGACACACAGCTAGTAAATGACTGCGGCTGGATGTAAACTCAGGTCTAAGTCCTCAGCCAGAACTTCAAATGTGCCTTTAGAGGGGCTTCCACCCTCCTGTGACAATTAGGCTAGGCTAGGGTTTGTTTTATCTATTGATTTATTTTAGTCAAAATAGTACCAACCAGCTTGTCCTCTCTACCTGGAATCCCCTTCTTATTTAACTCTGTCCAAATCCTATTCATTCTTTGAAGCTCAGGACAAAGCCTGCCTCCTCCAGGAAGCCATCCTGGATTTTATAAGCCCTTCTCCACGTGCTGGTGATAATCTCTGAGGTGTATTTGGACCTCATGGTGGCACTTCCTCCACCCTTCCCCTTGTCCTGGAGCCCCCTGTGCAGGGAAGGCCTGCCCTGCAGGAGGCCCCACATGTGTTGTCCACATTGCCCTGGACTGCTTGGGTCTTTTCTTCCCCACTGAACAGCGAGTAACCCGGATCCCTTGGTCATCTTTGGGCCCTCCCACCCCTACCCCAGCCCGGCACTGCGCCTTGGGTCAGTGCCTGCTCGCTGGCCGTGTGCTGTGCGATGCTCACCTGTCCGGTTGGAGGTACTACCTCTCACTCACCACGCTGGACTCAAGGGGCCCCCAAACTCAAGTTCACCCCTCACAGCAGGAAGCTTTGCCTTTGTTCTGAAGAGTCAGAAGCCCGAGCTGCTAGCTCTAACGCTGGCCCAGAGCAAGAGTTTCCCAAAACCTGAGGGGGTTCGTAGGAAGATGGCTTTGAAAGGGACCACACGTGGTTTGATGAGTGGGGTTTGATGATGTGCTTTTATCAAAACCATCAGTGACATCTTGTGCTTTATTTTCAGGGTCCCTATTTCCTCCAGCAGTGCTGGCCTCGAGCCCAAGGAAAAAATGCACTAGTACCTTCCACCCAGCCTGGAGGGGCCTTTGGTAGAATCTGGTGGAGCTGCAGTAAAGGCGGACAGGTGGGCAGATGAGTCCATTGTCCTTTGGCCCCAAGCGGGTCCCAGACTAAACCAATCTAAGAGCTGTGGGTTGGAGACCCCCCTGAGGGCAGGATCCTGGGAGAAGATTTAGAACAGGGTTTTCATCTGTGATCGGGAGAACTGTGGGCTCCTTAGAGGTGCCTCGGGGACTATCTCAGGGTGGAAATGGCCATCATCTACCTTAGTCTCCCCTGTAAGTGTTCTTCTGGCCCCGGTTCCCAGAGTCATTGCAGACATGGGCTCTCCGGGTTCAGCTGGCTCTGCCCTTACTGCCTGTGTAAGCTTTGGGCAGTTGCCTGATATCTCTGAGCCTCGTTCCTCATCTGCAATGTAGGATGACGAAAATAATCACATCTACTTCAAGGTGGGCTGTGATGGCTGTAAGACCCACAGCAGGACACCTGGTCCTCCGTAGAACTTTATAAAGTTAGCTTGTATTATTTTAACCATCTGCTTGTGTTTTGTTTTCCTAATACTCTCTAGCCTGTCCGCCAGGCTTAGGGAAGAGCTTGGCACAAGGCAGGCAGGCAGAGGATGCCCCCACCACTGTCTCACTTCTGGGCACCCTTCTTGGCCATCCAGGGCTCGGGGCAGAGATGGAGAAGAGCCAGGTGTCCCATGGCCTGGTCCTTCCGGGAGGCCCCTCGGCCTTCCCACCTCTGAGAACATTGGGCCTTTGAGACATGCCCCCGGCCTGCCCCCCACCCCCCACCCCCCGGCCTGACAATGGGGGCTTCAGAGGGGACGGGTGGCAGGACACAGCCCCCTCTGTGAACCGGAACCGACCGCCAATCTGGTGAGCCTCCGAGGACACATTCCTCACAGGGCAGGGAAGGACGAGGGGAGGGGGCTGGGCATCAGCCCCTCGGCCTGGCCCTGACCCAAGGAGCCGTTGTCGCTGGGGGCTTGCACAAAGGTCCCCTCTTCCTGCTCTCTGTCCTCTTGGTGCCCACCCAGGAAATGGTGCCAACAGGGCCAAGAAGGAAGGCATGAGGCTGGGATGGGGCAAGGGTCACCTCCAGGTTTGCATACAGCATCCACAGCGCTGTGGGGGGAGGGGGAGGCCGGGCAGGCAGCCACCCAAGGGAGAGAGTCTGCTGGAGCATGTGGTAGCCCCCACGTCCTCAATCCTCAGCCCCCTGGACCATCTCTTGGACAACATCTCCATCATTCTCAAAATCTCCCTCCTCCCCTCAGGTCTTCCTGAATTAATCGGGGAGCAGCGAAGGCCTCACTCAGCCCCACTCAGCGTAAGGAAAGGAATTCCAACACTGTGTGTCAACCCTCGCCCCGTCATCCAAGTAGCCACCTCCCTTACCTCTGGCAGGATGAAGATAAGTCTGAACCAGGAAGTCTACCTTCCCCTAGCAGCTCCGTTTCCCCTTGGGCCTTAGCTCACCAGCTAACGTGAACTGCGCTGTCCCTACGGGCCAGGCCTTTACAACATCACCTCATTTAATCCTCTCACAGCCTAGGGCCATTACTGTCCCCAAGAGGTGAAGTAACCCGCCCAAGGTCACACAGGTAGGAAGTAGCACGCCAGGATTTGGACCCAAGCAGTCTGACCCCTGAGAGTCAGTCACTTGAAGCAGAAGCCAGGGAATGACACCCTAATCCCTGCACCAGGCCAGCTGTGCCAGGACCAATGGTTGCTTGACTCCTACAAAGGGTTCTTGCTAACAAGGAGGGCAGAAAGATGAGATTGGTATCATTGAAGAAAAAGAATCTGTTGACGAAGAGGTTTGATTTCTAGGAAATTCCTACGTGGGAGTCATGAAGTTGTTCATTCATTTATTCCATTATCCATCTGAGGAGCTCTGTGGAGTGCAGTGGTAAAGAATGTGAGCCGTGGAGTCTGACAGACTGAGTCCAAATCCCAGCTCTGCCGTGATTCACTGTGTGACATTGGCAAGTTGCTTCACCTCTCTGAGCCTCAGACTCCACATCAATAAAATGCAGATGATAAAAGTACTTGTTTTGTAGGGTTGTTGTGAATAATACATGATATAATATATAGAAAGTGGTTTGTATGGTGCCTAGTACAGAATGAACACTCAGTAAATGTTAGCTATTACTGCTACTCCTTTCCAGGTGCTGGGCTAAAATGCCAGAGTTACAAAGATGAATGGGACTGCTTCTTCCCTTGAAGATACTAGTGGAAGAGATAGAGGTGGAGAGACAATGTAACAGGTGCTGGGAGAAGGGCCTGTACAAACAGCCACTTACTGTGCCTGGAATATCAAGGAAGGCTTCCCGGGGGAGGTGACCTTATCTGGGACTTGAAGGAAAAATAGGAACCTGTCAGGGAGATAGGCAAAGAAGAGATAAAAGCCAGTCCAGCAAGGGAACAGCAATGCTCTTGTACAAGGGATCACCAAGGGAGCAGCGTGTGTTTTGCAGGCAGAAGGAGCTGGGTCTGGCTCTAGTATTGAGTGTGGGGCAGGTTAGCAGCAGGAGGTGAGGCTCTTACACGGGCAGGACCTTGATGCTCCTCCCAGGACTTGATGTTTTGTCTTACAGACAAGGGTAACCCATGAAGGGTTTTAAGTAAAGGCAAGACACAAATTACATATAAGACAATCTTAGTAAAGTAAAGTAGATCCTGAGAACTTAGGTTGGACGTGAGACAGAATTTCTGATGATTGGGGACCTTGGGGTTTCTTACATGGGAAATATGGGAGCCTTTTGCTGATGTTGAAGGAGAAAGTGGACAGCTCTTTTGTGGAAATGAGAGTCGACACATTTCTGGGGCTCTCTGAGCATGGACTGTGGGTAATGGAGATCCTGCCTGCCTTGAGGGTGTGGGCTGAGATCTGGGGTGTGTGTGTGTGTGTGTGTGTGTGTGTGCGCGTGCACGTGTGCACACAAATGTATGAGCGTGAGGACACATGGGAGAGTGAAGGAAAGACCTAGACACCATTCTGAATCATGATTTAGACCTGGGAGAGGTGGACCCTCCCAAGAAATCAGAATCCTCTCCTAAGAATAGAGCTGAGACAGGGAGGATGAGCACCGGAAGCTCTGGCTGCTCAGCCTGACTGAAACCCTTGTCTACCCACAACTTAGAAGCACAGATCTGGAATCTTGCCCACTTACATTGGAAGGTTCTAGCACAGTGACTCTCAAATTTTAACCTGTTTTAGAATCCCCTGGGGATCTTGTTAAAATGCAGATTCTGGGGCTTCCCTGGTGGCGCAGTGGTTGGGAGTCTGCCTGCCGATGCAGGGGACGCGGGTTCGTGCCCCGGTCCGGGAAGATCCCACATGCCGCGGAGCGGCTGGGCCCGTGAGCCATGGCCGCTGAGCCTGCGCGTCCAGAGCCTGTGCTCCACAACGGGAGAGGCCACAACAGTGAGAGGCCCGCGTACCGCAAAAAAAAAAAAAAAAAGTTGAAAAAAAATGCAGATTCTGATTCAGCAGGCTGGGGCGGGGCCTAATAATTTACATTTCTAATGAGCCTCCCCTCCCCCTTAGCGCTGCTGCCGCTGAGCCACACTGGGCGTGGCCAGGATCTAGAAGGGTGGTTTGCCTTCCAGCTGCACATTTACAGTCATCTGGAGAGGTTTTTAAAAGAAAAAAAGGATGCCAGGGACTCACCCCAGCCCACTTAAATCAGAATTTTTAGGAGTAGGGCCTGGGCATCCACAGTTTTAAAGCTTCCGAAATGATTCCGATGCACAGTGAGGACATGAAAGGAAAACTGCTCCAGAACGTGTCCATTCAGGCTGGAGCAGGGGGTTCAGAACTCCCTTCCCAGGGAGTAAACTAGAAATAGAATGCAAGTCACACGAAGTCCCAGCCCATGGCCCTGTGAACAGCATTCCTGGTAACTCCAGAAGGGCAACGGAGGGGTAGCCATATCAGGAAGGGGCAGGGGCAGGAAGGGCAGCCCCCTCTCAACTCTGTCCCCACTAGCTCCTTGGAAAGTGGCTTTGTCCAGTGTTTGAGGCACAAGGCTAATTATAGACTGGGCTGGGGGCTGAATTCAGGTTATTGAGGGAACAGGCCTATTGGCTGCTCTAGCCCAGGCCCAGGCCACAGAGAGCTGGAGAAGAAAATGTTGGCAAGGAGGGAGTAGGGGTGGGAACGGGTGTGTGGGCCTCCCAGGAGGTGGGGTGGGCTGGGAGAGAGTTGGAAGGGGAAATCCGAACTAGATCGTCTTCAAAAATGGGGGTGCAGGGACTTCCCGGGAGGTTCAAGAGTTAAGACCCTGCACTCCGAGTGCAGGGGGCCCGGGTTCAATCCCTGGTCAGGGAACTAGATCCCACGTGCCTGCCGTAACTAAGAGCCCACGTACTGCAAAGAAGATTGTGCACACAGCAACGAAGATCCCACGTGCTGCAACTAAGGCCTGGTGCATGGGACTTCCCTGGTGGCGCAGTGGTTAAGAATCCGCCTGCCAATGCAGGGGACACAGGTTCGATCCCTGGTCTGGGAAGATCCCACATACCATGGAGCAACTAAGCCCGTGAGCCACAATGACTGAGCCTGCGTGCCACAACTACTGAGTCCGCGTGCTGCAACTATTGAAGCCCGCACACCTAGGGCCCGAGCTCTGCAACAAGAGAAGCCACCACAGTGAGAAGCCCGCGCACCGCAAGGAAGAGTAGCTCCCTCTTGCCACGACTAGATAAAGCCCACGCACAGCAACAAGGACCCAATGCAGCCAAAAAAAAAAGGCCCAGCACAGCCAAATAAATAAATAAATATATTTTTTTAATGGGGGTGCAATGTGGGGGAAACAAAGGAGATTCCTCACCTTGAGTTGCGGACTCAATTGTGTCCCACCTGGAAACTCGTATGTTGAACCCCTAATGTCACCGTATTTGGAGATAATATATATATAACCCGTAAGGAGGTAATTAAGGTTAAATGAGGTCATAGGGGTGGGGCCCTGATCTGATAGGATCAGTGCCCTTATAAAAAGAGACACCAGAGAATTTGTCACTTTTCTGGCCTCCTGCACGCATGCACCAAAGAAAAGCCACCTGCAAACCAGGAAGAGAGGTCTCACCAGAAACCAAAATGGCTGGACTTCTAGCCTCCAGAACTGTAAGAAAATAAATTTCTGTTGTTTAAGCCCCCCAGTCTATGGTATTTTGTTATGGTGGCTAGAGCTAGGACATCTTGGAAGCATAACCTACCTGCCCAACCCCTTACCATGCTTTCATCCATTTCTCCCAGAGTCAATTTCCCTTCCAGAAATTTATTCAAAGGGGAATCCGCAGCTTCCCTGAAGGATGCTTACTCTAGTCTCCTACCCAGAACACATGAGGAAGTTCATCTTGCAATCTAGCCACAATCTCTACAGCTGTAACTACACACGTGGGAGGGAAGAATGGTGCTCAAACCTCCAACCTGCAAAAACCCCACACTTCTTTGTTGGAGTGCCTACCAGAGGCTTAAGAGAGACACAGAGGTGGTGGTGGGGGATACACAGCAGAGAATGGGTTGAACCCATTCCTGGCTTCGTGCACACCCACTGCTCTCATACAAAACCACTGTAGCAGACAGGCACCTGCAAAGCACACACAGCATTCCTGGAGCTCAGATTGCTGTGGTACCAAATACCACCTGGAGGAGTGTGGGCTCTGTGGCTCATCCCCATCAGCCTGGAGTGTTTAAGTGGTGAGTTTGCACAGCAGTGAGGCCAGAGGCACATTAAGGATTAACTTCCTGGCTGCAGCCAGCCTGGCTCAGCCTTCCTTTTAGAGGATTCTGTGGGCAGCCTCTGCCCAGACACTCGGCTCTGAAAAACCACAGCCCCCTTCCAGGCCTGGGCCCCTACCAACTCACCAAAGCCCCCACTGGCACCCACGCAGGAGCTGTTCCTGTGCCTCTTGCCGAGACCTTCCAGATGTCTTTGAGCAGCTGGCCAGAGACTTGAGGGGTCTCAGGTTGGGGGAAGGTGTGCAGAGCTGTCTTGGTTTTGCTGTCTCAGCTCCTAGCAGTTATACTTAGCAAAGTCCAAAGGTCTAATTGGTCTGACTACCTTATGGAGGGTACACCCCACCGTCTGCAGTTCCCAGTCTGGATTTGGAGGTTTGAGGAGATAGCTCAAGACTTTCATACCTCTCCCTACCCTAGAGAAGAAAGTCTCAGCTTCTCAGAGGGTCCCAGACTGATTGGGGAGACACAGCCCCTTTGCTCAGGGACGAGGGAGTATGGTCACCTCTGGAGATGCGTGAAATGAAGGTGGGAACATCAGGATGGGGGAGACGGGGAGGGGACTGCTGGGCTGGGTTGGGATAGTTGTGGCCAGGGCTGGTGGTGGTGGCAGCTGCCAGGGGAGAAGGTGTGGTGACAGGGCGTAAGTTGGTTTCACTGTGGACCTCTTTCAACAGTCACCAGGAGAGCCCCAACTCAGGAGAGCTGTACCATCCACCCCACAGAGGGCACTGTGTCATTCTGCACTGTGTCCTGTGTGCTGGGCCAGGGCCATGCCTCCCCTTGCTCCCCCAGCTGACAGAGGATCTTCCAAGGTGCCTTAGGGCCCAGACTCGCCCAGGCCAGACTGGTCCAGCCTGTCTCCAAGCAGCAGCCCCTCTGACTGGGCCCTGGGTGTTGCCTCTGTCAGCTCACTCTGCTCCTCCAGCATCAGCTGCCTCACAGCCCCCAAGTAAGCAAGAAAAGCACCCCGCATCGGGGTGGGGTGGGTAGTCGGTGTGTGGAGGGGAGGGGAGCCATTAGGGAGCTGAGTTACTGCAGGACTAGAGGATTCTAATCGATGAGCTCATGTTATATTTATCAGCCACAGTACTTAGGCGCTGCCCTGAGCAGGACTAATGGCCTCCACATTGGAGACGCCATTACAGGAAGTGCAGGGGGAGGGGCCGGGGTGCTGAGGGGAGATGGGGGCCTGGCAAGGTCTACTTCTCCTGGCAACCGCCCTCCATCACACCCACCGCCCCTACCACAGGGGCAGCTGATCTGCAGGCTGTTGTCATGGGGTGTGCTTCCCCACCGACTTGGAGGAATCACCCATAATCCTCAGCTAGAGGTCACCCCAGCCATCCCTCTGCCTCCCTTTCAGCTCAGTCTTTACCTCTACCCTTTCCACTTTCCTTGGCTGAAGCCACACCCTCTCTGAATGACAGCCATGTGGGCCAACCAAGTGGCTCAGACTTTCCTGGGGCGGAGCCAGCAGTGGTTGCCATGGTGATATTTCAAGGTGGTGGGTGGAGGGGGGGGTCTGTGTACTTCCGGTAACAGCCTTAATTGCTCATTTATTTAGGGCAATTAGTCCCTGGTGACCCTCCCTTCCTTGACCACAGCGGTGAGTATTCTCAGCTAGCACAACATTCCACCAAGATGGGGTGGGGCCTGCACGGGAACGATTCGGGTGAGGAGGGGCAGGGAGGCAGGATGCTCCCAAAGTCTGAGAATCCTTCCTTGTCTTGTCACTGACGTCACTGACCCCTTGGCCCTCTAGGGCCGTCCATTCAGCCCTGCAGGTGGACCCACCCCTCCACGCTCCCAACGTTGGTGGCCTTTGGACAGCCACACTCTCCACCAATGGCACCGCCGTCTTCCCTGCCAGCATCGTCCTGGCTCGCTCCTGCAGAGCTTTGCCCCTCCCTCCCCGGGCAACTGCTCCCATAGCTGAAGCTGTCGGGGTGCCTCCCTGCCCTGCCACGTTGCACCATGTCTCATCCAGTGACCACAAAGGCCCCCTTGGCTTGAGTCCCAGATCTGCACCCCCTGCACCCCGCTTCTTAGTCCAGACTACTAGAACTTTGCCTCTGGAAGGATCTCATGGCACAGATGGGGAAGATTGACCCAGAGAAGAAAACCAGCCCAGAGCTCCTGGGTGAGTTAGAGGCAGAGCCAGGACTAGAACCGAACCCAGCGCCCTTGATTCCCAGCCTAGTGCCCAGTGACACCATGAGGACGCCTCCTCCAAACCCCACTTAGACCATCCCCTCCTCTGGCATGCCCTCTTATCCGCCACACCCCATCCTGACGGCAGAGCCTCAGGAAAGCCCCCCATCTCAGCTCCTCCCATCTCAGTACTTCAGACTCTGGCTCTGTTGCCTTTCCAGGCTGTGGACACTCTCCCCTGTCTTCTGCACCCCCAGTTTTTCCTGTGCTCTGGGCCCCAGACTCCCTCTGCTCCACGCAATGCCTCCCGTGACTGTACGTGTACGACTCCCAGTTCACCCCCTTCACAAAGGCCTCTTGGTCAAAGGTTGAGGCAAGCTACTGGGGCGTCTGGGATCAGACCCCTAGGTTTTCCTTTTGGGTTTGGAACCATCTTTGTAGACCAAGCCACATGAGAGTCTGGAGATCATTGTGAGAAAGGGTCACCCTCTAAGCTGGGGACTCTTCCTCAGCCCCATTCCCTGGGTGTACCCATCTCGAACCTTCCACACCTCTACCAGTGCCTGCTGCACCAGCCTCCCTCCTCGTTAGTGCTCCTTCCTGTGCCCCTGGGGAAGCCCTTCTCCGGGGGGGGGGGGGTGTACCAAGGGGTTTGGAGACAGGGGACAGGGGAAGGATGCCTGGATTTAGCTTTGGTGTCTCCTTGGCTCTAGGACAAAGAGAGCCATGTTGGGGGTGACCTCACCCTTTGGGCATCCTCCTGTTGGACAAAGGGCCCAATTGTTCCTTGGCCTGGAAGCAGGAGGCAGGAAGACGACACTCTAATCCTCAGACCCTTTTTAAAGACCCTGCACTGTTAGCTGATGCTGCTTCAGTAGTGCAGTGAGGCAGGCCCCACGGAGGGAGGCTGACCCAACTTGGATGTCAAGATAAAGCCTGGAATATCTGTTAAGAAGTCCTTCCTAGGGTCTAACCTCAATCTTGGGACAGTGGAGTCACTGCTCTGAACTTAGAAGCAGACACTCTCGGCTTTCTTTAGTTCCAGCAGTGACCTCTGTTTGGAGGCGGGTGGGAAATCTATTCCCGGGGAGAGAAGTGGTTTTCAATATTTCTTTTCCAACAGTATTGGGAGCCTTCCAGTGAAATCTTCCTAGAAGTCTGATTAGTAAAGAAGATGAAAGTGGAAGCAAAGCCCTCCCTTTGGTTGAAGTGGTGAGATTGGTGGGGTGGGAGGCAGAGATCCCCTCAAGCCCCTTTTCCCATCCACCTTCCCCCTATGGCAGTATCTTGGTGCTGGGGGCATCCACAAATCATGGTTTGAAAACCACTTTTTAGACTTCTTTGCTCCATGATGTTCCCTGTGCATCCAGGAGCCAGGTCTCTGTAGGTGCTTAAAACCTAGTTGCTAGGCGGGAGGGAGGGAGACGCAACAGGGAAGACATATAGGAACATATGTTTATGTATGACTGATTCACTTTGTTATAAAGCAGAAACTAACACACCATTGTAAAGCAATTATACCCCAATAAAGATGTTAAAAAAAAAAAAAAAAAACAACCTAGTTGCTAAGTAAATAAGTCGATGTCTCCATCCCCTCACTTATGGACTATGAGATTTTGTTCCCGGTTCTCTTAAGGGCCTGGGTTGGGGCCTCTCCCACTTCCCCCTGCTCCAGGCATAATTGGGATGCTGGCATGTCCAGTCCCAGTTCGGGGGCTCCCTCTTGATTATGCCAGAGTTATCCAGTGTCCAGGTGGGAAGGGCCCCAGCAAGGGACATCGATGGTATCTGCTGAAGTAGCAAGCAGAGTGGGGGAGAGCACGCAGCGGGGCTGGACACCGGTTATTGCACAGAATCTGCCGACAGCCCAGACACAGATTGAGTCCCCAAGGCAGAGCCTGAAGTGGCCCAGAACAGTGAGGACCATCCTAACCTCATCCTCCTACATAAGCCGGGGACCCTGGATTCTAGCCCCGGTTCTACCACTTACTGCCAGGGACCCCTGGAGGGGTCACCTCCCTTCTCTGGGCCTCAGTTTCCTCCCCTGTAAAACTGATGGAACAGGACTAATGAGACACTCCAGGCTGTGGGGTTCTGAGCTGTGCTCCCAGGGTTGGGCAGGGGTGGGGCCAGAGCTAGGTTGGTTTGTTTTTTTGCCAGGGGAGGCTACAGAGAAAGGGAGAGACATCATCCCTGCCCAGGAAAAGGTTCATCTGGAAGCTACGGGAGAGGCATGGTGAGACGGAGCCTGGCAACAGCCCCTCTCATGCCCTTGACTACACAGTTGGGTCCTTGATTTGGGTTTTCTCCTGGGGGTAGGCCAAGTCTCTTTGCCCCTTGTGCCATCGTCCTTTGCCACTTTGCCCGTAGATGTTCCATATTCCTAACTCTCCCTGAAGATAAACCTCCCCTCCTACACACCCATTCTTTTCTCACCCATGTCTCTCTGCACTTTCATAATCCCCCTCCTCCAGGAAGCCCTCCCTGATCTCCATGTCACTGTGTCCTGGCCTGGGTTCATAGCCCCTGAGCTGACTTCTGTCAAGGCCCTCCTCATGTGTTGTCATCGTTCTTTCACTTAGAAGTTCCGTGAGGATAGGGACGCTATCTTTTTTTTGACCTTGCTACATGGCCTGTGGGATCTTAGTTCCCTGACCAGGGATTGAACCTGAGCCCCCTGCAGTGGAATCTTAACCACTGGACTGCCAGGGAAGTCCCCAGGACACTATCTTTTCATTCCAGAATGCACATTGCCTGGTTCACAGCAGGGCCTTGTGGAAGGCAAGATGGGAGTGACCCAGAGGGAAGCACTCGTTTGGGGACTTGTGAGGCTGGCCTTGTGTGCACTTGGCCAGGAAAGCACCGCAGACCATCAAACTCACCCCCACGAATCCAGACAGCCAGGTGCAGACACACACACCCGGGAGCCAGCACCTCTGTCACACTGTGGCCCCCACGTGGGGTGGGATGTGTTGCGGGGGAGGAGGTGGAGGGGACTGCCCTCTAGATGTTGCTGGAAATCCAACACATCCCCTCCACCCCTCCTTCTCCCACTTCCCATTTCATTTCCCCTAGATATTTACTGAATTTTATTTACATTCTTTGCCCGAGGTGCCCGGCACCTGTCAGGTCCCATTTGCTGGCCCTTGTTCCCTCCTGCCAGCTCCCCTCCTCTTCTCTCAGATCCGGAGCCAGGAGTTGTGTGTGGTTAGCAGAAACCTCCTCCAGGCTCATGGGGTGTTGGAGGCGGTGAAGCCAGTGGGCTGGCAGCTCTGGGCAGCGCTGGGACGGACAAGGGATGGCTCGCCTACACACTGCCGCCCGTCCCCAGTCTGGGATCGCTTTCTCCTTGTTTCACAGAGGCTTCTGGAAGGGACTGATGGATGCCAGATGCCAGGAGCACAATCACCCAGAGAAGAACCTGAAGGGAGGGAGGAGGGAGAGCCAGGACAGACGTGATGGCGATGGGGACAGTTCCTCTGTTCCTGGCATGCTGGGTGACTACTCTGGAGCTGGCCGCCCAATCTGGGCTTCCTCACCCCTAGCTGACCGAGGAGCCTGGAAAAATGAGTTTCCACTCCATTCTCAGGCTCCCAGCCCCACTTCTACCTTCTTAGTGAGTTACTCAGTCAGTATGTATTGAGCGCCTACTACGTGCCAGGTGCTGTCCCAGGTGCTGATGATATAGCAGCAAACCAACAGACAAGTTTTTCTTACCCCATGGAGCTCGCTTTCTGTGAGAGAGAATAGGTAAATTGTGGAGCAGTTAGAAGGTTGTAAGTACTATGGAGAGGGGGAGAGAGCCACGTAAAAAGGGAGTGAGGAGTGCCAAGGGCGGGGTTGTGGAAGGGGTGGGATTTTAAATAACACTAGCAGGGCAGGTTACACTGAGAAGATGACACTTGAGCAAAGCCTTGCAGGAGAGGGAGTGAGCCGTGGGGCTGAGGCAATGGTTCTGGGGAGGGGGAGCAGCCTAAGGAGGCTGGCCATGTGTTTGAGGAGCAGGGAGGAGGCCAGTGTGGCTGAGCAGTGGGAGTCGGGGCAGGAGGGGAGTAGGAGGTGAGGGCAGGGAGGCAGGTCTTTGGCTTTTCTCCGAGTGAGATGGGAGCCTCTGGACGGCTTTGAGCAGAGAGTGACCTGACCAGACATATTAATGTAACACAGTCATTCTTGCCACCCGGGGATGCTCCCCTCCACTCTGGTCACACTGCCTTTCCTTGCCTGCTGCCTCCTGCTTTTCAGCTGCTCTCCCAGGCTGCCTATGGCTTCTGTAAAGCCCCTCTACTCCAGGAAGCCCTCCAGGATTGCTCAGAGGAGCCTGCCTGGCTCTGTCTGGACAGTAGATGGCATTTTCTCTGTCTCTTCCCTTTTCAGGGAAGCAATGCGAAAGAGGAAGATTGTGATGTTCCCCCTTGGGCAGCCCAAGGACCAGAGAGGGTGAGTCACTTTCCCAAAGTGTCTCCCCAAAGCAGCCAACATCCTGCCTCCCACGAGCCTTTCTCCCATCACCCTGAGTTTTTCATGGATGCTTTGTCTTCCCTTTCCTTCCTCTTCATCCTTCTTCCTCCCACTAGGTCTCCACCCTTTAAGGAAGATACTAAAGCTTCCCACCTCTCTGCTTTGGGATGGTCCTGAGGAGAACTGTTTCAAACATAAAGGTGTAGCAAGCGCTGGGCTCCCAAGGCCAAGAACTAGAGCTCTGAGATGGAACGGCAGTGTGAACTGTGGTGGGATTCATTACTCTAATTGGTACCCTCCTCTGTACCCAGTCTCCGGGGGACTGGTAGTCAGGTAGTAAACTCTGCTTTCAAAGAGCAACTAATTGCTGGCCAAGCAGAGAGATGGAGGTGTCCTCTTCCAGTAGGGCATGGCACTATGGCTTCCCCAGTGAGTCCCTGGGAGTTAACCTGAGGGCCCTGAGTTCCTGGTCCTGACTTGGTTAAGGCCTCCCTGGGTGACTTTCCACCGGCTGCATCGTTCCTCTGGGCCTCACTCATTTAAACAGCAACTAGTGTTGAGAGTCTACTATGTGTCAGGCACTGTGCTAGCCGTGGGGATACAGAGAGAGCAAAGCCAGCCTGGCTCCTGCCCTCATGGAGGATGCAATCTAGTGGAGAGCGGACATTCATTAAGTAGCCACACAAAGGCAGTCCAAATGACAAACGTGGTCAGGACCAAGAAAAGGTAGCTTCCCTGGCATTTGATCATCCAGGGAAACTGAGGGGCTTCCTCAAGGAGGTGATGCCCAAGCTGAAAGCGGAAGGAATGGGAGAACATTCCAAGCAGAGAAAACAGTATAGGCAAAGGCCCTGTGGTGGGAGGAAGCATGTAAAAGGGGCTGCGAGAAGGTAGTTGTGGCTGGATTTCAAAGAGCAAAGGGGACAGGTAGAGGGAGAGGTGGGCAGAAACTGACCCCAAAAGGTCTTCTGGGTCATGTTTAAAACGTTGACTGAAGAGCAGTGGCCGCCACTTAGCGTTCTGGGATGGTGTTGGAGGGGTGACACAATCATCTTAGGTTGGCTTCAGATTGGGGGTAATGAGAATGGAGGTGGGGGAACTTGTTAGAAGATGTTGGGAGTTGTCCAGGCAAGAGCTGATGGCGGCTTGAACTGAGAGTTGGCAGGGAATTCTTAAGGCGGGGAGGCTGGTGACAGGAAGACTCCTGGATTCCTGCCTTCAGGGTTTTCAACCTGTGAAGAGGAAAGGAGCAGCTCAACTTTCTCCTGGCAATAAGTGAATTAATGGAGACCAAAATTCTCCCTCTCAGGAAGGCACTGGAGTGAACTCTCAGAAGAGCGTGGCTTGCTTCCACCAACCAGAGAGTTGTACGTTGGATCTATCCTTCAGGCTAGCCATAGCCCTAGAGAACCTGAAAGGTAAGAAGATGCGCACCTTAAACCACAGTGAGCATGATTTAGATTAGACTGCTCGCTGCCAGTGGGGCTAGAGGAAAGTCGGTAAGCACCAGGGGCAGGGGATGAAAAGAGGAGACAGGATCCAGGCAGAGGACCACGTGCTAGGAGCACGGGAGAGAGGCTGTAAACACCTGCAGAACAGTCAGGATCTGGCGGAGATGAGGCGGTGGTCTCTGAAGCTGGTGCTGGCCCAGGACGCAGCTTCAAAGGAGATCCTGTACTCTATACCTGCAGAGGAGATGCTCTCCAGAAACCTCCACAGTCTCACGGGCCACAGGCATTGGCCCACTGACTGGAGCCCACGTTTGACGGAGGCAGAGCACACCCAGGAAATAGAGAGATGGAGGCTGTAGGTACAGGAGCTGGGCAGACACACAGGGAACACTCTGGTGGGGTGCAGCCGATCTGGGAAGTCTTCCTGGAGGAGGTGGAAGTGGAGGAGGCGGGGCACTCAGAAGCGGCTTTGGGACAGCTGGATTTGTCAGCCTTCTCTGGTGCAGCCGGGATGTACTCATTTAAGTTGAAAGCAAGTTGGATGTTAGGTGATATTGTCTCCCTTTCCATGCAGTGTTTCTGTCCAGGATCCCATCTTGCTGTCAGTTTCCAGACCCCTGGTAAAATGATGGTGGTCTCATTACCTTGCCCTCCCTCCCCCCTTATTCTTTTCTCCTCTCCCACTCTGATTGCTAGCGCCACTGGCTTTGGGAGATCTGCACGCTTGACTCCCTGCTCCCACTTTGCTTCTCCCAGTAGCCCTAGGGGGGCCCTGGAGTGAGGACCCACTTGGCTGATGGTGCAGGGTCTGCTCTGCCTTTGGCTCACATGCTGGCATTTGGAAAGGAACTGAAGATCCTCATCTTCCCTGAGCATTGCTCCACTCAAAAGAGGCCCCCAGGAGGAACCAGCCTTGGCCTGTAAGGTATGGAAGTTCAAGCGCAAGAAGGAGTTCCTGGGCTGCAGTTCGAGGAATCAGTTCATGTGCACCCTGCTGTGTGGAAGGTCCACGACTGAGGGCTTGACAGGAGGAGAGTCAGATCCTCGAGAGGAACAGGGACCACGATGACACACAGGTAAACAAAGGCAGCCAGACTGGACATCTGAACTGCCCTGTGACACAGTGCTCAGCCCAGAGTGGGCCTTTGGTGAATCGCTGTGGAGAGAAGAGGTTTTGGTTCCCAGCTCAGGTTTCCACTTGGTCTTCTTGAATCTCTAGCTTGTTGTCTGCAAAATGGGTCGCAATCCCTGTACTTCCTTTCTCATCAAGCTGTCATGGGGAACAAACGAAAGGATGACAGTGAGGGTCCTCTGTAATCACAGTCAACAGGGCTGAGCCCAGCACAGCGCCTGGCCCATGGTGATGGCTCAGTGTTGAATAAATGTGTGAATGATTTGGTCCCCAGCAGACTGAGCTCCACAAAGGCAGAGACCTGATTTGCTCTTCCTGGTGCTGTTTGTCCAGTGCCTGCCCCACTGGAGGTACCTGATAAATACTTGGATTGAATGAATGATGGATGAATGAATAATGAAACTTAATCCTACCCTTGGGAATGTCTAGAACTTTGGAGGTGATGAGACTTAAACCACAGGGCAATGAACCAAACCGACTTTGGAGACATCAAGATTTCCATTTGAATCCTGACTCCCTGCAAGCAGCTATTTCCCATTTTACAGACGAGGAAAAAGGCTCAGAGAGATTGGGCGACTTATTCACGGCCTCACTGCTCCTAGTAAGTGATGGAATCAGGATGGGAAGCTGGGATTCTGCCTCCAAAACCTGTGCTTTTCCTTCCATAGAAGGTTCCTGCTGTAGCGGATCCATTGGGACATGGCCTCCATGACTATCTACTTGACAAGCTGGAATATTCTTTTGGGCGGAGATCGCATAATCGCATACCATCTCAGTGACTCCCTCGTCAGGGGCTTCTGGGTCCAATGAGAGGACATGATTCATTTGGGATGTGCCAGGTCACGCACTTGCCCAGGACACGCATGCTCAGATGAGGAAACAACCTAGAGAAGAGAATTGTTGTTGGACTCTCCTGACCCACGGTCTCCGTCACACCCGCCCACAGCCACACCTTCCCTTTGTCATCCTGGGCCAGCGCTGTTCCTCAACTGCTCCTACAGACCCAGCTCCCGCGGGCAGGAACTTGTCATGTCACAGCCGCCCTTTCCCTCCCCGAATGGACTTACCATTCAGTTCACTGCTTCTCAAAATATGGGACTGATTCTTGGGCCATTTAGAGGTATTTCTTGCAAAAAAATATTGTGCGTGATAGAATAAGTTTGGGGAAGCTGTGTCAAACACGCTAACTTTGCAGGACTTTTCAGAGCCTTTATTATGTTCATGTGGAATGTGACTCTCAAAGGGGTGGGAAGCTCCAGTAAAGAGCATTTTCCAAACTTATTAGGCCCCCAAGACCGTTTCTTCAGGAGCTTCACTTGGGACTGATATGCCCCAGGGCACACTTTGGGAATTATTGCTGCAACTGTGGAGAGTCCCTGTAGGCATTTAAGCAGAGTCAGAGAATCTAAGCTGTGTTTAGGGAAGACTGTTGGGTGCACTGGAGGAGCCAAGCAGAGAAAGCACTTAGGAGGCTGAATCAACAGTGTGCAAAAGAGGGGCAGAGCCCTCCTGCCAGCCAGGCACCATATGCCAAAGCAAAGGCCCTGTCTTCAGTGAGCTTGCAGTCGAGCGTGGGAGGCTGAGGTCCCATCAGGAACTCTCCTCTAGGGAAGAAGATGCTAAGTGCGCAAACTGAATCACATCTCCACTCCAAGAAGGGTCCTGACAACTTATTCAAATGGCGGCCGGTGGCTTTGGCTGGCTTCCTCTCCTTCCTCTTTTCAAGAATCAATAAATTATTTGAGATTAAGTCAGGGGGTCCTTTGTTGTTTTTCCACCTCATTGATGGGTGAAAAATGGTCTCAGCATTCATCCCCAAAACCAACATGGGCTCAGCTTACCACCTCACTGGGGCCTTGAAACTCAAATCAGGAGACTTGGTTCCATGGTTTAAGCTGCAATGCCTGGTTTATTTTTAGTCTATCATGTTGTCAAAGGTCCAATCCCTTGGCACTGAGGACAGCCTAGATTCAGCCGGGCTGGGGAGCAGAACACAGTAACAGTGGCATCCTCCCCTCTCCCTACCTCTGCCCTGCCCTGGACCCACTCTGCAGCTCCAGTTATGGGGAAATGGGCTAATGCAGCACCCACCTCCCCAGGCAGCAACCAGGTCCCCAGAAAGACTGGATAAGAGCAAAGACTCCCTTTACCATCCCTCCAAAGAGCTGATGTGGGAGACTGACAGTTCTACCTAAGTCTCTGCGTCCAGCTTGGATATCCATCCAGCTGTCATGGCTGTTAGGGTACCTTGGACCTCATAAGGACAATGGGTATTTGGGTCTTGTCCTCTGACTTGCTGAGATCGTGAAGCCCCCTCCTCCTTGGAGGTCTTCTCTGGGTTCACCGCTGGGGGCCATGAAAGCACCTTCTCATTCCCGCCCCAAAGGCTGAATTTGAATGGGATTCCCTCCCCCAGTCTCTCTTCTTTCTTTAGAACCAACTCCGAAGGCAGGTTTATTTTCCAACATAAAGTTTGACTGAGTCACTCCCTCCTTCAGCAACCTTCAGTGGCTCCCTATTGGCTTCAGGATAAAATCATCCTTAGAAATGGCACCAAGAGCCCTTGGTCGTTCAGCTCCTGCCTACTCTCCAAGCATCTCTCCTGCTTCTCAGCCACTTTGGTCTCCGCCCTCCTGAATCTCACTGCAATCGCCCCTGAAGTTTCCATGCCCCACCCCACCTGCTATTTTTCTGCTCAGAACAGCTTCCTCCAGCTGGTTTATCCAACAAATTCCTACTCGGTCTTCAATTCTGGGCTCAAATTCTGACTCCTCTGTAAAGACTTCCTTTTCCTGAGCGCTTACCATGTATGTGCCAGGCTCTGTGCCAAACACTCTTTGTCCACCACTATTTACTTTTCACAGTCCCAGGAGGTAAGTGTTATAATTTGTCCTGCTTTGCAGATATGCAAGCTGAGGCTTAGAGAGGACAGGCAACTTGCCCAGGTCACAAAGCTCAGGATTGGAGCTTACTCGCTCACTTCTTTCTTGCAGCTCCTGTCCGCATGCAGGTTGCAGCTTGTGCTTGCCCACCCCGTCTCCTAAAAGCCACTCTTTTCAAATTCTACTTGCAGTATAGTTGATTTACAGTGATTTATGTGTTACTTTCAGGTGGGCAGCATAATGATTGTTGTTGGGTCTTTTTTGCAGATTATATTCCATTACAGGTTATTGACAAGATATTGGGTATAATTCCCCGTGCTATACAGTAAATCCTTGTTGCTTATCTGTTTTATGTACAGCAGTGTGTATCTGTTAACCCCATACTCCTGATTTGTCCCTCCCCCTGCCCCTCCCCTTTGGTAGCCATAAATTTCCACTCTTTCACCAATGGTTCTCATGTGCTTGCCTGTCTGTAGTCCTATTAAACTGTAAGCTTCTCGAAGGCTGGGACTGTTATTTTATTATGTGCCTGTCACAAAATAGGTGTGCAATTAACGCGGGGGGAGGAAGGATGAAAGAACTCAAGGGGAGGGCTCATCAGAGTTGAGCCAACAAAGCCCTGTGTAATTAGTAATTAATTAGCAATTAGTTACCTAGTGCTGCTGTAACTAATCACCGTTTAGTAGTTTAAAAAATACAAATTCAGGTCAGAGTTTAGAAGTCTAAAATGGTCAGCAGGACTGCATGCTTTGGAAGGGGAGAATCTGTTTCCTTGCCACTTCCAGCATCTAGAGGCTGCCTGCATTCCTTGAGTCATGGCCCCTTCCTCACATCATTCTGACCTCTGCTTCTGTCGTCATATGTCTGTGACTCTCCTGCCTCCCTCTTTCCCTTATATGGACCCTTGTGATTATATTGAGCTCATACAGGTAAGCCGTGATAATCCCAATCACAAAATCCTTAACTTAACCACACCTGCAAAGTCCCTTTTGCCATGGACGGTAACATAGTCACAGGTTCCAGGGATTAGAACGTGGACATCTTTGGGAGAGGACATTATTCTGCCCACCATACCCTGGAAACTGAGAATGGATCAGTTTGGGAAGAGGGAAGGTTTTTGGAGTCTCAAATGAGACTGCCGTGACCCCATTTGTAATCAGGGGATGGGACTGCAGGATCCCTAAGGTCCTCTTTGGGGACATTTTATGAGCCCAAGGTTCTGCCCCTGAAGCAGGAGGGAGTGAGGTCAGACCACAGGAGGACCATCTCCTTCTCCTGCCCCCGGTGACACCTGCTCCCTCTAATGTTAACTCTGACTCTCCCCAGAGCCCCTTCACCCCCCATCAGGCTGAAGTATTGCTGCTCCTAGGACCCCTCCCACCCTCGAGTCCTTGCCTTCTTCTCCTGGGGCAGGACAGGGGGCTCTGTCTGGGAATTCTGTGTCCCCGTGGAGCCCTGCGGCATGGCTCAAACGGGGACATAGGGCCTCGTCAAGTGCCTCGAGTGGGCAAAGCCAAGGGGTGAAAAATGCACTGCTTCTCAAGTCAAAGATTTTTCAGGGAGGGCTTCCCTGGTGGCACAGTGCTTAAGAATCCGCCTGCCAATGCAGGGAACACGGGTTCAAGCCCTGGTCTGGGAAGATCCCACATGCCGCAGAGCAACTAAGCCCGTGTGCCACAACTACTGAGCCCGTGTGCCACAACTACTGAAGCCTGCGCGCCCAGAGTCTGTGCACCACAACAAGAGAAGCCACCGCAATGAGAAGCCTGTGTACCACAATGAAGAGTAGCCCCGGCTCGACGCAACTAAAGAAAGTTCGCACTCAGCAATGAAGACCCAACGCAGCCAAAAATAAATAAATAAATAAATTTAAAAAAAAAAAGATTTTTCAGGGAAAAGTTGGGTAATTTAACTGAGAATAAAATATTTTCGTTTAGAACAACATGGATATGCTATGGAGTAGAATACAAAATTGGCTAGAATTTTGGAAACAAAACTGCAGAATCCATTGTGCGGCAGCCGCTGAAGGAAAAGCTGGAGGAAGCAAAGCGGAGGCCCTACAGGGGGCCCTGGAGGGGCCACACGAGGAGCTGAGAGAGAAAACAGGTGTGTGTTGGGGGGCAGCGGGAGTGAGGGAATGGGAGATTAAGGGTAAATCTGTGTTGAATGAGGCCCCGGGGAGGTGGGGGTGAAGAAGATGCATCTCCTGCTCTTTCCAGCCGCTGCCCCCGCCTCAGCCGTGGCCTCCACTGTCTCTTCTTTCGGAGCCTTAACTGGGACCTCAGATGTTTCCAGATGAGGCCAGATACTGAGAAATGGGGAGGGGCCTGACCCCTTCCGGGGATGACGGAAGGACAGGAAGTGAGGGAGGAGGGAGTGTGATCTCTAGCCAGGGCCTTTGTAGACAGGGTCTTGGCTAATCTTCACGGCAACTGGGAAGGCAGGCGCCGGGCCCATTTTTACAGATGCGTCAACTGAGACTCAGCAGCGCCGCCTCATCTTCTGAGATCGCCTTCCTGCCCCACCGCCTACCACCCCTTCCACACTCAGATGGACAAACCACCCATACCTCCCCGGTAGGCCCCTCTTCCCTCTCCCAGTCTCACCATTGACGCTTCCTCTGTTCCTTGGCCTCTCCTTGCCTCCTCCTCCAGGAAGCCCACCTGAGGCCCTCACTCAGCTCTGTCCTGCTGTCGGCGGAGGTGGGTGTCCCACCCGCTCCCCATCAGGCTGAGAGCTCGCTCCTCCCATCAGATCACCTAATTACTCCAAGCTTGAGGGCGGCTCACTTGCAGTCCTTATGGAAGGGGGCCAAGTCGGTCCCCCATGGCAGGCGCTGGGCATGGGGAGAAGTACAAAGGCATCCACCGGGGGCCCCAGATGAGGTGACAGTCTTGGCTATGTCCCCAGGCCCGTAAAGAAGGATGTTAACGGCGGGTGAGGGTCGATCAAAGTGGTGGGTCGGGGGTTTCTTGCCGGGGGAATGGCTCCTTCCAGGTTCTGGGTCAACATTGGCACCTCCTTTCTGCCCCACCAAATGGGTATCTCATCCCGAGGCTGCCGATCGAGGGAGAGCGGGTTGTCTCAGCTCCTTACTCCTCCTCCCTGCCCGCCACCAGGTTCCACTTCTCCCTGCTCCCCAAGGACACCCAGCACTGTCCTCTCCTCCTGTAGAGTGAGAGAGGATCGGGGTGCTATCAGCGGGGCGATGAGGAGGGGAAAGGTAGGAGGTCAGATTGGCCTATAACGACCTATACTTCTGCCCATCTGACAGTGAAAATCAAAATCAGTTGGCTGTGCCAGCTGACTGATTCAAAACCAGGATCTTGGGGCTTCCTGGTGGCGCAGTGGTTGAGGGTCCGCCTGCCAATGCAGGGGACACGGGTTCGTGCCCCGGTCCGGGAAGATCCCACGTGCCGTGGAGCGGCTGGGCCTGTGAGCCATGGCTGCTGAGCCTGCGCGTCCGGAGCCTGTGCTCCACAGCGGGAGAGGCCACAACAGTGAGAGGCCCGTGTACCGCAGAAAAAAACAAAACAAAACAAAAAAACCGGGATATTGGAGAGGCTAGAAGGCCTGCCTGGAAGGAGGAAGTAGGGAAGCGGGGAGGAGGGGAGAGGGGGCGCGGTGTGAGCAGAGGCTGCTTTGGAGAGGAGCCTGGAAAAGCCAGCCAGGCATGGAAAGGACCCAGGGCCTGGCGGTAGACACCCAGGTCAAGGAGTCCCAGGTGGTAAAGCGCTGGGGGCTGAGGCTGGCAGGACCCTTGGTGGTAACCTGTAGTTAGTGTGTCAGGCCCACGGCCCTCAGAGATGGTCAAGAACACCCCATTATTAGTATTTTTAAAATTTATTTTATTGAAGTATAGTTGATTTACAATGTTGTGTTAATTTCTGCTGTACAGCAAAGTGATTCAGTTATACATATATATATTCTTTTTCATATTCTTTTCCATTACGGTTTATCACAGGATATTGAATCTGGTTACCTGGACTATACAGTAGGACCTTGTTGTTTATCCATTCTATATATAATAGTCTGCATCTGCTAATCCCAAACTCCCAATCCATCCCTCCCCCTCTCCCCCCACCTTGGCAACCACAAGTCTGTTCTCTATGTCTGTGAGTCTGCTTCTGTTTCGTAGATAAGTTCATTTGAAGAACACCTCATTATTTTACAGGTGAGGAAACGGAGGCCCAAAGGCAAATAGGAACTTGCTCAAAACCCCACAACCACAAGCCAGTGGCAGAGTTCGGACTAGATCCCAGGTCTGGATTTGGGGTCGGTGGCTGGAGAGGCCTTGTCTCCAGCATCATGTGTCCATTTAAATGTGTGGCCATGAGGTTCTCTTTAATTTGCATATGAATGTGTGGCCATGAGGTTCTCTTTAATTTGCATATGATGACTATATTTTTATTGCATCCCAATTCTCCCCATCCCCCCCCCAACCAATTCTAATAGCAGGCTTTTCCCCTTGCATTCCTCCTTCCCTGAACTCCAGCCCTCCCCAATCTTGCTCTGTCTATAGTAACCCCTGGGTCAGCCCTGGGAGAGGCTGCGGAAAGGATGCCACACCTCATCCATTCATTCCCTGGGAGTGTCCATCCCCCAGGCTTTTCCCTGGCTCCTGCCTCCAGCCAGACCATTGATTTTCTCAGTTAACTGAATCAGAAGGGCTAGAGCCATCCTCTCAGTGTGTGTCTGCCCTGACCTTCTCTCCAACTGATCCCTCTTTTTCTTAGGCACTACCTCCCTGGATAATCCACCCCCAAGATACAGCTCTTGCTTCTCATTCACACATCGTGCCAATGATGCAGGGTCCTCCACAGGCAATGAACTCATAAAGCAATAAATTCATACAACATCAGAGCTGGCAGGGTTTTTAAAAAAAACCTTCTCATTGCCCTCTACTCGTACCCTCACTTAACATAAGATCACCGAGGCAAGAAATAACAAGTGTTGACGAGGATGTGGAGAAAAGGGAACCCTCAAACACTGTTGGTGGGAGTGTAAATTGGTGCAGCCACTATGGCAAAAAAGTATGGAGTTTCTTCAAAAAACTAAGAATAGAAATACCATAGGCTCCAGCTATCCTACCTCTGGGTATTTATCCAAAGAATAAAAAAACCCTAATCCAAAGAGATAGCTGCATTCTTAGGTTCATCACGGCATTATTTACAATAGCCAAGATTGGAAACAACCTAAGTGTCCATCAAAAGATGCATGAATGACCTTATGATTACAAGGGGGAGAAGGAGGCGGGGAGGGATAGTTAGGGAATTTGGGATTGACATGTACGCACGGCTATATTTAAAATGGATAACCATGGACTTCCCTGGTGGTCCAGGGATTGAGACTCCGTGCTTCTACTGCAGGGGGCATGGGTTCGACCCCTGGTCAGGGAACTAAAGGCATGGCCAAGAAAATATATATATAAAATGGATAACCAACAAGGACCTACTGTATAGCATAGGGAATTCCGCTCAATATTATGTAACAACCTAAATGGGAAAAGAATTTGAAAAAGAATAGATACACATATATGTATAACTGAATCACTTTGCTGTGCACCTGAAACTGGTAAGGCATTGTTAATCAACTATACGTCAATGTAAAATAAAAAGTTAAAAAAAAAGAAAAGAAAAGCTGCATGGACAAGAAGATGTGGTATATATTAAAATGGAAGACTACTCAGTCATAAAGAAAGAACAAAATTTTTCCATTTGCAACAATATGGATGGACCTGGAGGTTATTATGCTTAGTGAAATAAGTCAGACAGAGAAAGGCAAATACTGTATGTTTTCACTTTTATGTGCAATCTAAAGAATAAAACAAAGGAATATAATAAAACAGAAACAGACTCACAGATATAGAGAACAAACTAGTGGTTACCAGTGAGAGAGATGGAGGAGGGGCAAGATAGGGGTAGGGGCTTAAGAGGCACAAACTACTAGGTATAAAATAAATGAGATACAAGGATGTAATGTTCAGCACAGAGAATATAACCAATATTTTATAATTACTGTAAATGGAGTATAAGCTATAAAAATATTGAATCACTATGTTGTACACCTGAAAGTAATATAGCATTGCAAATCAACTATACTTCAATGAAAAAAATGTGGTACATGCACACACACACACACACACACACACACAATGGAACACTACTCAGCCATAAAAAATGAATCTTGTCATTTGCAACAATACGGGTGGACCTTGAGGGTATTACACTAAATAAAATAAGTCAAAAGGAGAAAGACAAATATGGTATGATTTCACTCATGGGAAATATAAAAAACTAATAAACAAGCAAACAAACAAAAACAAAATAAATGAAAAAACAAACACGTAGATACAGAGAACAGTAGTGGTTACTGGAGTGGAAGGAGCAGGGGGAAGATGAAATGGGTAAAGGGGATCAACTGTACGGTGAGAAATGGAAAATAAATTTTTGGTGGTGAGCACATTGTAGGGTATACAGAAGTAGAAATATAATGCTGTACTCATGAAGCTCATATAATGTTATTATAATGTTATAAGTCAATGTTACCTCAATTACAATTAAATTAAATTAAAAGAAACATAAAGAACACTGAGGCCCACAGAAGAGAAATGACATGTTCAAGTTTTGTTGTTTGGTTCAAAGTCCAGATTCCCTGACTGCAATTTGTTTTCTTTTTTATTTTATTTTATATATATATATATATTTTAACATCTTTATTGGAGTATAATTGCCTTACAATTGTGTGTTAGTTTCTGCTGCATGACAAAGTGAATCAGCTATACGTATACATATGCATTTTGTTTTCTGGTCCAGATCAGGTACTTCAGTTCCAGGGGTCATGCAGACCAGGGCCAACTCCCAGGATTGCCCTCCAGCAAGACTCCTTGAACTGGATGGTTTCAACTTGGGAGCAAGGCCAGAAGAACAGGAAGTTAGAGACAAGAGAAAGAGGTGAGAGGAGGGCCGTCCATTCATCTCTCAAGCCTTTACTGACTATCTCTAATGCCCTAGACCCCATCAGGGGAGCAGAGTCGAGCAAGCCACGGCCCCTCCTCTCAGGCAAGGATGGGCAGATACCTGCTAACTGCTTTGCTGGTGTGGAAGTGCTGGGCTAGCAGTTTGAGCAAAGTGCTGTGGGAGCACAGAGGAGGGAGCAATTCATCCTGCTGGGCAGGGCAGGGGAAGCCGCGGGGAGAAGATGACATTTGACTGATCTTGGAAGGAGGAGGACCAGTTTGCCAGGTGGAGATGGGGAAAGGGGCATTCTGGGCAGAGGTACAGTGAGAGCAGAAGCTAAGGGGAGTGAAAACTTTGGCAAATCCTAGGCGAGGTGAACAATCACATGTGGCCAGCAGCTCACTAGACGTGAGAGGGAAGTGGTCCGAGGTGGGTTTAGAAAGGTCTGCTGGGCCCACTTCTTAATGCTTTATCTCGAAAGTGATGGGGAGCCAACATCTTTAAAGTAGGAAGTGAAGGATTAGATTGTATTTGGAGACATGCATTCTGGCAGCAACATGGAGGAAGGAATTGAGCTCAGGGAGGCTGCAGGCCCACTGGGAAGGTCCTGGCATTGTGCAGGTGAGAGGGGCCCAGGGGCTGAGCCACCCCACTACCTCACAGCTGGGGCACAGGGGCCCACTAGGGACAGGCCCGTTTCATAGACAGAATGGACCAGGTTCCATACTCTCTTGCCTGGCCAGACATGGAGGAAGAAAGGGAGGAGGGAGGAATAGCCCGTGGTGCTGGCATGGGCAGCAGGTACCTTTTGCAGGAGGGAGGCGTGGGCTGGGTAGTAAGGGATAAAGAGCTCGGATTTCGGCATGTTGAGTTCGAGGCCCCTACCAGACAGCTGGTTGATGATATCAGCTAGGCAGTGGGATAAAGGAGGCTAAGTTCAGGACAGAATCAGCGTCTCAGATGTGGGTCAGAGGGCATCTGCTCAAGCACCGAAGTCAACCAGACTGGGGTTCAAATCCAGTTCCCACGGTCTTGCTCTGGGACCTTGGACAAGTCCCTTAACCTCTTCTCACCTTAGTGATCTCATCTGTAAAACAGAGAGTAACAGCAGGATCAGTGAGATCAAGCCACTGGCTAATACTTGTCACGAGGCAGCCAAAGCTCTGGTAGTTTCTCCCCCCACCTTCTTTGACTCACCCACTGCAACCACTAATTCTCTCTGATCCCACCCAAGAGTGTCCAGACAGACACTCCTTTTCTTCTCTGCCGCTGCCCAACGTGGACTTGATGCCAACCATCGACTCAGTGACTCAGTCACCAGAGTCCAGCTATGAGGCTTCAGCCTGCTGTGGCTGACGTCATCACAGAGACCCCCATGGCCTCAGGAGAGGTGGCGAGGCACTGGCTGGGCCGACAGGGTGTGGTTGCCTGCTGTGAGAGGAGGGGCAGGTTTGGATCTTGGGGGCTGACTTGGGTCTGAAACCGGGTCCAGTGCACATCTTTCCTATAACCTGACAGCTCAGGTCTAGCCCTCTGTGCCTGGAAGATGGAGAAAAGGGGGAAAGGGCCAGGCTAAGGGGTCATGCACCAGGTCTTTTCTCATGCATGCTGAACCAGCCTGGCTGGTGGTAGGGGGTGGGGGGTGCCCCATCTGGGAGCATCCAGTGCCCTGTGCCTTGCAAATGACATGCTTCTGGGGTATGAGGGTCTTCTCAGCAGTTCTGAGAGGGAGGGACTCTGGGGAGGAGGAGGCTGTCCGGAGGGAGGAAGGACACCCCCCCGCCCCCCATTTGGAGGGGGAGGGGCAAGCCGGCCTGACTAATGGGCTCATGATTCATCGCTGGGCTCTTGTCTGCACTAATTGGCTCTGCTGGCCGCCTGATTCATGGCAGGGAGCCGGGCTCTGGGGGACCCCCGTGTCCCTCCCCTGCCTCCCGCCCAGGATGGCTGCGTGAGGCTTTTAGATCCAGGATCCGTTCCAAGGGACCGCTGCCCAGCATCCATCACTGCTCACAGGCTGGGGCTCCAAGGTGGGGGCGGGGACGCCGGCACGGAGCTGCCGACTGATGCTTCTGACCCCGCCCCAGCCACAGAGGGGCAGCTGAGTGCAGCGGGGCCACGGGGCTGGGACTTAGGCAGCAGCACATGGGGATATCCAGGCAGATGAGTGGTGAGGAGTGGTTTTCCAGAGGAGGGGAGATAGGATGCGGTTGGAAAACGGGAAGAACGTTAGGGCCAGGAGGAAAGGCTGGGCAAGGGCTTCGAAGCAAGTGAGGTTTGGGCTGTGAGCTGAGGTTTGGTGACTCAAAGCAGAGTTGTGTGACATAGTCCTCTGAAGCTTCCTCTTCAGTTGCCCAGAGCAAGACAAAAGAGACCCGAGACGTTGCCTGAGAAACTGCTGTGAACTTTGGTAAGTCACTTAACCAGTCTGAGCCTCCACAGCTCAGGACCTTCAGAAGAAAACTATGACCCCCCAGGCACAGGCACTCTTGGGGACCTTCCTCTGGCAGTGTCTTGGTCCAGGCTCCCAACACCTCTGAGTAGTGCCTGTCATTCATTACCCTCCACAATGACAACAAGTGTCTATCAGGGCCTGTCCTCCCAGGTACAGGGATTGGTAGGGACTCCATCCCCAGACAGGAACACTCCCTCGGTTCCCCCTATCCTCCTACAGAACATCTCACTACACAGAGACTTTCAAGCTCTCCAGGGCCTCTAATGTCTACCCCACATCTGGGTAGCAGTATATAAGCCCACACCCAGCAGGCTGGAGGGAAGGGCAGCTGTCCACCCCTACTGTCAAAAGTGGGCTAGAGTCTGGACGGGGCAGGGTTGGGGGCTGGAAGGGCCCTGGTTTGAGCTCCAGAAATACCTCCTGTGGGAATCCATGAATGAACTGTCCTGCATCCTCTGCAGAGGCAGGCCTGGGCTGGCAGCAGAAGATGAATGGAGAATGCAGTCCACAGCGAGGCACCACTAGCCTCTCAGCTGCCCTGGCGAAACTCCCGAGCGTCATCTCCACTCCTCCCATTGACCCTAAGGCACATCCAGTAGTCAGGGCCTGCTGGCTCGAATTCTAAACCAAACCCAGCCTCGGATTCTTGCCTCTGTCTCCACTGCCGCCAGCGGCTGTCAGCCCGACACTGCGACAGCCCGGGTCTGACCTTCCCTCCCAGCCTCCACGTTGGCACCTATAATCCATCCTCCACCCAGCAGCCAATATTTTAAACACATAAATCAGACCTTGTCACTCCCATTTAGCAGAAAATTCAACCCCCTTGCCTTACCTTACAAGGTCCTGCATGGTCTAGCCCCTGGCCACCTCCCTGACCCCACCTCTGGCCAGTGTCACCCCACTCACTCTGGCCTTCTTGCTCCAGCTCAAAATCTACCAAGCTCATTCCCATTTCAGGGCCTTTGCACTGACTGTTCCTTCTGCCCAGAATGCTTTCCCTCCAGTTCTGCACATGGCTGGCTCCTTCCTGGCCTTTGGGTATCAGCTCAAATGTCACCTCCTCCAAGAGGCCCCCCAAGACCACTCCGTCTGTTGCAGCCCCCAAGCACTCGCTATCACGTCAATTTGTTTTATTGTTTTCAAACCCTTAATACTTCCTTTTTTGTTTAAAAATCTGCCCTCCATCACGGAGTCCTGTCTCCTAGGCCTTCCCTGCACTGGCTGCTGGTTTCCGGGGTGTCTGGGTCTCTCCCAGCATCTGAGGGTTGAATAAAGGACTCAAAAGGCAGGGCCTTGCCACCAGCTTTTCCTAGTGGAATATTTTTCTTCGTCTTCCTTTTTTGTGGAAACGTTCATCTTCTCCATGCTTCCCCGCCCCCCCCCCAGCTGGACAGCTGCCCCCCACGGCCATTCTGTCCTCTTCACAGACTCCTTCTTTCTCCCCCCATCTCACCCCCCATCTCTCCCCTCATCTCACCCCACTGCCTCCGCCAAGCAGGAAGCCTAGGGCCAGAACTGTGAAGGGAGGGCGGTCACCAGAGGGTGGTCCCTTCTTCGTAGGTTCTCTGTGGCTTTGTAATGGGACAGGAGGCTTGTGGGTTCGTGAAGCTGGAAGGGAGGGGCATCCCAGAAGCGCACAGGAGTCTAGCCCCCTCCACGCCACAACACCCCTTCCCTGCCCCCAGGGAGGAGGCTGCCTTGAGGGAGAGGATCCCCCTCCCAGCTGGGGTATGGTCACGCCCTGCAGGGCCACTGCCCACCCCCACCCCCACCCCACCCCCCACCCCTGCCCGCTAGGTTAGGAAGTCCTTCTAACCTTGTATCCAACCATTCTGCTGCAATCCAAGCTCTCAAGTGACCTGAGTGACCCTAATCCTTCCTCAGGATTTATTTCCTGCCCCCTGACCCCACTACAGTGGGAACCGGGGGTCAGGGGTCAGGAGAGAGGAGGTCAAGTTCATGTCCTCAGTGTTTAGAGGCCAGCGCCAGCACGGAAAGGCTCTTATCTACAATTAGCAGTGGGGCCAGGCTGGAGAAACAAATCCCCATTTTCTGGATGGAAAAACTGAGGCCTGGAGGCTTGTTTCCACCTGCCTAAAGTGGAAGACCGGGTTCCTCCTGCTGCTCCTGCCTGCCCCATCCCCCAGGGGTTCCAACTTCAAGCTTCCGAAAGAGACCTGCGCCCCACCCCATCCCCCACCAGCCAAGAGGATCCCCTGAGATTTCTGATGCTTCCTGTGCTTCTTCCTCTCTTCGTCTTTCCCTTCAAGAGGATTGGGCTTTCTGAAGGAATGAGGTGACCTTGGATCCTGATGGTGGCCGCTTCTGGCTCTGCCCAGTGTCTAGGAGGCTGCAGCTCCCCAGTTGTGCCTTCTCTGAGCCCCAGTTTCTCCATTTGCTATGAGCCTGAGGGTCTCTCCCAACTCTGCAGCTTTTTACTCTGTGAAATTCATCTAGCTGAGATCTGGGGTGGGGGGGGGGGTCAATGCAGAGACAAGAGGATGGGGTGTGCCCACAAAGGGGAGCTGGGTAGAGACTGTAGTGCCATTCTGAGACTCATCACCTTGGCCACTCTCTGGTCTTCCTCATTGTATTTCTTTGCTGACCCTGTTCTTCCCCAAGCCCGGCCCTGCTAACTAACTGGGAGAAGAAAACCTGGGGAGAGGGCTATGGAAGAAAGCAGCAAAGGGGATGGGAAGACCCCCCAGTCACCTCCCCATCTGGCTCTAGTGTCAGCCCCCCACTCCAGGAGCTACCACTTATTGGGAGCCCCAGTCTAATGCGGGAGGCCCAGCCCCGGCCCTCAGGTCCTTTGGAAAGCAGAGGTCTCCCTGGCCTAAGACATCTCTTCCCCGAAGTCTACTGACATCGACACGAAGACTGATGTTGCTGTGTTACCAGGAGAGACTTGCAGCTGCCCCGGCTCCTGGGGGCTTAGAGAGGGTGAGACAGGGGTCTAAGACCACCCTGAGAGTGAGCCACTAAGGCTGTGGGTGGTGGTGGGATAAGTCCACTCTTGGAGGCACTGGGAAAGGGGCAGGGACCCCAACAGGTTGAATTTCTGAAAAGTGCACCAGGATCAAGCATATTTTCCCAGCCATCTCGAGTGTGGTTTTAAATGGAAAACACAGCTCATCAGGGCAGAACCCCCTCCCTCCCCCACTGCCTGGAAGCTTTCTTTCTGCTGAGGCAAACATGTGATTATATTTATTTCGCAGGCCTGGGAGCCCTGATTGTCACCCCTCCCCTCTGCGCATCTGGGGGTGTGCAGATCTAGGCTTCTCCACCAGCGGTTTCTTCTCCAAGGTGCCTGGGGGTGGTGGAAAGTTGCTGGGTTCACAGAGTACAAGAAACAGGGTTCAAGCCTCTACTTTGGGTGACGGGGAGGTAACTCTGGTGAGCCTCAGTTTTCTCCATCCGCAAAATGGAAGTGATCAGATTTCCTGTGGTAGCCTGCTTCCAGCGCGGTCCCCACGAAACTCACCTCCTGGTTTTCATGTTCTGAGTGCCCCCCCCCCCAACTAAATAGGGCCAAGGGGCGTGAACAGTAGAATATCGCAGAAATGATAGAGTGTGACTTCTGAGGTCAGGTCATAAAAGACAAGTGGCTTCCTCCTTACTCTTTCCTAGATCATTTGCTTGGGGAGAAACCAGCTGCCACGTTGTGAGAACACTCAGGCAGCCCTGTGGATGGGCCCATGTGCCGAGGAGCTGAGGCCCCCAGTCAACAGCCAGCATCAGGCGAGTGGGCCACCTTGGAAGTGGACCCTCCAGCTCCAGTCAAACCTTCAGATGACGGCAGTGACATCTGACTATGACCTCTCAGGGGACCGCTAGCCAGAACTACCCAGCTAAGCTGCTTCCAAATTCCTAACCTACAAAGACTATATGAGATAATAAATGGATGGAATTGTTTTAGGCCTCTAAGTTTTAGGGTACATTTGTTGTCCGGTAATAGATAATTAATATAGCCCACAGTCCCTCATCCTTCTGGCTTGGACCCCACCAGCAGCTGCTCTCCTCATCCATGAGACTTGGGTCCCTCTATCCCATTTTTGCCACACGCTCAATGCTAGAACCAGCCTTCTTTTGCTTTGCTCACCTGTGTTTCCCAAACTTGTCCGACTTAACAACCACCTGGGACCCTTATTAAAAATACTTAGTGGGCTTTCCTGGTGGTGCAGTGGTTAAGAATCCGCCTGCCAATGCAGGGGACATGGGTTTAATCCCTGGTCTGGGAGGATCACACATGCCGCCGAGCAACTAAGCCCGTGCGCCACAACTACTGAGCCCGTGAGCCACAACTACTGAAGCCCACGTGCCTAGAGCCTGTGCTCCACAGCAAGAGAAGCCACCGTAATGAGAAGCCCGCGCACCGCAACGAAGAGTCGCCCCCGCTCGCCGCAATCAGAGAAAAGCCCACGCTCAGCAACGAAGACCCAATGCAGCCAAAACTAAAATAAATAAAAATTTTTAAAAAAACTTTATTAAAAAAAACACTTAGTGCCCCCAGAGGATTTAAACCACCCCAGTGAGTCTTATGACCCAACAACTCTGGAAACCTCTAACCTGTATAGAAGCTTCTTACACAGCTCCTAGCACATAGTAATTATTCAAGAACGTTAATTTTTTTTTTAAGTTCTGATTCTACCATTATCTTCATGGGACTTCCTATAAGGAACATACATGCCATACATGGTACATACATACATGTACATACACCATACATGGTACATACATGTACCAGAGACTATGCTAAGTGTTAGCCTACTTCATTCTCACTCCTCTGAGGTGGTGGGTACTAGAAAGTTGTGAAGTCAGGATTTGAACCCAGCTCTTTCCCTCTCCAAAGCCCACTCCCAGCCACTTCACCATGTGGAGCCGCCATTGCCTCCTGTGTCTGGGGTCCCTCAGGACTACCTTCAGCCCCTTCCCACACTGTCATCCCAACTCATCCCACTTCGGCTCAATTTGATCCAATACACAAGTTCTGGTACCTCCCTTGTGCCAGTTGAAATTCTCCTTTTCTCCCAAACTCCACCTCCCTCCATCCCAATGAAACTCTATGTCTCCCTCTGCCAGGAAGCCTGCCCGAACTGTCCCCTTTGTTCTCCTCTCTGCTTCTCTGTTCCCGGGTCTAGGCCGAGGCCCCGGGTGCATCCTTTTGGACACCCACCCTACCCCGTCTCTCCCAGTCGAAAGGTCCCATGAGGGCCAGAGACTCTACACAGGGCTTACTCAGCTCAGATGTAGCCATGGCAGCAGCTGTGGGACTTCGGGTCAGTCACATGATTTCTCTGAGCGTCAGGCTCCTCATTCCTGCACTGGGCGTCTATTCAATAAAACCTGCCTCCCGTGGGTTGAGGGGAAGGTTAGATGAGATTGTGACTTTGAGTAGAACCTAGCAAACTGTCAAGTGCTGTGTAAATGTGAAGCATTATTAGATAGCTTTTTCCAACACTGTCTCCGCCCACTGCACCCCACAGACTCTCACACGCTTTGCCGCCGCCCAGGGGTTATGTTAGTTCCCCCTCAACGGCCTAGGAGTCTCTTCTCTTTCATTGCTGACTTGCTTGCTCCTATTCACCCTTCTCAGCCCAGTTCAAGTGTCGCTGCCTCCATGAAGCCCTCTGCTTCTTCTCCTGGTGGAAGTAGTGCCCCCATCTGCTTTGTGGTGTCTTAACTGTCCTTGTCACCCTACTTGTCATCTGCTTCCCCCATGGACCATTTCATTCACCTCTGTATGTATGCATGTAGTAGGTACTCAATAAATGCACCTTAGCTTTGCATTCCCTGCTATACACTCCAGTCCCACTTAATAGCAGTTTGCTGGTTCCCTCGCTATCCACAAGCACTTCCTCTTCCAAATAATTCTTCAGGATTCACTCCCGCCGCCCTAAAAAAGTCTCCATCAATTACCTGCCCTCAGAAAAAAAGAACCAAAATGAGGTGTGACTGTGGTCTGGCACTCAGCCTCTCTCCTAGGTCCTGAGACAGAAAGAAAGGCTTGGGGAGGGGTGCAAGTGGGTAGCAGTTCCAGCACCCCACCCCCACCCATGGGGAACTGGCTTTGACTCCACTGTTGTAAGGTTGGGAGGGGTGCGGTCAGTGTTTGGCATTTCATTTACGCCTTGGAAGTTCGCTTGGGCTGTCAGGGGATCTGGGGAGGGGATCCAGCCTGGTGGCAGAGGGCAGCTCCATGAGTGGTCCCTGACATTTCACTGGCTTCCTCCCTGCACTGAGGGCAAGATCAAACATCGAACACGGTCTGGCCAGTGCATGGGCTAATGGAGCTGGGCAAGCATCTTCCAGATGTGTGCAGCTGTTTTCTCCCACTTTGCATCCAGAGTCTTGGGTTAGAGAAGCATGTCAGCTGCTCTGCAGGTCCCAGATCCCCAGGTTTGGGGCTAAGGGGGCCAGCCTCCCTTTCTCCCACCCATAACCACAGCTCTCCATGGAAGGAGACTCTTTCATCTTCCTTCCTTCCTCTCCTTCTCTCTAAGGATTCTTTTAATGCACTACCAGCTGGAAGTCCTTCTTGCTGTATAGCCTGCATCCTTCCTGCCATAAGAGAATATCTCCTGGGACTGGAGGAAGGTAAAGGAGGAGAAACTCTCTCAGGCAGACAGGAAGGAAAGAGAAAGGCTCAGGATGATTCGACAGGGGGAAATGGGCGGAGATAATGAAATATGTGAAGCTCAAGTTAATTTGCAAATGGGAGCACTCCACTTCCAGGCACTCAGCCGTCAGAGAGCATATCAGCCTCTTAGCCGCCCGAGCCCCTCTTTCCAAATGCTATAAACTTCTAATAAGGATGTGATACAATTGAATTTATTACAAACTTAATTGTTTACAGAAATTTACCCAGCTGCAGACAAGGACCGGGAGGACTGACCCAGTGGGAAGATGGGAGAGCTGGAGAAGTAGATGGGGAAAAGGACAAAGAAAGGAGGACGAAGGGGAGATAGGAAGAGAAAAAGGAGACGAGGGACACAAGAGGACCAAGGACGCAAGGGGTCTGGAGAAGGAGTGAGTCAGTCGGAGTCAGACCAGGGATTCCTGCCTCCCCACGGGCCCGAGGAGGCACCATCCCCATGCTGGTGAGGGAGCGCGGCATGAAGGATGGGCCCAAGAGGGAGAGGCTGCAATGACACCTCACAGGGCTCCAGGGAGTGGCCAGGTGGGACACTATGGGCGGGGCTGAGGGAAGGGCAGAATTTCTAGGATTCGTACCGAGACAGGGATGCCTGTGTGGAATGCTTCTGCAGGAAGGCTTATTGGATGGATCAGAGCAGGGGCTGGCTTTTCTGGCAGAGCCCTAACTGGATCTATAACCCTCCAGGCCCTTCTGCTCTACATCCTCTTGTCCTTATCTTTGGCCGTCCACCGCCTCCCCCCAACACACAGAAACACACAGAGAGGCACACACTTGTTCATTCATTCAACAAACAGGAGCAAGTGCAGGTGCCAGGCACGGGGGATTCACCGACGTGGTACCTATTATCAAAGTGCTCACAGTCTAACAGGCAGAGGCGGGGACGGATGTAGACATGGTCTACAATAGGACGACAGGAGGAGCCACAGAGCCTGGTGTGCAGCAGGTGGCCAATGAATATTTGTTGAATGAATAATGTGAACCTACCGCTGGGGAGCAGAGGGGAGAAGGGGGCCCATGGTGGAAGCCGGCCAGGTAGCACAGAGGGACAGCATTTGGACAAAGCTCAGGCGACTCTGAGCTTCTGGAAGGCAGGGGCTGTGCCCTGGTCATCCTCAGAGGCCACCACTCAGCTCAGTCTGGCGCAGGGCAGGAGCACAGTGAGTGTTTAATAAAAGAAATGATGCGTTAGTCAGGAGCTTTGGGGCGGTCAGTGACAGAAAGTCATCTCAAACTGGCTTAAGTAGAAAAAGAGAGTGAGAGCGAGAGAGAGAGAGAGAGAGAATATGGGTCAACATAACTGACATTCCCTGGAGTAGGTGGGGTGTTAGGGTCAATAGCCAACAAAGCTAGGTGCAGGTTCTCATTGTCACCATTGAGCTCTGCTTCCTTCTTTCAGGCTCTGCTTCCTTCTTTCAGGCTCTCCCCAAGGGTTGGTAAGAAAGCTTATTGTATTCTAGCTTGACATCCCAGCACAAAGAAAGCACTTCTTGGGCTTCCCTGGTGGCGCAGCGGTCGAGAGTCCACCTGCCGATGCAGGGGACACGGGTTCGTGCCCTGGTCCGGGAAGAGCCCACATGCCGCGGAGCGGCTGGGCCCGTGAGCCATGGCCGCTGAACCTGCGCGTCTGGAGCCTGTGCTCCACAACGGGAGAGGCCACAGCAGTGAGAGGTCCGCGTACCGCAAAAAAAAAAAAAAAGTACTTCTTCCCTTGCAGTCCCAAAGAAACCCCGGGGGCTGACTCTTATTGGATGGGTTTAGTGATATACCCATCCTTGAACCATTAGGGATATTATATACACTAAGTCACCAGGCTTTGGTCACATGACCATTCCCAGAGTGGGAAGAGGGCTGAAGGTAAAGTGAAAGTAAGCTTCTCCCCACAAAAGAGTTGGCGAGAAGAGGTTTCCCATAAGGTAAAAAGGGCAAATTGTGCTCAGCAATAGATGTCCATGACAAGTGAATACCTGAATGATTGGATAGATGAATTGGGCCTTGAAGGGTGAATAGGAGTTCACCCGGTAGAGAGAAGAGAGAGGGTCACCTTATATATTTGTGTACACACACAGAGTCTGATTTTACATTCTGTTTTATTTTCATCCCTGGCTGCCCATCCATGTCTGTCCCCATCTGTGTGTCTGGATCACCCTGGAAGCCCCAGAGGGCAGGGACAATGTCTGCCACACTCCATCTGGACACTGCCCAGGCCTGTCCATTCAGACACTTAATCAATGCTGTTTAGGCTCTGCAGCTGCCCTCTCCTGCAGGTAGGGTACTCTCTCCTTCCTCCAGCAAATCTGGGCTCAGCCAGGCCACAGTCCAGTCCTGGAGGAGGGGGTGCGAACAGTGAGGAGCCAGAGACCTGAGAAGGCGACAACGGGGAACCCCCCACCACAATCTCTCTTGTTCATCTGGGGATTCCTCCCTGCCCGCAACGGCATCGGAATATCCTTAAAAAGTCACTTGTGAATTGTAAACATAATAATCCGACATTAAAGGAGGGTTTTTTTAATATATAAATTTATTTATTTATGGCTGTGTTGGGTCTTTGTTGCTGCAGGCGGGCTTTCCCTAGTTGCGGCGAGCGGGGGCTGCTCTTCGTTGCGGTGCGCAGGCTTCTCACTGCAGTGGCTTCTCTTGCTGCGGAGCACGGGCTCTAGGTACGTGGGCTACAGTAGTTGTGGCTTGCGGGCTCCAGCGCGCAGCCTCTGTAGTTGTGGTGCACAGGCTTAGTTGCTCCGTGGCATGTGGGATCCTCCCAGACCAAGGCTCGAACCCGTGTCCCCTGCATCGGCAAGCAGATTCTTAACCACTGCACCACCAGGGAAGTCCCAGGGAGGTTTTTCAAAAAGGAAAAAACACATACAATTGCTCCCTTCTGGTCCTTGAGCACATAGCATGTTGACTTTAGATAGAGTTGCGATTCCACTTTTTTCGACTTATTTCTCTCCTGACACTGCCCCTTGCTTCCTAATTGGAATTTTTAACGGCTGCATTAAGCTCGTGGAGGGGCGCGCCTTTGATTTCCCCAATCCTCTCCCAGTTGCTGTTTAGGTTGCTATTGGTTTATCTGCTCCTTCCTCCATTCATTCCTTATCCATGCGTTCATTCACCCACAGTTATTGAGTACTTGCTTCACAGGCCTGTGCTAGGCGAGGAGGACACCAGACGGATAACAGACACACTCACTTTCCTCCCCAAGAGGCTCAGCATCCAGACAGAGTGCGAAGACAATCACCGACCGTGTTCAGTGTGCTGGTGGTTGCGGGGAAGCAGGGTGCCTGAGGTCCACGTGGGTCACGTGGGCTGGAACAAAATGGAGGGTTTCCTGGAAGAGGCAATTCCTATGCCAAGTTGTGAATGAGTAGAAGGGAATGAGGCAGTTCTAAAAGGAGACAGGGTGGGGTGATGATGCTGGAGAAATAAACAGGGGCAATAAGCATCATTGGCTTGGGGTTTTTTCCTTGGCTGAGTTCGTTCCCCTCTCCTGCTGCCATGTCTTCATTCATTTTGTTTGCTTGACTATTCATGCAGCTCATTCATTGCTGCCTGCCTCCCTCAGTGTCGAGCCCGACAGAGACCTTCTGTGGAGATCCAGTGGAGCAGTCAGAAACCCTTTCTCTCACACTCCGGGGTGTATGCTGCAAGTGGGGGTGGGGAAAGTCAGGGACCCAAGGGGAAGGAAGAGGGGAGAAGGGAGTTATTTTTTATTTAGGAGGAAAGGCAGCATTCTGCCCCCAGAGCTCCAGAGTTGGACTGAGAGGCTCACATCATAGGCACCCCCATAAAGTTCAAGTGAATCTATACCCCATTGCTGGTCCACTGGAGGAGGGGCCTCCAAGGAGGACCGGGGTGGGAGAGGGACCTCAAAAGGCCGAGGAAGGAGAGCAAAGCTGCCGGGGAAATTACATGTTTCCGAAGCCGCCTGGGCTGCAATAATGAGAACCAGAGAAAGGGCTAATGGAGATCAGATTGCCCGGGTTCTGGCTCCCAGCAGCCCCCTCCCCAGCCTGCCGTAGGAGAGGCCCAGGGACAGGATGTAGCTGGGAAGGGCCACTCTCCCCACCTGGTCCATTCCTTAATCTCAGCTAGAGTTGACGGGATGGAAGCCACAGCAGGAGGAACACCAGGTGGACCATTTCCAACGGGAGGCAGCTGGGGTCAGGGGAGAGGGCAGAGGCCACCTGGAGTCAGCCCTCTCGGCCCTAGGTTTCACAGGCCACTCAGTCAGTTGGTCAACAACCAGCCCCAAGTCCCAGGCCGTCTGGCCATGAAGGGCCACTGTGGGCACTCAGGGGGCAGAAGGGAACTTGGGCCGCACCTCCTCCCCCACCGGGGGATTCCCAGCCCACCCGAAGAGACACAGTCCAGGAAGCCCCACTCTGGGAAGGGAGACAGAGCCCTGCCCTCGGGAGCCCCAGTCTGGTGGGCGTGGAGGCCGGTGCCAAAGCCCACCTGCTGCGGGAGAGGATGGTCTGTCCACCTGGAGGCGCTCACAGCCGGGGGTGAGATGAGGAAGAAAGCCCGGGCCTGCTACTAGGACTAGTACTTCTACTACTAGAAGTTGCTAGTAATAACAACAGTCATCTTGAACTGAACGCTCATTTCGGGCCAGAGCCCTGGCTAAGAGTTTGGTAAGCATTTAACTTCATTTAATCTTCACGACCACCTCAGGAGGAGGAAAGGCGGACGTGACCACTATTTTGCAGATGTGTAGAGGAGGCATTCACTGGCGCAAGGTCACAGCACTCAGGGAGCCCACGCAGCACTGGCCTCCCAGGCCTCCGTTCCAGCAGGCCCTGGGATCTGCACCCCAAGGGACCAGGGTCCCCTGAGCCCAAGCCATCTCCCTCCCCTCTCCTCCTCTGTCTCTATGTCTACCTCTCAGTCTCGGCCTTTCTCTCCTTCCTTTCATCTCTTCTCGAACTTGATCCTTCTTTCTCCCTCTCTCTCTGCCTCGGCTTCTGTCTCCTTTTCTCCTTTTCCGTCTCTCCCTCCTTGCTTCTCGTCTTACTCCATCTCTGCCCCATATTGCCCTCCGCCAGGCCACCGTCCAGCAGGGCACTTGGTTCAGGAAGGCAATGAGCAGACCCCACGGGAGGCTGGCTTGCTCTTGGCCTGGGTCCCTTCTTCCAAGGCCGGGAGCCAGAGCCAATGCCTGCCTGCAGGGGGCTACAGGGCACTTGGGTGGGGCACGTAGGCCACATGACTCCTCCAGGGATGCCCACGGCCTGGGAAAGGAGACACAGGGGGATGCTGGAGTGAGGCAGCTGGACACAAGGCAGGACAGCCCTGAAGCAGCTCCCCAGGTCTCCGGCAAAGGTCATGGTACAAGGTGGGGATGGAAATGACCCTCCCACCCCCTCCTCCCTGTCACCATTTTCCCTTTTGCCCTTTTTTCTTACCTTTCTTCCCCTTCTCCCTCCTCTTTCTCCCCTTCCCTGCACTCATTCTAGGGCTTGCATTTTCCCTCTCTTTTCCTCACTCTCTCTCTCTCTGTCCCCCTTCTCCCTGCCTCCTTCTCCTCCTCTATCGATCGGTCTCCCCGGCTCTAGCCAACACGGAGGCTTTGGACGGTGCTCACAGTCTTGCTTTAAATTTATTGCCCAGTAAAGGAGGCGGCAGCTGGAAGTCTCCGTGCCCCACCCCCACCCTCCATGTCTCCTCATCCCCACAAAAGCCAATCTAGACACGAATGTCGCCCATCAAATGCACCAATATGGGGTTATTTATAGGCTACCCCCTTCCAAGAAAGGCGAGTGTTTTTCCTTCTCTCTTTTCTCTTTGAGCTTTCACATCTCAGGAGCAAGGGATTCAATATTTGAAAGCTGCACAATGAGGTTCCCATCCCTCAGATTCTAGGGTAGGGGGCGCAGAAGTGTCTTGATTGGAAATGAATTAATTAGAAGTGAGGCCCTTCAAGTCTCCGAGTTGGGTTATTTATAGTGTTCGGTTAATTTTGATAATTAACACTGGGGAGGAAAAGCGAGTTCCGGGCGAGGCAGTGCCGGCCAACAGAGACACGCTTCCCGCCCCTTCGGCTACCCCTCCCCACTCTGCTCTATTTGGACTCTGTCAAAAGAGACTAGTCCCTGCCACGGAATCCCTGGCTTTTCTAAAAGTAGAACGAAGGAGGTAAGGCCAAAGGCCTAGGGGATGCTTGGGTGAATTTCTATTTCTGAGAAGTGGGGAACTCAGACTGGGGGATGGTCTGGGGTCAGCTCTCCCATTCACCCAGCATCAGGCCAGCACCCCTCCCCCTTCCCGGCCACATTTCCTTCCTGGAGCAGCAGGTGCCAGGCTGCTGGTCTGGGCTGCATGCTACGCGGTAGCCCACGGAACCACGGGAGGGTGGGAAGGCTGCACACCTGAGGTTTGGGCATAGACGCCCGTTCTACCAAAGCTGCGGGGGAGAGAGAGGCCTGCAGACAAGGGTGATGGGAACCAGAGACAGCCAGAGACAGTCAGACACCAGGTTTGGGAGGAGAGAGCGGGTGGATGGGGAGAGATTCTCAGAGAAGCAGGAAGTTTTGACTTGGATCCTGCAGCCTGCCCCCAGGGCAGGACGGGCATTTCAAGGAGAGAGAGCGATCCCTCACCACAAAGAAAAGGGGCCTTCAGAACGCCCCCAGCTCCGTCTCAATCCTGCTTGCTCCCCCATCCCTTATGCTGCCCCAAACTGACGGCTCAGCGTTTCCACACGCACCGCCTCCTTCCGTGCTCCTGCACCCTCACTCAGAGGGCCCCTTTGCTCAGAATGTCCTCCCCTCCCTGCTCTGGTGACATCAAGGCCCAGTGCACACGTGACCTCCCCTGGGAGCCTTGCTGAGTTGGTGGTTCCCCCTCCTCCTGCTCTCCTAACTTTGGTGGAATTCACCCTGGGAGCTGGTGGTAAATATGGGACTCGAAAGACCTGGGGATGGACTCTTAAGGGCCCTGTGAGCCCTTCCCCGCAGGTGCCGGCAACTGCTTCCCTGCCTGGGAGCCGGGCAGCGGGCTCTAGGCTGCCCCCCCAACACCACGGTGGTTTACCAGGAAGGGATCACTTTTCTTCCCAGGATAAAGACCAACTCAACACCCTCCCACCTCCAGTGGGGGGCAGGTGGGACCACCCAGCACAGGTACAGGAAGTGGTGAGAGGCCTCTGTCCCTCCTGCAGTGTTCTCCACCCCTGAAGCACAGAGGCCATCCGGAACATGGAGAGGAATTTCAAATGCAACCATCCTCCCTTATGCTCTCGGAGGGAAGCTCTGCTCAGGGCTTGCCAAGGACTGGGGCCAGACCGGAAATGGGATCAGATCAGTGACCAAGGGCCGTGGGCTCCCGTTCCTGCAGCCTGTGCCAGCTCCCCCGCCCTTCCCTCCTCCCCCTGCGGATGTTCTCAGGTGTCTCAGCCGAATCCCTTCCTCTGCGGGTCCCCCCCTTCTCTCCCAGCTTCTGATCCCTGACAGGAGAAGGAAGAGAGAGAGAGGGGAGAGTCCTCATTCTCCTGATGGCTTCTCCCTGCTCTCCATCTTCATAATAAGACATGCTATGTCCCTGGCTCACCCCCCTGCCCATCGCCTTCCCCCCACTGCCTGCCCAGCCGTTTCGTTGTTTCACTGGCATCCGAAGTCCTCCTCCGGGAAGCCGCTGAGGCTGCCCAGCTGCCCTCTCACGTGCAGCCCTAGTTCTTTTCGTCTCCATCTCCAGCCATAGGTACACTGGGCGACTCCTGGGTTTGCTTCTAGGTTGTTCTGGGAGGTACTTATCCATCTGTCATTTTCCATCTTAAATTCTTTGTGCAGACCCCAGCCCTTCTTGAGGATAGCAACCTGTTCCCGCCCCAGACTGGGGGCTCCCCAGTAGTTAGGGTTTGTGGAAATGGAACTCCCTCTGCCCCTCACCCCACCCCCGCCCCAGGGTGCAGACCTGCTGGCCCACCCACCTGCCTCTGTTTTTGCTCTGTCTCCAGTGCCCAAGGCCTCTGGGCTCCTGGTGCCCTCTGTGGCCAGGGCCTCTGGGCACGTGGCCGTTCCAGGCCAGGCCCCTGACCCCAGGCCACCGCAGGCCAACCCTCAAACATCTCTGAGAGTTTTCCCCCACTTTTCGGCCCAGGGGTCTTCGGGGAGCTGCTTTCTCGTTTTCAGCTGCCTCTGAATGGAGAGCCCATTTTTAATTAAAGTGGAAAAAGAGCTGAAAATCTGTTCGCATTTAATCATCTTGACGACCTTTTTGCTTAAGAGTTTCCAGCTGAGGGGGGTATGCTGCGAGGGGGATATTGAATGGGGGGTGTAGGCCTTTCCTGAGAGTGGGCCTGGGCTGGGAAGGAGGAGGGAGAGCCTCTTACAGGGATGAATAATGGAATAGGAGTGGGCGTGGCCGGGACTCTGAGTGCCAACTCAGCGCTTTCCTCTGCCGGCTCTTCCAGGAGGTGCCCCGCCCGCCCCTGCCTCCCCTCCCCAGGGCTCCCTGTGGGCTGGGCCGCACAAGAACCCGGCCTCAGACTCCACAGGGTGCGGGAGCAGGGGCAGCCTGGGAGGGACAGCTTTCTTCATGTCACAGGTGGGAACAGGCCTGGAGAGGCACAGTGAGTGGTCGCAGGTTCCACAGGGGGGCTGGGGCGACGCTGAGGTGAGAGCGCTATCTCCCACCTACCGGCCCAGGGCCTTCTCCACTACACCGTGCTGCAGCTGCTTCAACTGCGCCCATTAATTCCCTCCTTTGCCGCGGACCCACTTGGAGCCTTTCCTGGGCGTCTCTGGGTCTCGCTTTCCCCGATGGCAGATGGCCTCTGGGGGGGTTGCTTCCACTTCTAACTGAGTCCCAGCCTAGAGCAAGTAACTGGAAACTGGCTTGTGCTCCTGCCTCAGGTGCGAAACACTCCTGTTTGATTGGGGAACCCCTTAGACTAGGAGGTCCTCACGGCCCTGGGCCATCTTCCCTCTCCCCGGCCCCTGAGATGATAGGAGAGGATGGCGGCCCCTCTCCACATCCTAGACATGCTCCTGGGGGACAGGAGGCTGCAGCCTAGAGACCGTGTCCTCTCCTCAGAGTGGAGGGACTTCCAGGGCGAGGGCTCTATCTCCCCGTCAGACTGGGGTCTCCTCAGTCAGCAGGTGGAGTGGGTGGGACTGAGAGAGTCAGTGCGAGAAGAGCTAGCGGCCCAGGCCTTCTGCTCTTAACTGTTCAGCTCTGTCTCAGGGGTCCCCCAGCCCAGCGGACCGGGCTGTGGGTTGGGTGGGGTTGGGAAGGGATCCTCCTCTGCAGCTCCTCTCCCTTCCCTCTCGGGGGTCTTCTCTTGACTGCGAGACTTAACAGACTGTGCATCTATGCCCTTTACCCTCCTCTGCTGGAAACCAACCCAGACAATCGAACTTGACCCCACTTCCCAGACGCGCCAGAGTGCAGATAAGCTGGGGCCTGGGATGTCTCCTCCCCCAGCAATTCCCGTGGGAATTGTGCCGGAGCCCAAGGCCTGTCACAGCTCTGGCTCTTATCAGCAGCAGGAAGGCCCCCCGAGCCTGGCTCTCCAGTGCTGAAATGTCATCTCACCCCTCATCCGGTCTCCAGCCTGCAGGCCAGATGCCACCATCAGCAGCGGCAGCAAATAGAACGAGCATAATTGACATCTGCCCAGCTCCCGTGACACACACACACTCAAGACCTCTGATTCCTCACAGTAACTCTGAGACTGGAATCTTATGCCGATTTTACAGATGAAGGAAACTGAGGCTCAGAGCAGGGGAAGGAACTGGTCCAAGGCCACACAGCGAATAAATGGTAGGCCTGGGCCTTCTGATGCCTCATCCTCTCACCTTCATGCTCTGCCAGCAGGGTGTAGCCCTACGCAGGTTTTCTTTAAAATGTCTTAACTGTCCTTGGATGCAGGATAAAAAGTGAGAGGGGGCTTCCCTGGTGGCGCAGTGGTTGAGAGTCCGCCTGCCGATGCAGGGGACACGGGTTCGTGCCCCGGTCCGGGAAGATCCCACATGCCGCGGAGCGGCTGGGCCCGTGAACCATGGCTGCTGAGCCTGCGCGTCCGGAGCCTGTGCTCCGCGACAGGAGAGGCCACGACAGTGAGAGGCCTGCGTACTGCAAAAAAAAAAAAAAAAAAGTGAGAGGGATGATTGAATCCTTCAGAACTACAGGGCAACTCTGCAATCCTTCAGGGCTGTGAAGGATCAAAGTGGAGGGTCCAGAGGAATTTCCTAAAGGCTGGGTACTTGAGGGGAAATGTGCCACGGAGGTGAAGGAAGAGGCTGCAGAGAGGGGAGGCCCCCAAGTCAGCAGGGAAGGTGGCTGCCCTGAGGCACGGGGTACCCAAACTCTCCCCCAGGCCCTTACCACAAAGCCTGGGACTCTCTCCATTCAGGCACTTGGGTATAGCATTGCCTTCTCTGGGCACCTGTCCTCCAAGACACAAAGTCTGGGGAAATTAAGTCCCTACTGCCTGGACTTTCCTGGTGGCGCAGTGGTTAAGAATCCGCCTGCCAATGCAGGGGACAGGCGTTCGATCCCTGGTCTGGGAAGATCCCACATGTTGCAGAGCAACTAATCCCGTGTGCCACAACTACTGAGCCTGTGCTCTAGAGCCCGCGAGCCACAACTACTGAAGCCCGTGCACCTAGAGCTCGTGCTCCACAACAAGAGAAGCCACCGCAATGAGAAGCCTGCGCACCGCAACTAAGAGTAGCCCCTGTACACCACAACTAGAGAAAGCCCGTGCGCAGCAACGAAGACCCAACACAGCTAAAAAAAAAAAAAAAAGTCCCTACTGCCTATGTTTGATGAATCTTTTGACAAGAGGTATGGGTACAGACCAGGACATGTGGGAGGGAGGGTGGCCTTTGAAGGAAAGACTGCAGATGGGAAAATGGAAGACTTTGACCAACTCTACAGTTATCTTGAAGGAAGAGAGAAGGCAACTCTCATGGGGGCATAACCCACAGAAGGGCTCAGAGGTGAGAGAAGCTGAGTAATGTGCATCAGATGGGGCCCCTTGAAGGACAGGGTGGAGGCAGGAAGGGAGTACCAGCCTCTGAGGCTGGAGCAGACAGTGGGGGAGGGCACCGTGGAACTGGCCCACTTTGATGCTCCAGTTAATCTAACTGGTCTCCAAAATTGATTAATTCCTCTCACTCCTCTCACTACTGATGCAGTTCTAGAATCCAACTGGGCTGACCCCAAACCAGTCCCCAGCCCCGACCCTGCTCCCTTACTGGCCAGGTCTCCCTTGCAGCCCAGAAGGAGTCAGCTTAGAGGTAATCACCGCATCACGCTTCAAAGCCACTGAGCTAGCTCTTAATGGGGGCAGGCGGGTTTCACTTCCCTTGCCTGGCCGCCTGCCTGGGGCAGATGGGATGCAGCTGGGGGAGGCCTGGCACCTCCTTTTCCCCCTCGCCCTCAGGAATTGTTCTCTTCTTGTCCATCTCCCTTCACTGCTTCTCTGGTTGGACACTGGAACTGAGGGATAGGGGAGGTGATTTTCCCAAAGCAGGAAAAGTGCGTGCTCGCTAGAAGAGCTTGGAAATCACGTCTTCAATCAAAAGACGGAGATCATCCCCTGGCTTGCCTCAGCCCATCCTACCCCGGCCAAAACCCAGATTCTGTGAATGTGTGTCAGGAGGGGGTATCTGAGCAGTTGTACGGAAGGGCCGAGTGCAGCCCCTCTGAGATGAAGGTTCTATCTCCCGAACTCACTGGAGTGAAGGCTGGAGGGGCTGCGTTGGAGGGGAGGAGTGGCTGGGACATGGGAGATTAACATTGAGACGTGTGGCTTTGGAGGGCCACTTATGGCACCACTGCCTCCTTCTGGGGGTCCTTGAGCCGGTGGCTTAACCTCTTCAAGCTTTAGTCTCTTCATCTGTTTATGGTGAACCCAGCACCTCCTTCATGAGATTGCAGTGGGGATTAAGGGAGATAATTGTGTGGATCTCCTGGCTCACAGGACATCTCAATAAATGTGAGTTCTCATTGTCTGCACCCACATTTCTGCTTGGAAGTAAGTTGGGGCTGCAGGCTGGCTCCCCAGGGGCTGCTGGCCAGAGGCACAGGGAGCTGTGAGCAATGTCCTGCAGGTGCCCGAGGTGAGGGGTCCCAGTGGAAAGGAAGGACTGGGAGTGTGTGTTAAGAGCTTGCCTTCCCGGAGGGGCAGGGAGATGGAGGGATGGTGAGATGAAGAGGGGAGGGGCAAACCCCTCCCACTTCAATTCCTGAAGATACAGTCTGACCCACCACTACCACTCCCAGCTTCATGTAGATCTGCACTGAGATTCTCCACCTTCTCATCTTAGGGTCCCTCTTAGGTCCAGGAGGACTTGGTGTGTGTGTGGTGGGGGGGAGGGGCCCTTTATACAGGCAGTTCTGTTACGGGAGATGGTTCTGGGGAACCCTCCAATGAAAACTGCTGCCCCCTTGGTGCTGCCTGGCTGGTCCTGCTTGCTGGCCAGCTCCTCAAAGCCCTCTCCCCATGCCCCCTCCCACAGTGTGGCTGCAAGTGCTGAGGACTAAGGGAAAGGGAGCTGGGTCGGAGAGAAAGTTTTGAAGGATACTCATGTCTGTGGCCAGGAATCATGACAATTAGGGAGTTAGGGTCAGGCAGGCAGTGGCGTCACAGAGCCTCCAGTAATGTTCCAAGGAAGAGGGATGGACCCGAGTATTCAGCGCTCATTAGGAACAGGAATCCCTGCTGCTTGTGGTGCAGATGTCAAAAGGTAAGTGGTGGCGGCCATGGCCCTGGCACCTGTGGTGGTGATGGTGATGGTGGTGATGATGGTGTGGTAATCGTGATAGTGATGGGGATGATTGGGGGAGCAATAGTGATGGCAGTGGTAGCTGTGGTGCTTCTTGTAGTGATGCTGGTGTTGTGGTGATGGTGGTCATGGTGGTGCTGGTTCTGGTATAGGTGGCTGTGATGGTGACGATGGTGGAGATTGTGATGGTGGTGGTCCCAGCAAAGGAGCACTCTGATCACAGCCATGCCATCTATCTAATGGCACATTATAAAATAATCCTTCATATCAAATCACTAACACGCTAGAACATCAGCTCCATAAAGGCAGCTGCTGTTGTTCACTGCTGTATCCCCAGTGCCTAGAACAGGGTGTGGCCTATAGTAGGTGCTCAATAAATACATGTTGAATGAAGGGGATTGAGTCTCTTCTTTGATGAACTTTATTTGCCGTTCAAGATAGAAGTTTTTTTTTAATTCCCATTTTATAGATGAGGAAACTGAGGCTGAGAAAGATGACGTAACCTCAGACCATGCAGGAGTAATTGATGTGGGGGTGGAGTGGGGTGGGAGGTGTAGGAATTTGTGGCCAGGCCTGTCTGACTCTCAGTTCAGTGCTCTTTTCTCTGTACAATTCACAGCTGCCTCCCCACCAGCACTCAGCATTACATCGTGGTCTTGTGCTGGGGCTTAATCATAGAAATACTGTAATAATAATAGTAACAATTGCTGTTTGTAATTGTTGGAGTAAGGCTTAAATGATCAAGACCACGGAAATTATTAATAACCCAGGCCCAGCCATGGTGGCGTGGGTCATATTAAATTGTGTTGAGCTGCATAACCTTAGCAATAATAGTAACCGGGATCATAAATTAATAACAAAGAGTATTTAAATTAATGCCATACTGTCGATACCCTTGGTAGTAAGCAGCTCAACACTGCTTTTAGTACTAATGTTGCCCCTTCCTGCCTTCCATGAATTCAGCTGAGAGGAAAGGCAGGGCTCTAAAAGCTGCAGGAGGAGACAGCTTAGAGGCAATCCCTGTCTGGGAGGAGGGAATCCTCAGGGATTTCTGAAGAGGGGCTAGCTGCCTGGCCTCTTATGCCCAGTCAAGGAGGTGGCTAATTCACGCTCATGATCAAGGCCACAGTGATGTCTACCTGTCCTTTCTGGGATATCCACTGGACTTTGTTGGTTACACAGGAAAGAAATTCACAGGGCAGACAGAGTTTTTCCCCCATGAATGGATGAATTAGCTCAGCTGATCTGGGAAATCACCTACCAGCAGTAAGCTCTTCACAAGTGTCTTAATCTCCCTCTTCTTCCCGTAAGGTGGGAGGGTATCTACAGTTACACCCTCAGTTTATCTTCAGTTCGAAACTGAGGTCCACACCTGGCCAAGATCAGGGTGAGGGGATGGGCTTTGTAGACTTGCCCCCCACCCCCCACCCCAAAGCTCTGTGCTCCAAGGCTTTCCTGTCTGGGAAAGGGTGGGGACAGGCAGGCAGCGAGCATCAAGGTGGAGGTGGAAAAGCTTCCCACCGAAAGACTGGTGGCGTGCTCTCTGGGTCGCCAGGGCCTATGATTTGGACCTGCCAAGGTTTCTAGGGCATTGGTGAGTGTGGTCCTGGAGATGCCTACATAGTACATGGACAGGTACATGAATGTGAGTCCATCCAACCAATTTTACATTTATTCCCTTCTACAGACCTTTATTGAACACCTACTGTGTACCACGCATTCAGATAAGAAACCATCGTCCCTGCCTGCAGGGAGCTCATCAGCTAATGGAAACACAATCTAGTGAAGGCCAATTGTTGAGGATACATCTGTGTGTGCATATGAGTGTGAGTGTGTGTGTTCATGAATGTGTGTGTGCACTGTGTGAGAGACTGTACATGTGAGGGCTTGCGAGGAGGTGACTGCACACATACACATGTATGTGTGAATGTGTAGGTGAGTACATAGGTCTGAATGTCATGAGCACATGGGCGATGAGTGTGCATATGTGGAGGTGCCCAGGCAGGTGTAGAATGCACGGGTCTGCAGGACTGCGTGAGGATGGTGTGGGCATAGGTGAATGCATAAGCACATATATATGTGAGCTTGGGAGTGTGTGTATTCCTTTTTGTGTGTGTGCACACCTGCGACCCCCTCAAACCCACCTTTTGAGAATTCAAATGATGTCTCCACCTTGAACGTCCCGCTGCGTGCGGTCGGGGTCAGGCCACCTACTACTCCTCCCCTCCCCTTCCCCTAGGCCTCTGCAGAGAGAGAACCCCCCACTGGGGCAGAGGGAGGGGTGGGGTATAGACCAGGAGATGAAAGGCGGGCGGGCAGTGGGCATTATTGCTGATAAAAGCTGGGTAGGGAGCAGGGCACCGGGGAAGAAGCTGAAGCCGGAGGCAGGAGAAGATGGGCAAGAGAGTGAACCGTGAGAGGGGCCGCAGCCCAGGGGAGCCGCAGTGGGGACGACTCGAGCCCACAGCATGCGGGACGGACGCGCGGCCCGGGCGCCGGGTAGCGGGGCGGGGTGGGGGATAGGCTTTGAGGGCCGGGACGCGCGGGAGCGTTTCCCCGTACGCTCTCCCTTCCCTCCTCTCCCCTCCCGGAGACTGCGGGGAGGGCGGGCGCGGTTCCGGGGGGTGGGCGGGCTGGGCGGGGAGGAGGCGGGGCCGACGCACTGGCTTCTCCCAGCACCTCCCGCTAGCATCCAGAGGGAGCCGAGTCTCCGCCAGGTCTGCGGGCCGGACGCTGGAGCGCAGCGCAGCGCAGCCGTGTCTGTCCGCTGAGAGGGCTGAACTGGAAGCCGAGCGCTGCCGCGGGAGGCGGGCGATGGGGGCAGGTGCTGCCGGCTGCGCCATGGACGGGCCGCGCCTGCTGCTGCTGCTGCTCCTGGGGGTGAGTGCTAGCCGGAGGGGAGCCCGCTCCCTTTCCCGGGACCGGAACCCCAAGGAGTTCAGGTTTTCCCGAGGGAAAAGAGAAAAGAGCGTTGGGATCCCAGATGCTGGGGGTGGATGGCGGGAGAGGAGCGCCGATGCCAGTATCCACGGAGGAGCGCCTAAGGTTCTCAGAACGAAGAGGCGACCCTGAGATTCAGGGTAGAGATGCGGACAAGAGGGGCGCACCTATGCGGGTCCTCATGTACCATGGGGGTGTGTGTGTGGAGGAGCTGGGAGGGGTCTCTCAGGAGCGAGTCGTGGGGCTCTCGGATGCCTGGGTTCTTCGGAAGAGGGCGCTTGAATGCTGGGAGCTCGAGGCGACTTTCCCCCTGAGCATCTTGATTTCTGGAGGGTCGTGGGACGGAACCCAGGCGAAAGAAGCAGGAGGAATGGGACGGGAACTAGAGAAGTGAGGAGAGAGTGTGGTTGGGGTGGGGAACCGGGGACGAGGGGATGGAACAATGTAAGAGGAGGATGGAGGGACTGGAGGCAAAGGGGACCGGGCATCGGACAATGAGGACCGGCCAGACAATGGGGGGGAGGGGCGTGGGAGGGGGAGGTTCGTGGAGGGGGGCTCTGTTGAAGAGAGAGAAGTAGGTTAGGGACGGCAGAAAAGGGACGACGGCGAGGGAGGTAGAGAGATGGAAGCAAAATGAAGGGACGGAGAAGGGAGAGCGGACCCCGACCTGTCCGCCAAGAGACAGTAGGACGAGAAGAGAGAGCTGAAGCACAGCTGCTTCCCGCGCGTGTCGCGCGCTCTTTCTCGCGGCCTAGCGGGGTCGGGGAATTGCGGCTTGGGGTCCGAGGCTGGGAAGGGAGTGCCCACTTCGCCGGGGCGAACCCGTTTCCCGGGTTCCCCCGCGGCTAGTGGGCTTCTCCTACGCACTTATTCTCGCGGTTTGAAGCAAAGCCACGGACCGGATGGGACGGACCAAGCGTCGTCCGACGGGTTCTCGCCGCCACCACTTCTCGGGGTGCAGAGAGGCGGGACGCGCAAAGTGGGGACGGTCCCGGCAGCGCGCAGCCGGGGGTCGCGCAGGCGAAGGCAACCCGCAGGAGGCGCTGCGGCGCGAGGGCTGAACCATCGCAGCTCCCCGCGCGACTGGGGCTGCGCGCCGCACCCGCCACCCAGACCCCCAGTTAAGCGGCCCGAGCGCCGCGCTGATGATTGGCTCCGTTTCCGCGCCCAGGCGGGTCGGGATTCCGCCCGCGCCCCGCCCAGCTTTCGATGAAGGACGCCGGGCACCGAACAAGACGGAGGCGCTCAGGCGCCTCGGATTCTGTCTCGGCAAAGGACTGTGGGTCCTCGTAAGCATCGAAATCCGCCCGGTAGTTCTGACAAGACATTCAGGAGATGTGACCCGTTGTGTGGCCATGAAGGGAGTGCCCTGGAAGGTTTGGCAATGGAGGAGGTGTCCTCACTCTCCCTGCCATCTTCATCTCTCATCTGAGCATTGCGCCCCCAAATCCCCATTACAGACAAGGAGACTGAGGCTCTGGGAGATTAAACCAATTGGTCAAGATCCCACAAGCGAGTTGAGACAGAATCCTAGCTAGACTGCCCCTCACCTGATTCCCAGCTCAGTACTCCCCGTACCTCTTAAGGGGCAGACCGGCGATCCAGCTCGGGATAAGAGCTGCGTGTCTCGGCGGCAGGCGGGCGTGACACCAACCCCAGAGTCAGGCCGGCGGAATATGGGGGCTGGGATGAGCAGAGACCCCTTCCGGGCACTAGCCCCATCCCCGAAGCTCAGCCTGGTTTCCGTGGGATAGCAGTACCTCCGGCTTCGTCCGGAGATTTGGGAGTGACTGCGGGCACGTTTGCTGACTAACGCCGCGAGTTAGAGATGCATCTCGTCTGGGGCGGGGGGGGGGGGGGGGAGGGGGGGGGGGCTGGGGCGGCCAGTTGTGAGGATCCTGGAGGGGCGAGGGCATGGGCTCCGGATCTGGGCTGGAGAGTGTCCCCCGAATAAAGAAAAGGCGAGGAAGGAGGGGATCTGGGGGTGGAGGGCCTGGGGGCTCGGGAAGGTGGACCCAGCGCAGAATCTGTCGCCTGCAGCCCTTGCGGCTCTCGCCTCCGCCTTGCCGCGGGGCTGCTGTCTATGGGCTGGCGCTGCGCACCGCAGCGGTCCGAGTTTCTTCCTGGGCCGCGGCGAGAGTGCTGAAACCAGAGCGCGTCCCGGCGGGTCGGCTGGCGGGCCACGCCGGTAATGGAGGCACTCTGTCATTCAGACGTCTGTAACCGGAGCCGCCGGGCTGGCTAATGCGCCTAATAGGGATGCAGCGAGGGCAGCAAATGCGAGGACGGGAGCGGCCGGGTGGGGGAGGCGACGCCGGGAGGGAAGGGGTCCCCGCCTTGCTGTACCAGTCTGATCCCGTTCCCGCGCCTAGATTCTTCCCTGGGGGTGCGGGGTGGGGAAGCGGGAATAATAAAACTGGTTGAGTGCCTACCGTGTGCCACGCACTGCCCTGGGTAATTTCGCTTGTGTTATTTAATCCGTATAAGGCCCCAGCAGAGTAAATCTAGTTATTCCCATTTGACAGTTGAGGGAGCTGAATCTCCCTAATCTTCAGGCACGAAACCAAGCCCCCCAGTTACTATGTGGTGGCGCCCTTGTTGGAACCCAGGATGCTTGGCTTGGAGTTTACTCTTTCCTCCTTATGCCAGGCATACCCCCACCCAACCTTCCAGATCACGGAAGGACACGTGGCCTTGAACCACCACTGGACCTGGAGGTTAGATCGTGTCCTATGCTCCTGGCACCACAAATTTATAACTGAGCCCCTTCACCACCCACTCAGACCCCTGCCCCCTTTCAAAGTCTTTACGCAGCATCCTCCTCAGTAATTAGCTCTCGTCTCCGACCCCAAATCCACCCCATCTAAAGGAGTGGGGGACATGTGCCAGTGCCTCCCCAGGGCTTGCATGGGTCTCAAAAGACCCTTTGCATATTTGAAAACTCGCCAACCCCATGATGGTGGCCAATGGCTCCATTCACCTAAGGAACCTTTTGCTGAAGCTGTTGTGAATGGATAGGACTCATCACACTGAAGCCTTCCTATAGTTTCAAATTCTCTCAACTATTTTGGTGTATTTTCTGTTTTGTCCAGTTTTTAAAATTTAATTATTAAAAGTCAATTCAGGACTTCCCTGGTGGTGCAGTGGTTAAGAATCCGCCTGCCGATGCAGGAGATACGGGTTTGAGCCCTGGTCCGTGAAGATCCCACATGCCGCGGAGCAACTAAGCCCGTGCGCCACAACTACTGCCTGCGCTCTAGAGCCCGCGAGCCACAACTACTGAGCCCGCCTGCCACAACTACTGAAGCCCGTGTGACTAGAGCCCATGCTCTGCAACAAGAGAAGCCACAGCAGTAAGCCCGCGCACCACAACGAAGAGCAGCCCCCACTTGCCGCAACTAGAGAAAAGCCTGCGTGCAACAATGAAGACCCAATGCAGCCAAAAGTAAATTAAATACATAAATACATAAATAAATTTATTTTTAAAAAAAGTCAATTAACCGAAGGATATTTCCACCTTAGTTTCTAGAAAGCCTGGATATGGCAACCCCCCCCAAAAAAATTGCAAACATTCTAAACAATGGAATAAGTGTAATAAGTATAACTTTCAGGCAAATGTGCCTATCATTTTGATAAGTTGATCATTTTGGAGCAATTAGCCTGAATCCTAGTCATCCCTCCCTGCTTCCCAAGATTGCCTGGCCTTGGACCCATAGAGGCTGTGGCCAGATTGGTGTATCAGGCCGCTTAGCAGAGTGACCTCTGTGGGCCTCAGTTTCCACAGCTGTCAGACAGGGGATGAAGGCAATCCCTCAAGTCTTTCCTCCTCGGCTTCTGGAGCAGTTGTTCGGGGTGATATTTCCTCTCCCTCATGGGACTGTGGCTCATCTCAGGAGTCAGGGACGATGTCTCATTGGAAACTCTTAGTTTAGTGCTCAGTCAGTAGTTGAATTAGTTAGCAGTTCTCCATCCTCCTTTGGTCCCCATACCCTCTTCAGACGCTTCTTGGTGGGTCTCTCTTCATTTCTATCCTGCCTACTCTGAGATGATTTCCCCTGTTGGGGGATGGCTCAACTCTCCTCTCCCACTACCTACCCCCCGGCTCAGCAGCTCACTCTCCCTAAGATAAGACACTTCTTTGGGGCTTCCCTGGTGGCGCAGTGGTTGAGAATCTGCCTGCTAATGCAGGGGATGTGGGTTCGAGCCCAGGTCTGGGAGGATCCCACATACCATGGAGCAGCTGGGCTCGCTTGCCACAACTAGAGAAAGCCCTCGCACAGAAACGAAGACCCAACACAGCAAAAATAAATTAATTAATTAATAAACTCCTACCCCCAACATCTTCTTTAAAAAAAAAAAGATACTTCTTTGATAACCAACATTTATTGAAATCCAACTACGCATCAGACAGATTTGCATAAATTATTTCTTTTAATTTTCACAGAAACCTGGACAGTAGGTATCGCCAACCCAACGTTTTAGGTGGGAAAACTGAGGCTTAGAGAGATTGAGAATTTACCCCAAGTAGCATACGACTAAGTGGCAGATCTGGAATGTTTTGAAATAGAAAACAAAACAAGCACAGGAAACACATGGTTACTAACTATGTGGCCTGGACTCCCAAGTGCAAGACTTTGGAGAAGAGAGAGGACCCCGGGCTGCAGCAGGGAGAGCAGGCTTTGAGAAGAGGGGCTTGCGCGAGGCTCCCACTCTGCCCACAACTGCCACAGTCAGATTGCCTCAGTTATCTGGATCCCAGGTCTCTACTGACCTCAACTAACTGGAACGCAGCCAAAAGCCACAGAAGACCTTGGAAAAGAGAAAAGAGGGGTCCCAAAGTGAATAAACACTCATTTATTTATTGCCTCCCGCAACTCTCTGAGGCAGGTACTGTCGTGGTTACCTAATGATGAAGAAACTGAGGCACAGAGAAATTCAAAACCTGTCCCAGGTCACCCAGCTCTAAGCTGTGAACCAGGATTCAGAGCAAGGAAGGCAGCTGAGGAGGAAGGTAGACTTTTTACTCTGAGAACGGCCCCCTCCTGGTTCCCATACTCCTTACACTCACTTTATTCTCCTTCCTCCCAGGGCTAGTTACACACTTTCTAAAATTCAATTAGACCTAATAAATAAGACTGGGGAGGGCCGCTCGGGTCACACTGGCAGCAGGAAGAACTGAAAACTGATACTTTAACAGGAAGGGAGGAGGCAGAAAAAACTATAAGAAAAGCTGACAGGAGAACTCTCTTGACAAAGGTGTGGTAATTTGGGATAAAGAACACAGGGCTCCGCTGCATTGCCTCCCAGAATACTCACGGATGTAAATATTGAGTCCCTGAGTCATGGGGAAACCGTGAAGGTACGTTCCAGAGACAGAGGAAGGTGCAGCCCCCGTGGTTAAAGTGAAAAACATTAGGTGAGAAGAACAGCGAAGCCATGACTTTCCAGAAACTCAGGTATCCAGAAAGTCAGGCCCTGGAGTTCTAGTTAATTGAGGCCATATTGTGTTATGTTCTTAAATTCCATAAGTATACATGTTGGGTCCCTAATACGTGTCAGGTACCGTCTCAGGCACTGAGGTGACCACAGTCCCTGCCTTCAGTGACCTGAGAGTCCAGTGGGGGACTCTGTAGAGTGTCAGACCAGACAAGAAGAGTGAACAGGGGGGACATGTGACAGGGCAACTCTGTCTGATTTGTCAGATCAGGGAGGGGCTGGGCCACAGGACCACTTCCCTGATGAAGTGACATTTAAGCAGAGCCCTGAAGGATGAAAAGAAATCTGAACAGACCTTTCTGGAACCTTGCTCACCTCCTGGGGGAAAGCCTGTATCTGGGACTACCCCCCGCCCCTAGGCTTCTGGTCTACAGATGTTCCCAGCACTGTGTTCCTGCCACCTGGGAGGAGATGGTAGCAACACCCAAGTTCCCCTCCTTTGCTGCCTGCACCCTCCCCACCGGTTTCTTGAGGACCATAGGCTGCCTCCTAGACTGATCCAACCTGTCCATCCCCCTGCCTCCACCAAACCCTACTGAGACCTCAGGATATTAGAAAGGACTGAAGGGAAAGGAGTGTTTTGGGCCATGATCTGGCCAACATGGAAGCAGAGAAATGCCCAAAATGACCTTTACAGCTCCTCTCTAGTCCCATGATCCAAGAGACCATACTTCCTCTGAGCATCAAATGGGAGCTACACGGTCTGGAGCCAGGGAAACAGGCTTTGGAGTTTTATTAGACATTAAGATTTTTTTTAAGGAACAGAAATATAAAGCAATCTGCCAGCAACCCCTCCCTCTAGGGAATCTGGTGCTAAATCATTCCATCCATGAGCAAAGATGCCTCGGCGGCGGGAATCTGACTCTCCTTTCCCCTGTTTGCAGTGTTGTTCCCACTGGCTGCATGGGGCGCAGGGAGAGGGGAGGGCTGGTGGCCGGAAATCAAACCCTGGGGGAGCGAGGTTGCTGGGTGGTGAGAGCAGCCACTTTCTCATATTGGTAACAGGCGTACTTTTCTCCTGTCTTGGCGCCAGACTCTCGATGACCGGCTGGTCATTTGCTTTGGCCCTGAGCTGTCTCCATCTCTATCGGTCTAGAGAGATGAAGACTCAGAGCAGGAAAGCCGAGAAGGTCAGAACTCCCAGAGCAGAACCAGGATTTGAACCCAGGGTCCCACCCCTCTGCTTCTGTTCTTGGACACCTCCCGTTTGATACTTAATATGTGGAATGGTAGGATTAAGGGTGAGGAGTAGAGCCCTGCTAGACTTTGATAGAAAAAGACTCCCCTCTGGGTAGACGCATCCCTGGAGATGTGCAGCTTAGCAAGCGGCATTTGGGCTAGATTTCAGCTTTTAGTTGCCCCCTTGGTTGGGAGCCCTGTGTAAGCTGCATCCTGCCTGCTAGTTCCTGACTGCTGCCCAAAGGCCCTCTGCTGGGCCTCAGGTTGCCTTCCCCACATGGTGTATCCTTGGGATTCCAGGAGTTACTGTAACCCCAAGATAAACTTTGCAGAAGGTCAGCATCTGAAGCTCTGATCTCACACCCCTAGCAGCCTGCAGGGCCGTGCTCTCCCGCTCTGCCTTTCTTCCCCATCAGCTTTCAAGTGGCAAATGCCTCCCTGGTGAGCTCATCCCAGCCCAGGTGGTTCCAATAGAAGGCTGCAGGAGGGGGTGTTTGCTCCCTCGGAGTCCACCCTGTCCCCTTTCCCTTGCCAGTCTGACCTTCTGGTCTTCCTCCACCCAGGTGTCCCTTGGAGATGCCAAGGAGGTGTGCCCCACGGGCCTGTACACCCGCAGCGGTGAGTGCTGCAAAGCCTGCAACCTGGGCGAGGGCGTGGCCCAGCCTTGCGGAGCCAACCAGACCGTGTGTGAGCCCTGCCTGGACAGTGAGTATAGGGTGTCCGGTGGGGGGAGGGGAGCGGAATGGAAGTGGGGGCAAGGGGGCTGGAGGGCATGCCCAGTAGAGGCCTTCCAAGTGCTCTGCGCCCTGGCAGGGACTCCTGCCCACAACCGTATGGGTGCCAGAAGTGGGTCTGACCCAGCATAGGAGGCAGAGAGGGGAAGCTCAGAATGGATGAGGGAAGTATGCGGAGGGAGGAGGGGGACCAGATGGGGGATCCCCAGGCTGTGCCCCTTCCCAGCCCCCAAGTAGAGAGGCCTGGTAGAAGAGTGTGGCCAGGAGGGAGGAGTAGCTGATGCTAAAACCAGCTAAAAATATCATCTGCACTGCAAAATCGATGGCTGCCACTTACCCTTGGTGCGTTTGTGGGGAGGGGAGGAGGGTCAAATCCTGGCTGCCCTGGACACTGACCTTGGGGGATCCTGGGAGGGTGTGGCTAACCCTCCCCCCGGGGCCAACTGTTCTCCAGCTCTGACGGAGGAAGCAGAGCTTTCCCCAGGCAGCAGGGACGGCGGTTGGAGCACCACAGGGATGTCCTTACTGGGGGGTGATGTCAGGTGCGAGAGGGGGGAGGGGCGCTGTGGCCATTCCTACCTGGGATTTCCTTGGGGAGGGCAGAGAACCCCATCTTCCAGAGGTGCTGGATGAGGGAGGCAGGAAGATGGCAGGTCTGGGGTCTGAAATTCTTGCGCTTGACTCGGGAGTCTCATCTCTGCTGGATTCACTCCGCCCCTTCTGTTGCTTTCAGGCCATGGGCCCTTTTCCTGACTCTGCCTGGAAACCTTTCCTGTTGACAGTTAGATCTTGCCTTCTACCTGGCACTCAATGCCCACCTGGAGGGCCAGTGGGAACTCTACCCAGATTGTTCTTTAATCATGTTGGGGACAAGGCTACAGGAACTGGGAACTCTGAACGCCCCCGCCAGCCTGTCTTACCTTTGAATGCCTCGCCGCCACCACCGCTACCTCGAGGCACCTCACTGCACACAGCCCATCTGTCCTGCAGGCAGCCCCAACTCTTTGGTGTCCCAAACACTCTGTTGTCCTACTTCTGTACTAGTGGATCCTGTAACTCCATCCCCCAGCAGAGGGATGCCAGGTAGGGAGGCTGGACATCCCATAATGCCTTTGCTACCTTGCCATCTGGCCGCCTCCCTGGTCCTGGCCTAACAGGGTTTCTTTCCATCCCAGGGCAGGGTTGGCCAACCATCAGCTACCCTGGAACCTCCCACGTTTGCCTCTCTTATTTCCTAGACTCCGCCCAGGGCCTGTTCTCTTTGGACCCGAAGTCTCCCAGGATGGGACCCCAGTCCCTTCTGTCAAAACAAGCGGTGGGATAGAAAAGGCTGAGAGAGGGCATCTCTGGGGAAGGGGAGGGGAGACAGGAGCAGAGACCAGCTCGGAATGCTCCCTCCCACTTCCACCCTCTGCTCCCCTCCCTTTCCCCCTTCCCCCTCTCCCCCCTCCCCGCACCCCAGCTGGGTTAACAGGCTGCCTTTACAAGTCCGCTTTATGGGATGGAGACCCCAGTGGACTTTCCCTCTATCCTCAAAACGTTTCCGCAAGGAAACCCATTAAGCTCCTGCCTTCATTCTCTGCCCAAAAAAGACCACATTTTCCCCACCCCCCAAAACCCTCTCCCAGGAGTTTGCTGCTAATTTTCTGTATTTTCCCATGGGCAGGGCCCTCCCCTTCCCCTCCCATGTGACTAGACCCACCCCTGCTGCCACATGCCACCCAGATAGGAGCCTCTGGTATAAATTGGACCTCCTGCCTTGGCTGTTTTGGTTTGGAAGTCCTTTCTGATGTCTGACTAATATCCCTGCTACTGAAGTTCATTGAATTGATCATTGCCCACCCCAGGGGGCCCAACCTTTACAGGATCCCTGCTGTGTGTCACGTGCTACTGAGGAATTTCACTTATTCCTCATCACAACCCTGTGAGTGGAGACATTATTCCCTGTTTTACAGAGAAAGAAAAAAGCTCAGAGAGGTTAAGTAAAACACCCAGAGTCACACAGCTAATAAAGTGATGGAAGCAGTTTTGAATCCAGATCTGCCTGATGCCTAGGAAGAGAAACACAGGAGTCCCTCTGCCAGAACTGACTTGAAACTGAAGTCTTCCTCCAGGCGCATCTCTGTCTTTTCTTCTCTTCCCCCCCAGCTGCTGCCCCTTTTACTTCTCTGCTTTTTCCTTCTTTGCTTCTGCAGTTCCAACCCCAACCTCCAAGATAATGACCCTGTGCTCCATCTTGTCTCTTGATGGCATTAAAGAAAGTTAAGATAGGACCCCCCACAGCGAGCCTCGATTTCCATCCATGGGGATCCCAATCTCTCTACCTGTTTCCACATTCTGAGCAATCCTCCCTCCCCAGTTCTCAGGTTCTAAATCTGTGCTCTTCCTGCCGTGGGAGCAAGGATACAGCCTCTTGGATTCAATTTGGCGTGGAGTTCTCCACCCTGGGCTGGAAGGGGTGAAGAAGATCTGGCTCTGTGCCTTCCCCACTCTTTGCACAAGGCGGAGAGGACCCTGGCATCCCTCCCCTTATTCTGGAGCTCACATCCATTAATTAAGAGAGCGTGAATCAAGAGTGAGCTTGGAAATCTTCCCTTCATGTCGTTTGAAAGAGCAGAGGACTATATATGCAAGTCCTCCCTTCCTTCTAGCTTCAATCCCTCCTGCAGTACCTTTCTTGCCAGGAGTCCCATCCCTGCCCTCTAGAGCCAAGCCCTTCAGCAGCTGGGGTAGCGCCATGGGTGGGAAATTCTGTTGTCTATCCCTAGTCACTCCCATTCAGGCCACACCTGAGCCCCCACCTGTGCAGAGAGGCATGGGAGGGCAGCTGAGGTGGGAGCCTGCCTGGTGAAGGCCGGCTCTGCCCGGGCTGGGTTCACAGCTTAACTCTGGCCTGTGGGGAGGGCTGGATGGGAACCACTCTCAGATTATTCCTTAATCATGCTGGGAACTCTCTAAGAGAATCTGCTAAGAAATTTACCGGCACCAGCTGGGTTACCCCCTGAAACCTCAGCGCCAACGCTTCGGGGGCCTGGAGCACCGGGCTCCTGGCCCCCTTCCTCCTTCCCGGTCGGGTGCCACCAGCTTTCACACACCGGGGATCCGGGCCCGGAGGGAAAAGCGGGGGAGTCAGTGAGGGGGCGAGGTAGAACGAGGGTGTCCCGGGATGGGGCGGGAAGGCCTTCAGCCCCTGCGTCCCAAGTGCCCCCGGGGCAAGCGGCTAGACGCGGGGCGCGGCTCCCCCCCGCACGTCCGTCTGTCCTCAGGCGTGACCTTCTCGGACGTGGTGAGCGCCACGGAGCCGTGTAAACCGTGCACCGAGTGCGTGGGGCTGCAGAGCATGTCGGCGCCCTGCGTGGAGGCCGACGACGCCGTGTGCCGCTGCGCCTACGGCTACTACCAGAACGAGACGACGGGCCACTGCGAGGCGTGCCGCGTGTGCGAGGCGGGCTCGGGGCTCGTGTTCTCATGCCAGGACAAGCAGAACACCGTGTGCGAGGAGTGCCCCGACGGCACGTACTCCGACGAGGCCAACCACGTGGACCCGTGCCTGCCCTGCACGGTGTGTGAGGACACGGAGCGCCAGCTGCGCGAGTGCACGCGCTGGGCCGACGCCGAGTGCGAGGGTGAGCGTCGGGGCTGCGGGGTGGGGGTGGGGGGCGCCCCGGGGTCCGCAAGGGTCTGCCGTGGCCTGCGGGGCCAGTGGACACCCTCCCGATCCTTCCCACCAATGGACCCTATCCACTGTTTACCCTTTGGGGCTGTTCGTTAAGCCATCCTCATCCTCCCAGGCCACACTCATTTCCCAGGGCTTTGTTAATCTGTGGCTGCCGGCTGGGAATTGGACGGGTGGTAGATGAGCGGCACGAAGGTGGCCTCCGTGTCCAGAGCACAGACAGGACACGTCTGATCCTTGAGGCAGACTCTCTGCACTGGAGAAGGGGGTCTGAGGACCCTCAGGAGTTGGGACCTTTTGTCTCTGAGGCCCATAGTGGTTTATGGCTCTGGGACCTGGGATGGAGTCTGCCCTGTTGCTTACTATCTGAGCGACGTCAAGGAGGTCACTTCAGTTTCTGGACCTCAGTTTCCTTGCTGCACGCGGTTTCCACTGTTGCTGTGGGTTTGGGCCGGGGGCTGGCTCACTTCAACTTGTGGGGGAGGGGTCAGCAGTCACTGGTACAGTTTAGTCAAGGACGAAGTTAGACCCAGGGAACACTAAGGAGGTCGTGCAGACAGGGGCTTTGGGACAGAGAAAGAGGCGGAACAGCAAGCCTGGGGCTTGTGAGTCCAAAGATGAGGCAGGTGCACATGGAGGGCCCTCAGCTTCCTGGGTGGATGGGGGCTGGGTGTGCCCACCTTAGCCAGAAGGGGCAGTTCCTGGGATGGGAGGAGGAAGCACTGTGGCAGTCAGGGCAGAACCATTTTGGTCCCTGGTTGGTGGCATCCATCTTGGGGGAGAGATTGACAATGCCTTTACTTTCTATCCCCCGTTCAGCTGTTTCCCCTTGGGGCCTAACCCTCAGGGTGCTCTTACTCCGAGCAGGCAGCGCAGTGCCTCCTTCAGGAGCCCTAAGTTGGACGGGACAGAGACAGCCTTTGCCCCAGTCTGATGAGGGACACGCAGTCCCAGCACTTAGTTCCCAAGAGATCCCCCCATTCTGGTGGGGGCAGCACAGCCTCTGCCTTCAGTCAGCCCCCAGTTGGATGGGAGAGATAGATCCCCTGCCATGGGGAGCCTGCAGTCTGACACACGCATGCCTGCCTTCCACATCCTGTGATCTCTGGCGCAGGGAGCTCAGGGCGCAAAGGGCCGTTAAGCGGGGCTGAGGCCAGGCATGTGTGTGAAGCTTGCTCCATTGGGATGTGGGGTCAGGGTGGAGAAGTGGGGTGCAGAACGTGGTGGTTCCGGTGGCCACTGCCCTGGGCCAGGAGACAGGCAGGTAGCGTCAGGCGCAGGGCAGAGGAGGGAGGGAGTTTCAGCGCCTGCAGCAGGCAGGTGGGTGGCATGCTTCTGTGGGCAAGTCGGCACCAGCTAGTGGGGGGGACTTAGGGGTGCGGTTAGAGCAAAGAAAGGTGCTGGCTGGGGGAGGGGTGGGCTCTGCCTCTTGGCGTTCACACATTCCTTCCAGATACCACTCTACTTTCCCAGACACCCTGAAGGGGTGCGTTTATCCCTGCCCCTCTTCCCCTCACCCTCTAGCCTCTGAACGGGTAAATGTCAGCTCCAGGGCAGAGGGAACATTTCAGGAAATGGAATTTGATTTGTGGTGGCTTGGTTGCCCCCCTCCCCTCCACTGCAGGGTACGTCCTTGCATAAACGCTTCCGGTGTCAACATGGTGACTCACCCACCCTGGGGGCAGAACCTGCCCCCCTCCCCAAGCAAAAGAAATTGGATTTAGGAGGAGTAACCTGGGCCCTCTTTCCACCCCCAAGTCTGACAGCTCCCATTCTGGAAACGGCTGTCAGGACCTGCCAGGGCTTAGTGGGTTGGAATGCTAGTGGACACAGCCACATCTGGATCTCATCCCCACCCCCAAACAGGGCGGAGGATCGGAGGGACGAGGAGAAAGCGCCCTGGAAGGCGCCGACTTCAGCCTGGCTTTTCCCCACTGCTCTCAAATCTCTGTGATGCCTGATTTCAGTGACCCTCCACCCAGCCATGCCTTCAGCCTCTGGGTTCGGGTCAGCTGAGCAGAGCTGTACCCTTAGCCTCGGGGCTCAGGCTGCCCCTCCAGCTGGCCCAGTCCCCTAGCCGGGCAAGAGAAGACCCTCCCCAGGCCAGCGCCTTGTCTGGGGCTGCCAGAAGGAGGGCTGTGTTTCCTCCACTCCCTGCCCCACCTCTTCCACGCCTTCCTTCCCAGGACTGAGATGGGGGAGGGGTGGGATAGGGCAGCAGATGGCAGCCCCCTCCCAAATGCCAACCAGATGGATTCCAGATTCACATGTGGGGACCTTACTCCTCAGAATGTGCTGAAAATGGGGGCCTTTGAAGCATCTTTGCCTTGAGCCAAGGAGGCCTAGGAAACCAGTGGGCAGTTTCGACTCCAGCTTGGGTGGGCAAACTGGGGGCTAGGTGAGGCAGAGCTGGGGAGCAAAGTGCCTGCCCTTCACCCCATCAGCTTGTCCTGTCTCCTTTCCCTCCCTGCTCCAGGTGTGGGAAGCGAGGAAGGAAGGGGTAGGCAACTTTGCCCAGACAGGTACCCCCAGGTCGTCCAGAGTCCACAACCCCAGGTACTGCCCCCGGCTGGGTGGCAGAATGGAAAATCCCACCCACTTGTGCCAGGGGCTGCTGGGTCCCCTGCCAGGGAGGCTGGCAGTGCCCAGCTGGCATGAGAGAACCTAGGCGGGTGGCAGGGCAGTCTCCCTCCCCTGAGGCAGTGGCAGTGCCTGCTCTGTGGGCCCTCTCTCCACCAGCAGTCCTCGACCTTCCCAAGTTGGGTTTGGGCTATCTGACACTGTCATCTCTGGGTGGCAAGATCAGACGGGGTGGGGGCCACGCAGGGCAGGAAATAGAGGCTAGCCACTATCCACGGACCAGCTAGAGGGAAGCAAGCCAGCTGGGCACCTCCCCACCCTGCCCGAGCCTAGAGCCAGGACACCAGAGACTAGAAAGGAGGCTGGATGCCAATTCTCAGGGGCCGGTGCCGGGGAAGGTACCCCTCTGCCGGACCTGATTACCCTCATCCTTCTTTAGGACAGGGGTGACTGGCGCCACTGGGGCAACCTGTGGCCAGAGAAATTACACATTTCCCTAGCCTGATTCCAGCTGGAGGCGTCCTAGGGCCCACTCTCTTCTTTGTGTGTTTACCTCCATGCTGGGTTTTTGGGTACCCAGGGTAGGCAGAGTAGAATTCTAGGATCACAGTTATACCCAAGATGGAAGGGAACTTAAAGACCGTCTCTTTTCATATCCCCATTCATGGGGAAGTTGAAGCCCTGAGAGTTGAAGGGACTGGTCCAGAGTCACACAGCAAGTCAGTGGCAGAGCCGAAGGGGACCCAGCGCTCCCGATTCTTAGGCCCTTGCTCTTCTCTACCATCGTGACATCATACACCCAATCCCAGCCCTCTCTCCTGTGTGTAGCCGCTGGACATACAAGCATCTGGGGCAAGGAGGGGGCTGGGGGAGAAGCTCTGAGGGTCAGAGCATAGGAGGGGGCGGGGGGAGTGGGCCCTCACTCCTGTAGCCCTTTCTCCCAGAGATCCCTGGCCGTTGGATTACACGGGCCACGCCCCCGGAGGGCTCAGACAGCACAGACCCCGGCACCCAGGAGCCTGAGGTACCTCCGGATCAAGACCTCGTAACCAGCACGGTGTCAGATGTGGCGACCACAGTGATGGGCAGCTCCCAGCCCGTGGTGACCCGAGGTACTACCGACAACCTCATCCCTGTCTACTGCTCCATCCTGGCTGCTGTGGTTGTGGGCCTCGTGGCCTACATCGCCTTCAAGAGGTGAGAGGGGGAGCGGGAGCCAGGGAGCCAGATCTTTACCCTCAGGGAGGGCTTTGCTGCGACCATGACCTGAAAACGCACACACTTTTTTTTTTTTTTTGCGGTACGCGCGCCTCTCACTGTTGTGGCCTCTCCCGTTGCGGAGCACAGGCTACGGACGCGCAGGCTCAGCGGCCATGGCTCACGGGCCCAGCCGCTCCGCGGCACGTGGGATCTTCCCGGACCGGGGCACAAACCCGCGTCCCCCGCATCGGCAGGCGGACTCTCAACCACTGCGCCACCAGGGAAGCCCCGCACACGCGCTTTTAACTCAACCCCAAACCAAGCTCATCCTCACTTACCATCAGCTTCCCCACTCCAGGGTGTGGCAGGTCAACAGGAGTTACGGAAGGGGATCGTCCCTGTCCTGTCCTGGTGCCAGCACCTCCCCGCCCCCATTCTTCTGCCCCACCTGCCTCCCTGCACACAGAGCTTCCTTTACCAGCAGCTTGTGTCCTCATTCCCTGAACCCCGTTACCCGTGTGTACGTGTGCGTGTATCTCTTCCTTCCCACGTCACACGTGGGGTCTGATGGCGCCCATAGCCAGAAATGCGGGATGTGGATAAGTCCTAGGAAGCGTTGTAAATGTTTAAGGGCATTTTCCATTCTTAAAAAAAAAAATCATCAAAGTAATAACGTGCTTATTGGGGAAAATGCAAAGAAGACCAATGTCTTGTAAAGCAAAAAGCAGTAAAGCCTCCTTTTATCTCCCCAAATCCTACCCTGTCCTCCTGGGAATCGTCTGGAATGGATCCCTTCCAGCCATTTTCTACGCATTTATAAACACATGTGTGGAAAACCTATACATACACGTGCAGGGTTTTGTTTTTTTTAAAGCATCAATGTGATAACATTATACATATTCTACATCTTACTTTTTCACTTAATCTCCCTCGGGAGAGCTTTCCTCAGAGCATATAGATAATCTGATTATTTATAATTGCTCCTTCAATAATACGGGCGGATCATAATTTATGTAACCAGTCTCCTATCGATGGACATTTGCTTTGTTTTTCATTTCTTCTTGTTGCTTATAACAGCAGAGGGAATCCGTGTACATACCCCTGCACACACGTGGGGGTACTTTAGAAGGGTAGACTGGGAAAAGTGGAGCTCCAGGGAAGGCATTTATTTGTGCACCATTCATCCCATGGACATTTACTGAACACCGGCCGCACACACCAAGCCCTGGGTGCCTCTCTGCCCTCACAGCGTTACCGGTGTGGGCCAGGGGCAGACAGGTAGAGGAAGGAGAGCCTCCCGTGGCGCGCGGGGTTACAGACGGGCACCCCCGGGGCTCCCGGCACCCACACGCCAGAGCACAGATACCTCAGCGGCGTGGCCCGTGCGCCCCTCAGCCCCGTGACTGGGGCTGTCCTCTGGTTCCAGGTGGAACAGCTGCAAACAGAACAAGCAAGGAGCCAACAGCCGGCCCGTGAACCAGACGCCCCCACCCGAGGGAGAAAAACTGCACAGCGACAGCGGCATCTCTGTGGACAGCCAGAGCCTGCATGACCAGCAGTCCCACACACAGACAGCTGCAGGCCAGGGTAAGCAGTGGGGCCGGGCGGCGGGCCGGGGGGGCGACGCAGGGAGAACAGGGGTGGTTAAGCTTAGGCTATAGGAGGGACTGCAGAGGGGCTGGCTGCGGGCTGCTGTGTGGAAGGATGGGAGAGGCGGGCGGAGGGCATGGGTAGGAGAGGCCCTTTCCGGTGGGGATGACTTGGGAAACGGAAGCTTTGACAAATCGGAGCATCTAGACTCATCCAGCTAATTGTCCCCCAGGGCTAATCACTCCCCAAAGTGGCTGCAATTAGCCTCCTGGCCAGGACTTCTGGGGAACAAGTAGTTAATTATGTCCCCTAATCGGTGGCCCATAGCCCAGCTCCAGTACACTTGCTGCAGTTGAGTCTGAGACCAGAAGTCCTGTCTCCTGAGCCTTGATTAATTGCTGGGGGTGGGAGGGGGTTAGTGGGCAGGGAGGTTAGGTTGTAGGGATGGTTCTGGAGCTGTGGGTGAGTCAGCATCCCCCAGGTGCCTCCACAGCCCTGCCCACATCCAGGACTGCATCTCGGGCATCCCTCTGCTTCTAGACCCTCGGGTCCTCCCCAGATCGGGAGGAGAAATGCCTCAGGCCTTCTTGGGTCTTACTCCAGGCCCCCACTCCCACGGTGGGGGAAAGGGTGTCCAGCGGGTAGCGCCTGACTCCCCCTGGGTTCTTGGCAGCCCTCAAGGGTGACGGAGGCCTCTACAGCAGCCTGCCGCTGGCCAAGCGGGAGGAGGTGGAGAAGCTGCTCAGTGGCTCTGCGGGGGACACCTGGCGGCATCTGGCCGGTGAGCTGGGTTACCAGCCTGAGCACATAGACTCCTTCACCCAGGAGGCCTGCCCGGTCCGCGCCCTGCTGGCCAGCTGGGCCACCCAGGACAGCGCCACCCTTGACACCCTCCTGGCTGCCCTGCGCCGCATCCAGAGAGCCGACATCGTGGAGAGCCTGTGCAGCGAGTCCACGGCCACGTCCCCGGTGTGAGCCGGCCCGGGAGCCCCTGCCCTGCCCCCACACTCCGAAGACTGATGTTCCAGCCAACCCCACAGGCCAGCGTCAGAGCTGCACGCCTCTGGGCAGGGCCTCGGAGCCCGGGCCCCCAAACCACAGCCCTGTCACTCTCCTGTGTGGCCCCATCGCTTCCGATCACACTCCCTCTCCAGCGCCAGAAGTGCCCCTGCCGCCTCTCCCACCCTGCCCTGCCCTGTCGCCATCTCAGGCCTCCTGCCGCCTTCTCCCCCCACTCTAGGGGGGCCAGCCCCTCCCACCTTAGCAGGTTGTCATATATGGGGGGCTGACACCAGGGATGGTGTTGAGGGCGTGACAGGGTCCCAGAGGCTCAGAGGGAGAGGCTGAGGAACCAGAGCCACGGGCTCTACACTGTGATCTTGGGGAACGAGGGAGCACCTTCGTGGCCTCAACCTCCCTCATCCCCCCTCCCCCCTCCCCTCTGGCCTAATAGGAAGAGGATCAGAGGTTTGATAGAGCTGAAGAGGGGGCTGAAATCTAGTCCATCCCCCTCATTTTACGAACAGCAGAGTGAGGCCCAGAGAGAGGCAGCGATTTGCCCAAAGCCACCCAGAAATGGGGAGGCCAAAGATGGGCTGTCTCCCGAAACGAGGGGTGTAGGCCTCAGGTTTGCAGGGAGTGGGGGGCCAGGCGACCCTCTGGGAAATGTCTCGAAGCCAAACCCAGTCTGCCCTTCACCATCTCCAGGCCTGTCCAGCCCCTGTGGAGAGGGGACACGTCACCCAAGGCCTGGCCCATTGATCCATCCTGACCCCAGTCAGGTTTGGGGTTTGTGGCAAGGGGTGCTGCTTCCCTCTGCCTGTCCCCTCAGGCATGTCAGTGTGGCATCCATGGTGTGGCTAATCCGTAGGTACCCACCATCCTAGCACAGACCCAGAGCCAGTATAGGCAGCATCTTCCCCTGGAGTCAGCCCTGGGGGACTAAGGAACCCCACCTGCAACACAGATTTACAGGCACACACACACACAGGATGAGAAATCTCGCTTCTCTCCAAGAGTTCTTCCTCTTGGGCTGTGGCCGGATCCTCCTGGGGCAGCTGCCAGAGAAGCATTGAAGGGAATTGAACTCTACTCGCTGTCTTCCCTCGCCCCTGGGTTTGGCAGGCCAAGGACGGCTGAGGCTTGGGCTGGCGCCTGCCTTCCAAGGGCCTGCACGTGGAGGAATGCTCCCCCGTTCCACCCCTTCCCTGCAAGCACGGGTTTGGCTGGGCCCTGGAGGCTGCAATGAAGACAAGTGGACCAGCGTGGGAATGCAGCAAGAAGGAATTGAGTTAGACTGTGGCCCATAGAGGGTCTCTCCCAAGTTTAGAGAACCCTACAAAGGACTGTTTTTTCCCTAGCTTGGTACCGGAAAGGGGCCATGGAGCCCCTCCTGGCCTGTTCTGTTTTGCTTGATGTTGGAATGAGTGTGCCCCGCCCCATCTATTTAGCATGAACGAGCCCTGACCGGGATGTGCACGGACAGCCACCCCCTCCCCAGCCCAGGGGTCTCTCAGCCCTGTGTAAGGGACTGGGAATGTTGTACGTAGATGGTGTTTCTTTGACCTGAATCTGTGATGGGAGGAGGAAACTCACCTGCTGGCCCCTCACCTGTGAATGTGGGGAGTGGGACAGAGTCTGAGGTATTTCTTTTCCTCCCCAGCAGTGGGGGAGGGGGTCGGAGGTTGCACGTATGTTTCAGCATGTGTTTGGTTCTGGGGCCCCTCCTGCCTCCCTTTGGGCTGAGGTGGAACCCTTTTGCCCCCTCCCCCCGCCAGCTGGGGGCTGTGAACTCCAGGCTCCTTGTCACCCTCCCTGTCACCTGCCCCTTGCATCCTGTGTAATCATTTCTTGGGCCCTCCTGAAACCTACACATAAAACATAAATGATGAACATTAAATAGCAAAGAAAGGAAAATCGTGCAGAGATTTTCTGGAAATACACGTGGTTTGAGTTGGTGGGGGGTTATGTGTGTGGGGCAGGGACCCGGGTATAATTTCCAACTCAGTGAGTTCTGGTCCTATTTTCCCCACACACAATGGGGAAGTTTTAACAGAAATCCAGCAAATTCACATGTGTCACCATGGAGTTAATTTAAATGGGATAGAGAGGGAGTGGGGGCCCTTGCCGCCAGACTTTGGAGAGGGAAAGTAAAAACGGCCATGCAGGAAGCTGGCCAGCTGTGAACTTGACCAGATGTCAGAAGTGAAACTGACCACAAGGGAGCCAGAGGCTTGCTGGGAGGGCCAGGTCACAACCCCACGGCTCGCAGCCACCCACACGGCTTGGGAGGCACACCACCCCCCAGCACACAAGCACACACACAAGGTCTGGCTCCAGATGGCCTGGCGGGAGCCTGGCTGGTCCGGCCTGGAGTTGGGCAGGCCCCTCCCTTGTGGCTCTCCCAGGCAGGTCCCAACCCCAGCTCCTACCAGCCTGGCTTTGAGCCCTGCCTGGTCTGGGAGCTGCAGGTTTCCAGGCCCCGGGTCTGTGTCCCTCTCCCAGGCTGGCCTGGCAGCTGGTCTGAGCTGCTCGGCCTCTGCTGGTGGCTTGGCCAGGTCTTCTGATGGGCCTGACTCGTGGTTGCTAGGGAATGCCACGGGAGGCTTGCTTTCCCAGAAAGAACAGCAAACAAGCCTTCCTGATCTTGGGATCCTGGGAGGGGCCAGCCGGGCCCCAGCCAAGAGTTAGGCATGAGGTGGAGGGAAGCTGTCTTCCATCTCCCACCCCCAGGCTGTGAGGGTTGTGAGGAAGGTGGCGGGGAGGGGGCAGTGATTTAGAGCCGGTATAGGAAATGATCCTGGGTCTTGGGTAACCCCCAGTGTGATGGGGGAGACAGACTGTCTTGAGGAAGCCTCCCACCTAATAGGGGAGACACAGCCCCAGACTTGAAGATCCCTCTAATCTGGTGGGGGAGGCTCAATTCCTATCCTAGAAGAGCCCCCATTCTCATGGGGGAAATGCCTCTAATTAGGTGGGGGAGAGCTGGACGCTGCCTGTGGGAATAAGGAGACACAAACTCCTGTCTTCCACGATCTTATATACTTGAGGGGGTGGCAGCAGACAGCCCCTGTATGGTGTGCAGCGCCATGCTAGGGGTGAGTGGGGGCCCCAACCCAGACTCACCCCTACCAGGGGTTAGGGAAGGTTTGCCAGTAAAGAGACACTGAAGCTGAGCCCTATCGAAGTGGAGTCAACAAGCCAGGGGAGGAGAGAGTTCCTGGCAGAAGAATCAGTGCAGCAAAGGCCCTGAAGAGAGAGAATAGAGCCCATGGGGCCTGGGGAGGGTCCTGTGCCTGCAGCCCAGAGAGTGAGTGGAAGGTCAGTGGGGCCAGATGGGGAAGGGCTTACAAAGAGACACGTTAAAGCATCTGGATTAAGCAGGGGGTGCCGTAGACAGATTTCCATCTTAGAAAGCACCAGCTCTGGCTGCAGTGTGGAGGGTGAGGGTGGGCAGGTTAGGTGGGCCAGGAGGTGGAAGTCAGAGGTAAAGGATGGGCCACAGGGATGGCGAGAAGAGGGCATTGAGAAAGCTCCGCATAGCATGCAGGACTGGGTAGGAGATGTGGAGGTGACTGACACTGGCCTCGGGCTTGTGGGGGTAGCGGAGCAGAGAGCCTGAAAGACATCGTACCAGAGATTCGTACCTCCCCCACCACATTGTGGAGAAACCCCCTCTGCCCTCCTTCAGCCTAGCCTCCATCCTTCCTTCTCTAATTCCCCTGCAAGGGCAAAAATGCTTCATCGGCTCCCCATCTTTAATGTGGCCCCGGAGGCTGCGTGACGCCCCTGCCCATCCCTCCAGACTCACCGCCTTGCTCCAGCTGTCCTCTTCCTCAGTCTCTGCTCTTCCCCAAACCAGCCCCCTCACAATTCTCCAAGCTTCAAGCCACAGGGCCCTCTAGCCACAGGGCCTTTGCATAGGTTGTCCTTTCTGTAAGACTCTTTCCCCCTTCTTTCTCAAGTTACCTCCCAGTTCAGTGCTTCCTTGGGGAAAAGCTCTCACCACACTCTGGATACAAATCAAGTTTCTTGAGTCCAGGTTCAGAGCACATCAAGTTCCACTCCTTTTCTTTAGACCACTTATCTCTCTTTGCAATTAGGCACCCGTCTGAGTGATTATTTGATTACTGTAAACTCCAGGAAACCAGAGACAGGGTCTGGTTTTACTCACCATCTAATCCTGCGCACCTTGCCTGGTGTACGGCTAGCACCCAATAAAAATCTGTTGAATAAATGAATGAATGTGGCCTAACGTAGCACTGTCCGGTAGAAATATACTGCAAGGGACATGTGTGATTTTCAGTTTTTTAGTAGCCACATTACAAAAGTAAAAGAAACAGGTGAGAGGAGCATAATAATACAGTTTATTTAGCCCAATATATCAACATATCTTTTCAACATATAATCAACATTTTAAAATTATTGATATTATATGTTACTTTTTTCTGCTAAGTTTTCACAGTCCAGCGTGTATTTTATTCTTACAGCACAACCCAGTTCGGATTAGACCCACTGCAAGTGCTCAGTAGCTACATTTGGCTAATGGCTGCCACGTCGGGCAGCTAGCTCTAGAGTCAGACCTCATTCTGAGCCCCCAGTGGGCTCAGAGGACAGATACGTGTTCCCTGGCTTCTTCCTGTATCATCAGTCTGCTTGGGCCCGAGGCCTATTGTTCTCCCCTCCCCATCCCCAAGGCTCTCTCCTCTCCACTCTTTGTCTCTTTCATTCTCTAGGTTACAGAATGATACCATCTTTGTCTGCTCATCAGGGCCCCTTCTCTTCCCCTAATGCCTCCCTCCCCTCTTTCATCCTGTGCAATGAAGCTGAGATGAGACTTGGAACAATAGGAAAGGCCTCTCCACCCAGAGGGGAGGGGCCTGATGGGGGCCACTGAGCCTGTGCTCCAGGGGAAGAAGGGGCTGAGCCAGAGCTGGGGTCATAAGACATCTCCCATGATGCTCTGGGCTGTGGGGTCTGCTGACCATATGCCTGGGGGAGGCAGCTCCTCTGATAATGCAAAGCAGATTCCGCTCAGTTTTGTGGCAGCCGGTGGGCAGAAGGCCAGAGGACAGGACTGAGTCCCCAGGCATCTGGGTTCAGAAGAGCTGAGGCCGGGAGGGCTCCTTCAGCCTCCAGCCCCCTGACTCCCTCCAACGCCCCTGCCCTCGTGCTGACCCCTCCCAACTACACCAGGCTCCCCTGGGCCCCACCCCAGGCTCCAGATCACCCTCCAACTCTATCAAAGACCCCCAGTTCTCAGCACACATCCTTGGGATCTTTGGTGCAACGTCCTCATTGAGAAGGGCCTTCTTCTCCAGGCAGACCCGGGGTAGGGCTGTTCATCTCCACGCGCAGGGTGATTCCTCCCAGGCCCCACTGAAAGTTAGGGCTTTCCACACCCCAGTTCTACCTATTCCAATCCTCCAGTCGTCTCAGAGGCGAGGCCAGGATCATCTTTCTAAGGCTCTGTCATGGAAGGACGTTAAGGAACCTTCCAACTCTCAGTCCCCATTCCTCCCAGGGCACTCAATCCTGCCCTCTTCCCACAGCATCTGGGCACTTCCCCATTCCTGCACTCCCTTCCCGGCAACTCCTGCTCCAGCTGTTTCCAACAACATTCCCAAAGGGCTCCTGGGAGAGGTGGGATTGGGTCTCCTCCCTGGGTGGGGACTGCTCCCTTTGGAAAAGTCTGGGAATGCGCCCATCCCCCTCCTATCTTCTAGTGACTCATAGAATCTAGGGGTCCTTCTGTGTCATCCAGGAGCCTGTCGCCCTCCTGAGAAGCCCTCAACACTCTCTGGCCTGGGCCTGGGGCTCAGCGTCCACATTCCAGGGGCCCGGCCCCACCCCAGGGCCTAAGGCTTCAATCAGCACTCCAGATGGTTCTCATTCTACGCCTACGCACCTTGGGATGCCAGTGGTCCACATCAGATGTGCGGGCCAGGGGCACGGGGCAGCCAGGCCTCCATTTGTCGACCCTGGACCCACAGGAGATCACACGGTGACCTCCTGGAAGATGATGCCGAGGGCTCCGAAGCCAGTCACCTGGGAGCTCCCCTCTCTTCACTCTGCGTACCAGTTCGGATTTCTCATGTTGTAAAAGGGAGAAAACCCAACTCAGGGTTGTTTACGGGAATTTACTGTCCGTCTGAAGTGAAAGGTGCAGGGGTAGGGCTGGCTCTAGGCACAGCTTGATGCAGAGATTCAAACAACATCCTACCACCCAGTTTCTCCCTCTCCATCTCGTGCCTCCTTCCCTCGCACAAGACTCTTTCCTTGCGGTGATAAGACGGCTGCGCACCTTCAGACTCATGCCGTGAGCATCCGGCGAGTCTCCAGGCGTCCCTGGTTCTGATTGGCCCATCCGGGGAATGGCGATCACTGATTGGGTAAGGTGGACGTCACATGCTCCATCCACAGGAGCGGGGGTGTCGCCCCGCCTGAGGCACTGGGAGAGTGGGGGAAACTGAGGCACAGTCACCAAAAGGGGACCCCAAAAACAACAAATGTAAGGCTCCAACCTAGATCAACACTTGGGCTCTTCCCTCTTCACCAGGCAACCTGAGCGAGACGCCACCCCCCGCAGACCGAGTGCGTCTTTCTGGTCAGAATCGCCATGAAACAGCTGGGACATCCTATGCGAGGACTTGAATGCCAGGCTGAGGAATTTGGACTGATCAGGGAGCTACGGAGGTTGTCTGTTCTGGAAGGAGAGGCAGGGAAGACCAACTGCGAGGTTGGTGCTTCGGGCAAGGGAGCTAGCAGTGGGGAAGAAAAGAGGGGAGCAATTCAGGAAATATTAAAAAGAGAGAATGAACCTGCCTTGGCACAGGAACAGATGGGAAATAGTAAGGCAGAGAGAGTACATGACTCCCAGTCTCCAGCTTTAGCAACCGAGGGGATGATGGTGCTGTTCACAGAGATAGATCCCTGGAGGAGGACCAGGCTCTCGTGGAAGATCAAGACGTCCATGCTGAAACAGAAACAAGAGTCATAGATATAGAGAACAAACAGGTGGTTGCCAGAGGGGAGGGGAGTGAGAGGAGGAGAGAAATAGGCGAGGGAGATGAAGAGGTGCAAACTTTCAGTTATAAAATAAAAAAGTCTGGCTTCCCTGGTGGCGCAGTGGTTGAGAGTCTGCCTGCTGATGCAGGGGACACGGGTTCGTGCCCCGGTCCGGGAAGATCCCACATGCCGCGGAGCGGCTGGGCCCGTGAGCCATGGCCGCTGAGCCTGC
>NW_020838033.1:1380687-1486618 GCF_003676395.1 Aethalodelphis obliquidens | reverse complement strand
CATGCCGCGGAGCGGCTGGGCCCGTGAGCCATGGCCGCTGAGCCTGCACGTCCGGAGCCTGTGCTCCGCAACGGGAGAGGCCGCAACAGTGGGGGCCCGCGTACCACAAAAAAAAAGAGACATACAACATGATAAATATAATTAACACTGCTGTGCGTTATATATGAAAGTTGTTAAGACAGTAAATCCTGAGCTCTTATCACAAGGAAAACATTTTTTCTATTTCTTTAATTTTGTAACTATATGAGATGATAGATGTTCACTAAACTTATTGTGGTAATCATTTCATGACATATGTAAATCAAATCATTATTCTGTACACCTTAAACTTATATGGTGCTGTATGTCAATTATATCTCAATAAAACTGGGAGAAGAAAATTCTCATGTTGAGCTTGAGAAGCCTGTGGGACATTCAGAAGAGAAAGGCAGGTGGCTTTTTTTTTTTTTTTTTTTTTTAATTTAAATCAGGAGCAGGGAAATTCGAGGGCTACAGTGGAATACTTAAAAATCATCTGCCGTTCACTAGGTGAGGTCCCTGGGAGAGAGAGCCCTTGGGGGTAGTCCTGCTTAGTGACCAAGGAGAATGTGGAGGCAGAGATGATCTCGAGGGGCCAGTCAGTGTGTTGAAAGGCCTGGATCTTGCAACATCAAGGGAGCCTAAGAAAGGAGCATGTTTCTAGGAGTAACAGCAGGTGATTCCCAATGCACGTGCTGCAGGGAGGCCTGGGAGGGAGAGGCTGGGAGAGCCAATGGATTGGATCTTGAGAGTGCAGGAGACGGACGGCAGTGGTCGGAGGAGAGGCTGGCAGGTGAGATAGTAGAGACGCCCCTGTATAACTCTCCTAGAAGCTTGGCTGTGAGGGGGAGCTAGGGCTTGCCCTGGGACAAGGAGGGGCTTCCTTGGGGGGAGGGAGAGGGAGGACGTGATCTCCATGGTCAGGGAGCTTTAAGGGGTAAAGCCAGGCTGCCTTGAGCCGTCCCTCCCATCTTGGACTCCGCAGCCTAGTTCTACCAGCTCAGCCCTTCTGTGTGGCCTTGAGGGTCCAGGCCAGCTGAAGAGGGGTCAGCTTTGGTCCTCAGGGTCCCGCCCCTCTTGTTGCCCCGATCATCTTGCCCTCTACCCCCACCCATTCTTCAGACCCCTCACCTCCAGCTCATCGCCACTGATGCAGAATTAATTAGCAAGAATTAGTGCCTGGTTCTCAAGGAGTTCAAAGTTCAGTTAAAACGAAGAGGGAAATTGTCTAACAATTCTACATGGGATTGGATTCTGCCGGGAGAACCACAACCTAGATCCTCTGTTGAAATGCCTCCTGTTTGAGACTTTAACAAGCAGCCATGAGGCCCTGCGAGTGAGAGCCTCACTCCATCCCTTCCAGGGCTGAGGAAGCTGCCAGAGTTACATTAGGTTCATGCAGAAGCTACCTCAGCAGCTCCGGGCACCAAGCCCCACCTCTTCCTGGGGTAACACATGGGCTGGGCACGTGCCCAGAGAGTGCCACATGCCTGTCAGGCTGGGGCCTGCTTCACGCCTCTCCAGGGAGGCTGCCAGAAACCCTGGACCAGGGCAAACCCAGAGTGGTGACTCAGGTGAGGGGCGGGGTGGCGAGGGAAGGCTGCAGTCTAGGCCAGGTTGTGGGGCCTGGCCAGCCAGGGGAAGGGGAGGGAGCACAGGCGCCAGGGGCAGGGGCTTGGCCCCCTATCTGGGAGCGTGCTCATGCCTCCCTTGGCAGGAAGGCAGTCTGCTTGGCGTCGAGGCTATCTCGGGCTGACCGAACGGAGTTGATGCCCTGAACGCCAGGCAGCCCTCTGTCAATGAAGAGCTTCCACTGAGGACAAAGGGCAGCCACAGTCGCCTGCGGCCAGGATGACGCTGGAGGTGGGGGGGGGCTGGGGTTTGTCGGTGGGAGCCAGAGCCCGATCCTCTGGACTGGGGGCCCCACGTCTGGCCTCACGGTGGAGGAGAGGCCCTGAGGATAACGGTGGAGGTGGGCTGGGCTGGCGTTTGTCGGTGGGAGCCAGAGCCCGATCCTCTGGACTCGGGGCCCCACGTCTGGCCTCACGGTGGAGGAGAGGCCCTGGAGCCCCTGGGGACCCTCGGGCCTAGGGGCCGACCAGAGCCACTGAGGGGGCTGAACTGAGCAACACAGCTGCCTGTTAGCCAGGGCCTCTGGGGACCATGCTTAGTGATAACAGTGACATTCGTCCAGCATTTTAAAGTTGACAAAGCACTTTCACAGCTGTAATTTCATGTGACGGGCTCATGAGTCCTCCCAGAGAGGTATTATTGGACCCACTTTACAGATGAGACAACTGAACCCCAGAGATTTGCCCAAGGCCACCTGATAGGAAGTGGCATAGCCCACCTGGGAGCCACATCTACCCCCAGCGCCCTTGTCTCCTGTCCTGCCCCCACCTCGGCGCCCCCCGCCCCCGCCCCCGCAATGCACCTGGCTGCCTCTGCTGCCAACGGGATGAGGGTGGAGGTGGTTGTGCTGGGGGTGATGTGAGGACGAAGGGCGGGGCAAGGGGCTGGTCTGGGGAGGCAGGGAGGCTGGAGTTGGGACTGGAATTCAGATGGGGAATGGGGGCTGAAGCTAAACTCCGACCCCATTTAGGTACTTCCACAGGCTCATCCCCCTTCCAGAATCCCCTGCGCCCTCCTGCAAAGAGTGGCAGGCACAGCTGCAGCCCATGAGGGGAAGAAAGGGGATCCCCGTTTAGAGCCCGGTATCTTCACATTGATGCGCAACCAGCACCCCCCTCCCCTCTCCCCCCGGCCCCCCATCCAGGCTGCAGGAGGCTGGCGTCACAGGGAGCCTGGCACAGAGCCACACGGGCCAGGCTCGGTGGAGGGGGCAGAAGACCAGCCTGACCACCCTGCAACCCAAGGCCCACCCTGGGGGACCTCTGCCTGGGCCCCTCTGCCCATCCCCAACTGCCCACCTCTCTGACCAGCCACTGAGGGTCCTCAGAGCTTGAGTTTCAGTCTGGGATTTGCACAAGTCCACCCTTTTGGGCACTCCTGCCCCTCCCTACCCTGGGCTCTGTTGGGTCCTGCTGGGTAACCCCACAGGGACCCTCCCCGGGTCCCTGAAATGAAGCCCCAAGGCCAGAACACTCTTCCCACCTTTGCTGCTGGTTGTTTGGACTCCAGTACCCAAGGGACACAAGTGTGACCTTTAGAGTCATACAGTCCTGGGTTCAAATCCCAGCTTGGCCACTGACGAGCACTGGGATCTTGGGCAAGGCAGTCACACATTCTCACTGAGCCTTTGTTTCTCAGCTGTAGAGTGGGAATACGTAGCAGCTCCCTTGGAGGTTTGCTGTAAAACTTAAAGCATAGATATGTGAGATTAGACCTGGCACAACCCTGGCTCACAGATATTTGAATCATTGTCATCCCCCGCCCCCGCCCCAGCATTAGAGGCCCCCACAGGAACCCTCCCTGCCCTTCCAGCTTATCGCCCACCCTTCAGCCAGACTGGATGACTTGTGTCCCCTGAGTCCAGCCTACGCTTCCCAGTTGGGGCTTTCACTGCTGCGCCTGCGTCCTGGGGGGCCCTCTCCCCAGCTCTGCCTGTGGCCACATCCCTTTCCCAGCTTCTCCTGGAATTCCTCCCAGATCTCCCTCTCCCATTGCAGGCAAGATATCTCCTTCGCACTGCAGAGAATGGACTCTACTCCATTTTGGGTCCTTACTTTATCTTTCATTAACCTATAAGCTGACTCATCTCTGCAACCCTCCCTATCTCCATGGGGGGCTTCCCCCCCCCCCCCAGTGCCTGTGCACAGTAGGTGCCCGAAAGCCTATGGAGTGCTGACTGTGTTCCTTCTCCGTGGAGCAAGTCCAGCCCATCTCCCTCCAACCTCCTTGGACCCACTTCCACACGGGGCCATCACACCATCCAGCGAGGACAGAGCATTGCCGTTCCAAGGGAACTTGGAACCCAGCTGCACTCGGATATGATAAAGAGAGAGGGAAGATGGAGAAAGCAGCATGTTAACGGGAGTCCGCCCTGTGACCTAATCCAGCTTGACACGGTTGTGCAAAGGCCATTCACGGGTTGTCCCTCTGGCTCCAACCAGGCCAGCAGCTCACACCTTCCCCCATTCTCGGCTGTTGACGTGGAGGCGGGAGAAGCCACCCACAGAGGCCAATCTGCAAGACAGACAGAGCCTGGGCCTCCAAGCAGGGGCTAGGTGTAGGCTGTAGGGTTGGGGCGAGCAAAGTCACGGACGATCGCTGAGCTTGTCTGCAGCTGACACAGGTCTGGAGACGAATGCATGAGACACCTGTCTGCCTTCTGGGCTGCTCTCCCCCTCCATTCCCCACTCCAGCCTCTTTCAGAGTTTTACTAAAGTCCCTTCTTCGTTTCACCTTAACTGCAAGCTCCTTGAGAACAAGGGACTGGCTCTTACCCCCTCACCCAGCGCTGTGCCTGATGAACAACTATTAGTACAATCACCCCATTGTAAAGATGAGGAAACTGAGGCTCAGAGACATATAGTGACTCATAAAGTCACACCATGAATGCACAGCAGAGATGGGAACCCATCTGTGACCTTGGGCCTCCATTATTCTGGACTCTTCTCAGAGTCCCCTTTGCGGGGCAGGTTCTCAAGGGCAAGATATTCTCTACAAACAAACTCCTGAAGCCAGCAAGTTCTGGAGGATTCAGGGGCAGAAAGCAGGCTCCTTCCTCCCCACCCACGCACTCCTAGTGATTTCGGATGCACGCAGCAGTGAGTGGTAGCTTTACAGTACGCAGCAGCAGCAAACCGTAGCTGGAAGCAAGATCTTAGTTCCCTGACCAGGAGCTCTAACAGCTAGACCTCAGAGGCCAGGGGCTAGGGCCTAAATCTCCAGTCCTTGCCTGCGTTGACAAGAATGAATTCAGGGCTTCCATGGTGGCGCAGTGGTTGAGAGTCCGCCTGCCGATGCAGGGGACACGGGTTCGCGCCCCGGTCCGGGAAGATCCCACATGCCACGGAGTGGCTGGGCCAGTGAGCCATGACCACTGAGCCTGCATGTCCAGAGCCTGTGCTCTGCAACGCGAGAGGCCACAATAGTGAGAAGCCCGCGTACCGCAAAAAAAAAAAAAAAAAAAAAAAAAAATGAATGAATTCTGACTAGGAGGTGGAAGGTAACGAGAAAAGTAAAACATTTATTGGAAAAGCAGAGTACGTGGGGAAACACACACAGGCGAACTCTGAGAGAGAGAGTCGTGCCTTTGGGAAGTTTAAATCCTTTATAAAGGGGCAGTTTTCCAGGTCTTTGTCTTCCCTCTGGCCAATTGTCTTGTTTTGTCCCCCCACCCCCACCCCGCTAATTTGACTCAGGACCCACCCCACCACCCCAGGTGCACACACACCTGTCAGCCAAGGTGGATCTCACCGCAAAGGCGTCTGGGAAAAGCAAGACTCATTATGGCCTGGCGTGCCCTGATTTTTGACCCCCAAGGAGACTTTTTTGCGCATTTGTAGTGTCTCCCTTGCCCCAAGGTGGGGGGGTGGTAGGTGATCTCTTGATCCTTTACTCAGACAAGGTTTAGCCCCTCTTTGTTCCTGCCATGACTGTTATCTTTAGGTGTCCACAGGAGACAAAGCCTGGGTGTTTACCCTGTTCCTGTTGTTACTTCCATTTCCGAGAGTAAACAGGAGGCTGATTGCAAATGCCTACCTGGAGCCCACCTATCTCCTGTCTCAGGAAATGCAAACAGGAGGCTAGTTTGTAAGTGTCTGGCCTGAGGCCCACTTTTCTCCTGCCCCAGGAAATGTAAACAAGGGGGCCATTTGTAAATGTCTAACCTGGAGCCCATCTATCTCCTGCCTCACCAGGTCTCCGAAAGTCATCTCCTAGCTTTGGAGGCCCTGAGCAAGGTCACTGGCCACTGGCCAGAAGGGACTCCTCGTTCCTGTTTTTTTCAACAAACCCCTAGTCTCCCTCCCTCCCTGCCTTGGCTCTGATGAGGAGGACCTGAGGCCCTTGGCGGGGGTGGGGGTGGGGGGTGGCCGTGAGCCAGCCAGTGATGCCTGTGGAAGGCGACTCCGGGGTCTGGCTCCCAGGTTCCAGTCTTTCTGGCACCCGGGGCCATCCCTATATAAATAGCAAAGGGCCGCCCTCTCCCTTCTGCCCGCCTCAGGTCTAACCTCGGTGTCTTCTGCAATTTGGAGCAGACAAAAATTCCTGGCAACAACTGTTAAGAAGGCCCCAGAGTGATGGGAAAGGCATGATTCTGGTCTCTAGTCAGTTCCCAATCTGATGGCAGAAACAGGTCGCACTTGGAGTCGGCCGAGAGAGGAAGAGCAGTGGGCCTCGATGCCGGGCAGGGGTGGGGTGGGCAGAGGGATGGCAACCTGTGTGAGCCGAAACGGGCTCGCAAGAAGGGCTGGGCCGGGAATTTTTGGCCGGAGGAAAGGCCTGGGGAGACCCAGCGGCCGGCGTGGGTGGGGACGGAGGCGCCTGCCAGGACTGGCCCATGGAGCAGGGTGGCTGAGCGGCTGGGGGAGGGTAGGACCCCGGTGCTGCAGGGCCTCCTCCTGGACCCGGCTCCGCAGGCTCCAGCCGGGAAAACTAGGCCTGTGGGCCCTCCCCCTTCCCAATCCTCGGGTGCTAAAACGCCCTCGACATTTACGACTTCAGGAGGGTAAAGATCCTGAGAAATGAATCGCAGACCATATGGATTTGTTAACTGGGTTAAAAAAAAAAACAAAAAAATCCTTCTAATTAGGCCGGGAAAAGCCATTGGCCTGGGTCTCGAGGCCCCTGGATTCAATTAGAGCCCGGCCTCCCCCACGCGCGGGGCCCCACGCACAAGGTCCTCCCCGCCCCCTCCAGGCGCGGGTTTAGAGGTGCCTGGAGAAGGGGCGGTCCCGGCAATGTTGTTTTTCACTTGGGATGAATTCGATGTTAAATCCCCTGCGGCTGTTGGAGTCTTCAGCGCCCAGTCTTCCCCCACCCGGCCCCCTAGGCTACTGTCTCTGAGAAGAGAGGTTTTGGGACGGGACCTCCTTGGAGCCCCCTTTTCTCTCTGCCGGGAAAAACTTCTTTACATCAGACTAAAACTGAATCGTTGAGCAAGTTGAAAGGTGGAATTATGGGTATTTAACCCCCAAAATGTTTTTAAGAGTTGGAGTAAGACTTTTTCTACGATATATGGAAACGAGCCCGAAGAAGCCCCTCCACCTGTGCTCTGGGTTCTCTCGGAGTCTGTCCCCTCAGTCTATAAACACGCTCCCGCTTCCCGCATCCTAGGACACCTTCTCTGAGCCCTGCCACCCTCTCCAGCCTCTGTCCTCTCACCTTCCCCGTCTAACTCCAGATGCTGGGAGAAAGAAGTTCACCCCCTCCTCCCTCCCACCCTCAACCAACCCTGCTGACCTCCACCTCCCCACCCCCGTCCCGCCCCAAGCTGGCCTCCCTCCTTGTGGGACCCCGTGGGCGCTCCCAGGCTTCACCCTCCCAGCCTCCCTGCCCCTGTGCTCCAAGGGCCTGGTTGCCCCCGAAATGCTGTGCCCCCTGAGCTGCCAGGACACAGCTACCTCTCCACCTGCTCCTCTGCCCAATGACTGCCCCAGGACCAAAGCACTGGGTCCCCTTCTGGGCCTTTTATTCTCTCTAGCCCTGCTGTCTTCCTGGCTCACGTCCCCACTCTAAATGGCTCCCAAGTCTGTTACCTCAGCACCATCTGTCTCCTGATTTCCTCAGCTTTCTGGTTGCCTGTAAACACTGCCTTTTGCATGTTCTACTCATACCTCCAGCTCAACGTGCTCAAAATGCAACAAGAATTCGTTCTTTATCTACATCACCCCTCCAAAACCAAAGCAACAATAACAAAAGTTCCTCCCTCAGAGCTCTGTATTGTTTTTTAATATATGTACGTATATAATTCAAAAAGCAGTTTTACGGCTTCCCTGGTGGAGCAGTGGTTGAGAGTCTGCCTGCCGATGCAGGGGACACGGGTTCGTGCCCCGGTCCGGGAAGATCCCACATGCCGCGGAGCGGCTGGGCCCGTGAGCCATGGCCGCTGAGCCTGCACGTCTGGAGCCTGTGCTCCGCAACGGGAGAGGCCACAACAGTGAGAGGCCCGCGTATCGCAAAAAAAAAAAAAAAAAAAAACCGGAGAGGAGGACCTCAGATTGGGACAGCGAGAGTTGTTTTTCTCTTTAATCTCTTCTGTTTAATTTTTTAACCATATGCATATATTGCTTAGTTAAATTATAAGTGTTTAAATAATTTTCATTATAAATTTCTACTGAAGAATTTTTTTTGGTTTTCTTTAAATTTTTTTATTGAGGTATAATTGACATATAATAAACTGCACATATTTTAAAGTATGCAACTTGGTAGTTTTGACATATATATACAACTGTGAACCTCTCACCATAATCAGGATAGAGAATGTATCCATCACCCCTAAAAGTTTCCTTATGCTCTTTTTTTCTTTTTTTAATATATATCTTTTTCTAAATTTATTTATTTATTTATTTTTGGCTGCGTTGGGTCTTCGTTGCTGTGTGCGGGCTTTCTCTAGTTGCAGCAAGCAGGGGCTACTCTTCGTTACGGTGCGCGGGCTTCTCATTGCGGTGGTTTCTCTTGTTGCAGAGCATGGGCTCTAGGCACACGGGCTTCAGCAGTTGTGGCCCACGGACTCAGTAGCTGTGGCTCACGGGCTCTAGAGCACAGGCTCAGTAGCTGTGGTGCACGGGCCCAGCTGCCCCGCGGCATGTGGGATCTTCCGGGACCAGGGCTTGAACCCTTATCGCCCGCACTGGCAGGCGGACTCCCAACCACTGCACCACCAGGGAAGTCCTCCTTTTGCTCTTTTAAATCTCTCCTTCCCGTTACCCCCAGTGCAGTTACTGATCTGCTTTCTGTTACCACAGGTTAGTTTCTGTTTTCTAGAGTTTTCTATAAATGGGATCGTCTAGCATGTGCCAGGTTTTTTGCTTGCTTGTTTTTTGGTCTGGCTCCTTTCACTCAGAATAATTATTTTGAGGTTCATACATGTTGTTGGCAGTATCAGTAGTTTATTCCTTTTTATTGCAGTATAATATTGCATTGTACTACAGTTTGTTTATCCACTCAATTGTTGAATGAAACATTTGTGTTGTCTCCAGATTTTGGCTACTACAAGTAAAACTGCTGTGAACTTCCATGTGTAAGTCTTTGTATACCTTTTTAAAAATTAATTAATTAATTAATAGTTTATTCTTTTATTTTATTTATTTATTTATTTATTAATAGTTTATTCTTTTATTTATTTATTTAGGCTGCGTTGGGTCTTCATTGCTGTGCACAAGCTTCCCATTGCGGTGGCTTCTCTTGTTGTGAAGCATGGGCTTAGTTGTTCCACAGCACGTGGGATCTTCCTGGACCAGCGCTCGAACCTGTGTCCCCTGCACTGGCAGGCAGATTCTTAACCAATGCGCCACCAGGGAAGCCCTGTATATCTTTTTATATTCTCTTTTCTCTTGATAGACACGTCAGAGTGGAATGGCTGGATCATATGGTAGGTGTATACTTAACTTTTAAGAAACTGTCAGTTTTCCAAAGTGATTGTACCATTTTACATTCCCTTAACCGTGTATGAGAGTCCCAATTCCTCCATATCCTTGCTGACACTTAGTATAATCAGTTTCTAATTCTAAAATTTTAGCCATTTATAGGTAAGTTGTGGTATCTCATGGTAGTTTTAATTTGCATTTCCCTAATGACTAATATTGTTAAGCAACTTTTCATATGCTTATTTTCCATCTATATATCTTCCTTAAAAAAATATCTCTTCAGATCTTTTGCCCACTTTTTTATTGGTGCTATGCGGCTGCTTCCCACTAGCTATTTGTTTTCTTACTGTTTTGAGAGTTCTTTATGTATTTCTAGATTCAAGTCCTTTATGAGATATAGGCTTTAGAAATATTTTCTTGTCTTTACAAAAAATAAACTTTTGCAGTGGTTAAGAATCCGCCTGCCAATGCAGGGGACACAGGTTCGATCCCTGGTCTGGGAAGATCCCACATGCCGCGGAGCAGCTAAGCCCGTGCACCACAACTACCAAGCCTGCCCTCTAGAGCCCATGAGCCACAACTACTGAAGCCCGCGTGCCTACAGCCTGTGCTCTACAACAAGAGAAGCCACCGCAATGAGAAGCCCGTACACTGCAACGAAGATCTAATGCAGCCAAAAATAAATAAATAAAACACATAATTTTTTAAAAAATAAGCTTTTAATTTTAGAATAGTGTTACATTTACAGAAAAATAGTGCAGAGAGTTCCCACATATCCCACACCCAGTTTTCCCTGGTACATTAATATTTGTAACATTTGTTACAATTAATAAACCAATATTGCTACATTAATATTAAGGCCCATACTTTATTCAGATTTCCTTACTTTTTATTTAATGTCCTTTTTCTGTTTCAATATCCCATCCATGACACTACATTAGTCTTCTTAGGCTGTAACAACTTCTCAGACTTGCCTTGTATTAATAACCTTGAGAGTTTGAGGAGTACTGGTCAAGTATTCTGTAGAATGTCCCTCCACTGGGATTTGTCTAATGTTTTTTTCATGATTAGACTGGGGTTATGGGTTTGTGGGGGGAGTGCCATTTTTATCACATTGTATCAAGAGTACATAATACTAGCGTTACTTATCACTGGGATGTTAACCTTGATCACCTAGCTGAGGTAATGTTTGTCATGTGTTTCTACTGTAAAATTACATATACCCCCCCACCTTTTCATACTGCACTTTCTGGAAGGAACTCACACTTAAGGGATGGGAAACTATGCTCTACCTCAAGAGTAGGGTATATGTTATTTAGACTTCTTCTGCATGAGAGATTTGTCTATTCTCCCCCATTCATTTACTTACTCAATAATTTATTTATATCAGTATGGACTCATGGATATTTATTGATATTTTATACATTGAGTTATAATCCAATACTACTTCACTGATTTTGTTGTGCAAATTATTCCAGCTTTGGCCATTGGGAGCTCCTTCAGTTAGGTCCTGTGTTCCTTTGACATATCTTCATGACTGTGTGTGTGGGGAGGTTGTTTATTTGTTTTGTTTGAGCATTTTCTTACCTCTGGCACTGCAAGATTCTTCAGGCTCATCTTGTGTATTTCCTGCCCAAGTCCTAAAAGCAATCATTTTTCTAAGAATCCCCAGTTCCTTTTATTGGAGAATGGTATTAGAAACCAAGATCTGGACATGAAGTGTGCTCCTTTCTTTTCTTTTTTTGGTAACATCTTTATTGGAGTATAATTGCTTTACAATGGTGTGTTAGTTTCTGCTTTATAACAAAGTGAATCAGTTATACATATACATACGTTCCCATATCTCTTCCCTCCTGCGTCTCCCTCCCTCCCACCCTCCCTATCCCCCCCCCCCAGGTGGTCACAAATCACCGAGCTGATCTCCCTGTGCTATGCGGCTGCTTCCCACTAGCTATCTATTTTATGTTTGGTAGTGTATATATGTCCATGCCACTCTCTCACTTTGTCCCAGCTTCCCCTTCCCCCTCCCCATATCCTCAAGTCCGTTCTCTAGTAGGTCTGTGTCTAAGTGTGCTCATTTCTAATGGGTGTGGTTTCTTCTGGGCCCTCTCCGTTGACATAGCAAAGAAATATATGTATACTAACCCATGTATATAGATATGTCTGTAAATATTTCTATATATAACCATCTGTATCTATTTAAGCTAAACATGAGTTTATACTAATGGCTCCAACTCTAATCCACAAATTGTTCTGTCATTCTAGCCTCCTCTCCTTGCTCACCTATACCACTACACAGTAAGAAACCCGGCTCCTACAATCACTACCCATTTATTTAGTTGCTCAATTCCAGTATACATACGTACCAGTATCAGAATTGTGAACCCGTACCCCTCCAGAAAATAACTTTATCAACTAGAACCAGTGCTAATGTACAGTTTCTTCTGACTTTAGTCTTACACATGAAACTCATTCCCATATTTCCCAGAACTCTTTCTCCCCATCTCCTTTAGTGGGTTGTTTCATACATTTGTAATAGATTATTTTGTCACAATCTGCATTCTTTTGTAACTGAGCAGGACCCTGTGGGGCCTTTCCAGGACAGACCCCCTCCCATGTCCTCTGCCTGCCTCTTGTTTAGCCTCCTAGGCCTTCCCCAAGTTCCAAAGAATAAGTTTAATCAGAAATGTGAGAAAATGCAGAAAGAAAGGAAAAGAGTCAAGCAAGACAAAATAATAATAGTTTTGCCATTAAACAAAATCAAGGACTCTTATTTCCTCCTAAAGGGCTATAGACAATATTCTGAGCCATATCCTTCAGCAGTTTTGCAGATGCTGAAACCAGGCGGAAAAAGTTAACTGTATGCTGCCCACAAGCCATAGACCCAGACTGGTTGGAACTAGAAGGAACTAGAAGGTTGATGATGTTGACTCCTGATTACCTCACCACCAACCAATCAGAAAAATGCCCAAGAGTTGATCACACACCCACAACCCCCTCCCTCAGCCTGTCTTTAAAAACCTTTCCCTGAGGGACTTCCCTGGTGGTCCAGTGGGTAAGACCCCACGCTCCCAGTGCAGGGGGCCTGGGTTTGATCCCTGGTCAGAGAACTTAGATCCGGCATGCATGCTGCAACTGAGAAGTCTGTATGCCGCAACTAAGAAGTCTGCATGCCACAACTAAGAAGTCTGCATGCCACAACTAAAGATCCCGCACACCACAACTAATTCCCGGTACAACCTAAACAAACAAACAAACAAATAAATAAATAGATATTTTAAAAATAAAAATAACAAAATTAAAACCTTTCCCTGGAAGCCATTGGGGAGTTCAGGTCTTTTGAGCACTAGCTGCCTGGACTCTGCTTGGCGCCTGCAATAAACACTGCACTTTCCTTCACCACAACCTGGTGTCAGTAAATTGATTTTGCTGCATGTGGAGGAGTGGACCCAAGTTTGGTTCAGTAACAATTTCCTGAGAGCTCTCAACTTCCTAGATGATTTTGTAAATTTGTATGCATTACAGTTCACTCTTTGTGCTGTAAGGTAATATGGGTTTTGACAAATGCATAGTGTCATGTGTCCAGAATTACAGTATCACTATCCTAAAACAAAATCCCCTGTGCTTCACCTGTTCAACCCTTCCTTCCTCCTCACAAACTCCTTGTAAACATTGATCTTTTTACTATCACTATAGTTTTGCCTTTCCAGAATCATATAATTGGAATCATACAATATGTAGCCTTTTCAGATGGGCTTTTTTGACTTAAAAATATGCATTTAAAATTCATCCATGACTTTTCTTTCATCAATGAATAATATTCCCCTGAATAGATGTACACGGTTTGTTTATCCATTAACTCACCGAAACATCTTGATAGCTTCCAGTTTTTGGAAATTATAAATAAAGTTGCTAAAAACATTTTCATGTAGCTCTTTGTGTGGACATAAAGTTTTCAAATCAACTGGGTAAATACGTAGAAGGGTGATTGCTGGATCATATATTTAGCTTTGTATAAAACTGCTATACTGTCTTCCAAAGGGGCTGTACCACTTTGCAATCCCACCAGCGCTGAATGAGACTTCCTATTGTTCCATATCCTTGCCAGCAGTTGGTACTGTCAGTTTTTTAAATTTTAGCCATTCTAATAGATATACCATTTGTGTTTTAATTTGCAATTTCCTAATGACAAATGATGTTGAGTGTGTTTTCATATACTTAGTTGCCATCTATGTATTTTCTTTGGGAAGGTGTCTATGCATATCATTTGCCATTTCTTAATTGGTTGGCTTGTTTTCTTACTGTCAAGTTTTAAGCGTTCTTTATATATTTTGGATACAAGTCGTTTTTTAGAAATGTGTTTTGCCCATAATTTTTCCCAGTCTGTGACTTGTCTTTTCATTCTCTTAACAGTATCTCCTGAAAAGAAGACTTTTATTTTGGTGAAGTCCAATGTATCCACTTGTTCTTTTATGAATCCTGGTTTTGGTGTCATATCCCAGAAATGTTTGCCTAACTCAAGGTTATAAAATGAATTGTATTTTATTAATATTAATAATTAATATTTTATCAATATAATAAAAATCTTTTGTTTTCTTCTAGAAGTTTTATAATTTGACGTTCAGGTCTATGACAGATTTTGAGTTTATTTTGTATGTGATGTATCATACGAGTCAAAGATTTTTGGGGGGGCTTCCCTGGTGGCGCAGTGGTTGAGAGTCCGCCTGCCGACGCAGGGGACACGGGTTCGTGCCCCGGTCTGGGAAGATCCCACATGCCGCGGAGCGGCTGGGCCCGTGAGCCATGGCCACTGAGCCTGCGTGTCCAGAGCCTGTGCTCCGCAACGGGAGAGGCCACAACAGTGAGAGGCCCGCGTACCGCAAAAAAAAAAAAAAAAAAAAAAAAAAAGATTTTTGGGTTTTGGCTTGGGGGTTTTTTGGCATAGAACTGTCTAATCATTGCAGCACCATTTATTGCAAAGACGACACTTTCTCCACTGAATTGCCTCTGTACCTTTATTAAGAATCAGTTGCCCATATATGTGTGGGTTATTTCTGGACTCTTCTGTTCCATTGATCTCTTTGTCTATCTCTGTGCCAATACTATGTTGTCTTGATTACTACAGCTTTATAATTAAGTCTTGAAATCAGGTAGCATTAGCTCTCCAACTTTGTTCCAGAGCGGTACTCAGTCTAATCATTCCCCATCACTGAAGTAACACCTTCCTTGGTAGTCTACCCAATGCTGCATGAATTATGGCTTTTTCCAGTCTGGCTGGTGGGAACAGGCACTATTCCTTGACGGACACTGCTCTCTAATCCTTTTGGATTGTCTTTCCTGGCCAGGGGTGGTTTTCTCACCCACATGCGCTGATCGGTTCTCTGCGGAACACCTGAGGGGTCTCCTCTGCAGATCTGCGGGTGACCTCTGAGCAGGTCTCTCCTCTCAGGTACCATTTCCTGTTAACTCTAGACTCCTTGGTCTCCCTGGACTCACCTCCACTCCTCCTCTGCAGGAGCCCCTCAGGCTCTGCCTCAGTCTCTCCCCGTGCACAGCCTGAAAACCCTCCCCAGGCAGGAGCTGGGGAAACTCAGGGCCCAGTTTCCTATCTCTCAGGGATTACTGCCTTCACCGCCTGATGTCCAGCGCCTTGACAACATCGTTTCACATATCCTGTCTGGTGTTTTGGGTTGTTTGCAGAAGGTGGGCGAACACCATCCCTGTTACGCCATCTTTAAATCTTGCCATTTATCTGGGACTTCCCTGGCGGTCCAGTGGTTAAGACTCCACGCTTCCACTGCAGGGGGCACGGGTTCGATCCCATCCCACATGCCGCGCGGCACACCAAAAAAAAAAGCTTGCCGTTTACCAAGACTTCTGATGATCTCCCTCTCCACACATGCCTCCTTGCTGAGTCTAAGACGACCCTGCCAGGGTGCAGGAGGGCGAGGACATGTTAGGCAGAATGAAATGTGCCGGGCATGGAGGGGGACGGCAGGGCAGGGTTTGGGGGCTGATGCCAGTAGGAAGCAGAAGAGAGAAAGGGGAGCAAGGGAGAGAAAGTCACATGGCTATAGAAGAGCAGATGGAAGAGGCGTGGGATCCAGGGTGGAGCTGAGGAAAGGAGACCCCGGGTGGCCCAGTGAATCACCCTGGGGCACAAGCTGGTGCATGGTAAAGCCACGGCTGAATCTGGCTCTGTGTGACCCAGGAGCTCAAACTCTGAACTGCTTGCAACTTGCCCTGCTCTGAGAGCCCGGCAAGAAAGATAAAGAGGGGAGAGAGGGGCTTGCAGGGGCCTAGGTCAAGGGACCCTGCTGGAGGCTCACAGCTCCCAGGAGTAGCAGAAAAGTGGGAACAACTGGGTTTTCCTGGGCCCAGAAGGGCCTCTTCCCTCCAGAAGGCTGAGTGGAGCCCCTGTTATGTGAGAGGCTTAGCCTTGGAGGCCTCCCAGGAGCCCAGAGCTCCCGCCCGGTGCCCCACGTGGTGCCGAGAGCAGGGGAGCAGAGGCGGTGTCTCATGGGAGATACCTTCTTGTGCCCCTGAAGATTCTGGGGGTCAGAACTGTTGTGGCCTGTAGTGTCAACCTGGCAACTTGCTGAACATTCAGAAGCCCAGCCCCCTGCCCCTTACGGGAGATGGAGATTGGATTCAGTTGGGCTGGGCCTCTGAGTCCCAGCTGATTCTTTGGCAGCAGGTGGTCTGGGATTCCATTCTGAAAGGCCACGGACATCTTTCACCCAAGAGTGCCTGGGGAGTCGAGGCCTGGGGAGAGCACAGGCAAGCGTGGAGGGAAGGAGCCCAGGTAGGCAGGCAGAGGTACGTTTGGGAGGGGGCAGCTGTCAGCATCCCTTTAAAGTCTGCCGTACCCTGGGCTCCCCCCCATCCCAGGTCTTATCTCTGGGTGCTGTCGTGCCCTGGGCTCCCTCCCACCCCAGGTCTTATCTCTGGGTGCTGTCGTGCCCTGGGCTCCCTCCCACCCCAGGTCTTATCTCTGGGTGCTGTCCCCGAACGGAGCTTTCTCCGGGGCACCTCGGGGTCCCTGGGGCAGGAGGAGGGGACAGATCAAAGGGCAGGCGCCCTAACAACGGAACTTGAGATGGCCTCTTTGCATCCTGGAGAGGCCCAGACTGAGACAGGATGGATGGGAGCCCTGGGCCAGGGGGCAGGGAGGGGGTGTGAGTGGAGAAACCAAATCCTGGCGCATTCACTGTGGACAAAAGGAAGGGCTTGGAGAGGGGCTCAGCCTCCTCTCACAGCTGCTCTGGCTGGAGGCTTCCGGAAAGGTCTGGGGACATCTGATTCAGGTTCCCTTCAGGGGTAGGAAGGACACAAAGGGGGTGGTGGTTTGCACGCCTATTGGTTGGGGACCCAGGCCCACTTGCTAAACCCTGTGTTTAGCTGATTCCAAGTTACCCATACCCAGGAGGGGGCCTAGGAGCAGAGCTGGGGGCAGGGGGGAGTAAGAAGTAGCCCCCTCCCAGATTCTCAAATCCCAGACATCCCTCCTGGGAAAGCAGAGTAGCCACTTGGGTGTAACGCTATCCCTAGGCTTGGGGCTCCCCCACATCTGGAGCCCCAGCTGCCGACCCACCATGGAGGCTGGGAACTCTTCCCCCCAAATTCTGCCTGGTCCCAACGACAGTAGCAGAGCTGAGGGAGTAGCAGCTGTCTGCTCCGGGGCGTCTGGGCCACAGGCGGGCGCCAGGGCTCGGTAGGGGGTGATGGGGGGAGGATCCGTGTTTCACCTGCCTCTGGTAATCTGGGGCCTTGCAGTTGGTGTTAGGGTTGGGAGGGTATCTGGGATACAGTTATCCTTCTGCCAACTTTGGTCTGAGTTCAAGGAGACCCAGAGACACTGGGACCCTCAAACTATGTACACCGCCCCCCCCATGCCCCGCCAAGGCCCCCACTGAGACCAGTTGGATTCCACATAGACTCACCGGACCAAGCGCCCGATGCAGCCAGGCCAGGTCTGGAGGTGGAGATGGGTGGGGACTGGGCCGGGTCAAACCAGCGGCAGGTGGGATGTGAAGGCCTGAATTCAGCCCCCTCTCCTCCAGGTTCTCTCATAGCCCATGACCCTCCCCCCAGCATTCTCCCTGAGCCTCGTTGTTCTCAAGCCCACCTGGGCTAGTCGCTGCGTAACAAGTGCCACAATTCAGCAACCGAAAACGATGACCGTTTATTAGCTCACAGTTTCCACGGGTCAGAGTCTGGGTCCAGCTTAGCTGGACGCTCCGCTTGGGTCTCACAGGCTGCAGTCAACGGGTCGGTCAGGCTGCATTCCTTCCTGAGTTTGGTGTCTTCCGAGCTCGCAAGGTCGTTGGCAGAGTTCAGCTCCTAAGGCTGCAGGACTGAGGTTCCAGTTTTCTTCCTGGCTGCCAGCCAGAGGCTGCTCTCAGCTCCCAGAGGCTGCCCACAGTTCTTTGCCAGGTGGCCCTCTCCCAGGCCCTCTCACTACAGGGCAGGTTACTTCTTCAAGAAAGACCAACAAGAGAATCTCTCTGACCTCAGGGAGGGCTTCATTCTCCCTTTTAAGAGCTTTTATCTGGTTAAGCCAGGCCCACCCAAAATCAGCTCCCTTTGGAGAACTCACAATCAAAAGATTTGGAACTTAACTACAGCTGCAAAACCCCTCCATGTTCGTCATAGTCTATTGGCTAGAAGCAAGTCACAGGTTCTGACCATGCTCATGGGGAAGGGATTATACGCAAGGGTTTGACTCACGGGGTGTCCCCTTAGCCTTGCTTCTGCCCATGCCACCCACTGAGGGTCTTTATAACGTGGCCACCCTCCTTCCTCAAAGCTCTGCCATCTCTGGACTGTGGCAGTGAGAGCCTGGGCAGGGGCCAGTATGGACTCTTCTTTTTTTGCCTTCCAGGCAGCAAAGAGCTGCAAGTGGGCACAAGGCATCCGGGGGGTAGGGGGGGTAGGGGCAGGTGGGGAGGCTGGGACCCCCATCCTCAAGGGTGAGGCCAACCCCATAAAGAAGTCACTTTAGACCTTTAGGAGAGTCCAGGAAAGCTTCTGAAGGGAGGGATGATCTGAGCTGAGTCTGGTGGGATTTTGAAGGCAACCAGGGTTGGGAGTGGGTAGGGAAAGGGCTGCTCTCGCTGAGGGACAACCTGACCGAGGTGAATTTGGGGAACCGTGTGACTGTTGACCGACCACAAGGCTTTAGATGGAAGGACCAGGCTAGAAGGCAGATGCAGGAGGGCTGAGCACAGCAGGCTGGGGCGGCAATGGGGAGCCATGAACGTGAACTTCTGTGAGCCGGGGAAAGATACGCTATCCTGCCATGGACACAGCCGGGGAGGCCTGTCCGCCTCTCTAAACTGAGCCCCCACTACGAGCCAGACGCTCACAGTTTGGCGCTGTGAACGCAATACTGAATCAGCAGAGAGGGGATTTCAGGGATCTGCGAGACGAGTCAGGGACACAGACATCAACCAAATCATCAATTCCATCTGGAACATGAGGTCGGAGGAGAGAAGAGGGTATTGTATGAGCGTAGATCTGGGTTCTGACCTAGTCTGTTGAGTCCAAGGAGGCCTGGGGGCGGTGAAGGTGGCCGGTATATCACACCCCAGCAGAGAAAGGAGGAAACAGGAGAGTGCCCCCGGCTTCAGCCTGAAAGCAGCCTTCCTGTCCCCAGATCACATCCTCTCTAATAGCAAAGGCCTAGCCCAGAGCCAGCACCCTCCCTCTGCCTTCACACCCTGAGAAGGAAAATCCCGTGTGGGCTCTCCTGCCCGGGGGGCACAGCGGTGTGTCCCCCAGAGCGGTGGGAGACCCTCTGTGTGACCACAGCAGGCCCAGGGGCCCTGCCCCACTGCCTCGCTGCTCAACACACCCAGCCCCAGATGTTCTCACGCCCCATCGCCCCAGACACAGCCCCGGACAGCTGCACAGCTGGCCGGCCTGTGGGAGAGTGGGCCTGCCAATAGCCCTGGGAAGGAGGACAAAAAGGGGACACCTCAGACAAACAGAAATGGCTCCCGGAGCCAAAGCATACACCCCGGTCAGAGGCCCGAGCAAGCAGGCTGGGGGGGGGGGGGCGCTTAACCCCTTCTCTCCCAGCAGGGCTCCAAGCAGTCCCCAATACACTCATCTCTGCCATTCCCCTGCCTCCAGCCGGATGTCCCCGCCCCTCGGCCAACCCAGCAGACTCCTGGCTGGACAAGGGGAATCTTTCCCTGCTCCCTGGGGGCAGGTTCATTCATTTTCCTAGAAACAAGACACGGGTCTTGTCCCCAGGGACCCAGGGTCTGGAAGTTCTTTCTGCTGTCTGACCTTGCTGCCACTCTCTGACTTGGTCACTGCTGTCCATCTGCTCCCCCTTGATCTCCAAGCAGAGAAACAGGAAACGCGTCCAGGAAAGGCAGGAGCAGAAGTGGCGGAGGCAGGGTCTGGAGGAGGCCCCAGGGCCTTGGTGTCCTGAGGGCGTCCCCTTGTTCTGGACGAGGCACATGCAGCGGGTGAAGCCTGGGCTCCCGACACAGTCCCCCACCCGCTGACAGCGTGTCCCCAGGCAAGATACCGAGGTCTCTGCTGACCTGTGTGTCAGATGGCAGTGAATGTCGGAGCTGCCTCCCTGGGGCTCAGAGGAAGAAAGATGCATTTTGTGCAAAGAAACGGGCCTAGACCCCTGGGGGCCACGGTAAGCATTCAGACAGGGCTGCCAGCCACTGCTCGGGCAACAGCAGGGCCGGCGTGCTCCAGGCAGAGACACACCCGAGCCGTCTCCAACTCCCACGCTAGTGGCAGGGGCAGACATGGAACATGTCAGCAATCAGCAAACGAGATCATCCCAGGCTGTGACGGGTGATAAGAAGGCATTCAGAGCGGGCTGGCTGGGGGCCTGGACAGATGGATAAGAGGCAGCGTGGGGAGGGCCAGGGTGCCAGGGAGCACCCACTTGTCCATCTCTCTGAGTCTGTGTCCCACTGAGCAGACAGAGACTTAACGGTGAGTGGCCGCCAGGCCCCGTGACCGAGACCTCGCAGTGCTGACAAACGCTCAGAGAGACATGAGGTTACAGGAGCACAGAGCAGGCATCCTTCATCCCCGGGGCAAGCAGAGGGAGAAGAGAGGCTTGGGGCTCTTGGAGAGAACGTTCAAGGCTGGGATGAGGCAGGGAAGCCCTGTGAGACCAGGTATGAAAGGCTCTGAATGCCAGAGAAGGAGCTGGGCATGGTCTCCTAGGGCAATGGAGAGCCATGGGAGGTTTGGGCCCAGAAGCGACAGTTCAGATGTGGGTTCTGGCTGCGGTGAGGAGACGAAATTGGAAAGGCTGGCCTGAGGGGAGGCAGGGAGCCCAGGCAAGGGCCAAGCCTATGTTTTATGGAGGAAAACCAGTAGTTCCTGGCGACTGATGGGACCTGCAGAGCAGAGAAACACTGGGTTTCCCTGAGCTGCACTGTGACTCTTCCTGCCCTGTTCAGTCCAACACATCTCAACACATCTGCTGGGGGCGAGAGACAGCCGCGAGCAAGCCAGGTGAGGGCCTCGAGGAGATCTTAGCTGGTGGGGAAAAACAGACAAGACACAAACCGCACTGAGAGTGGTGGTTTCTGAATTATTAAAGGAAAGTGGGACGGGCTGTCTGCTTTAGACCTGAGCTCCCTGAGGGCAGGGGCTGTGTCTCCCCTCCACACTCCAGATGCCTGAGGTCGGGACAATGTTTTCTCCATGAGGCTGGAGGCTCCCTAAGAGAGGGTCTGTTTCCTGCCGGTCCTGGGGCTGTAGTAGGGCAGCCAGGCGCCTGCCCACTCCCCACCCCTCCTGAGGGGGCAGGAACAGAGGGAGCGGGTCATGTCATTCTGAAACACTCGCCAGCTGCCCACCATTTCCTGAAGCCAGCCCACGGCTCCCAGGGTGGTAGGACCACCCGCTCTATCTCAGAAGCATCTCTTGGGGTGTGACCAGGCCAGGGGAGGATCAGTTCCCCATGGAGGGTCTCCGCTGGGGCTCACCACCCTCCCCCAGCTCCAACCTTACCTGCCTGCGCTCCCCCAGCTGTAAGCTCACTCAGTTGCCCATGTCAGGGGAGACTGCTAAAAGGGCCCCGGTGGGCGCTGGGCAGAAGCCGAAGGTCCATAGTCATCCTCAGGAGGGGCCTGAGGGGGCAGGACCAGGGTTGGAAGAAGACCCTGGAGAGATTTTGCTAGAACAAGGAGGGTCTAGGAACAAGAGCTGGGAGACAGAGCCCCCAGCCTCTGCCCTCCATTCCTGTGGGCCTAGGGCAAAGCTCTTCCATTCTATCAGCCTGTTTACCCACAAGGTGATGGGCCTGGGGTGGTCATTGCCGTCCCTCTGGCCCTCAGTCTTTTTTTATTCCAACAGGGACAATCATCTTAGAAAACTGTAAGGTCAGGAGACCTCATGTGAGAGCGCCAGAAAGCCAAATGAGAGGAAATGCTGTAGAGCATGAGGGATGTGAGGCTGACACTGAGGAAGCCTTCCTGGAAGGACGGGCAGGAGCCCCTGGACAGGCCCTGGGTCACTGCTGTCCAGGGCTCCATCTGGCTGGGCAGCAGGAGGGACCTGTGACCGAGGCATCGGGGGCTACCTCCTGCCCTCGTCGCCGGGATGGCCGGACTTCGTCCTGGTCCGGCTGGATATCCCCTCCTGGCACGCATGAGGTTTGACCTTTGACCTTTGGCTTAGTCATGGGGCGAGGCCGTTTGTCCACTCATCCCATGCCATTAGGATCGTGCGGAGCCCTTTGCAGGCTCTGAGCGGGGCGGGCAGTCTGTCTGACGGGGAAGACACAGCCTCTGCCTTCAGGAGCCCAGTGGAGGAAAGGAGGCAGCCCCTCCCTCAGGGGAGAGGCCTATCACCTGGAGAAATGACCTAGGAGTTAGGCAAACACCAACCCCCCCTCCTCTGGAGGCAGCTGGACCCCCAACTGCGTGTGAATCTGAAACTGGATCAGGGAAGCAGGGCTGGCAGCATGCCCAGCAGTGAGTGCAGTGTGTTGGGGAGCTGGTGGGGGTGAGGAAACCCCCATGCATCCCCCTGCCCCCGGCCTGTCTGCAGACATGTGCACGGGTGTAAGGGAAGAGGGCTGGGTGGGGGACTGTGTGCACATCCTTGGGCAGGTGTCCTGGTACCTGTGTTCAGGCCCGGGAGATGGGTGTGGTCACCATGGGGGCGTGGTCATGGGGGCGTGGTCCTCAGTGCTGGTGACGTGCTGTGCACAGGCTGCATGGAGGGTCTGCAAGGGTGTGAGGTGCAGCTGTGTGACTGCTCCTGCAACATGTGTGCGTGAGTCAGGATGCAGACCCCCCGGGGGAGTGGGGAGACTGGGCCCAGTGTCTGCCCCACGAGGTCATGCTGGGTAATCTGCCCGCCCTCCCTGGACCTCGAGTCCCCTGCACACAGGGAGGTGTCAGCGGAAGGCTGTGTGAGGCTTCCCCAGCTCCGTCAGTCTGTGCTCTGAGCACCAGGGAAGACCCCAGGGGCCCTGCCTGCCCACCGCCAGGCCTTCTGTCTGCCCTTGATCCCTCGCTTTGGCGCCTGAACAACTGTGCCTGACCAGCGAATGCAGGCCGGGCCAGCTGTCACTGTGACATCCATTCTCCTCGGTGGGCCTGGGAGCTCCCACCCAGCTCCCCCAGCTCCTCTCGCCCTTCTCCCTCCCTGTTGCACCCACATCTGGAAATTAGGCAGGGTGACACCTGGAAGCATCCCATGGCCATGGGGTCTCGTGGGGTTCTGAGCCTTAATCCAAGAGCTGGGAGAGACGAAGGTGACAAGGAGTTCCGCTCCCAGCGCCCCCAGAGCCCCACTTTCCACTGTCTCTGCCCCCAGCGTTCCGGGAAGGTTCCTGGGGCCCCAGCCCAGACCAGGAAGAAGCCTTCTTATTTGCATATCACGTACATCTGATTTGCAATGTGCCTCCTGGTTGGCCATTTCTAAACAACCCTGGAATTCGGATCTCACAGGACGCTGAGCCTTTTCTAGGAGTTTGCTCCTCTCTGTCTCCCCTTGACCCAGGTGTGTCCTAAAGGACAGTCACACACACACAGACCCCTCCCTACACACACCTGTTCCTGCACACAGGCACAAGAGTATACCAGCCTCCACCTACATGCAAAAACGCAGAGTCCTGGGCTTCCCTGGTGGCGCAGTGGTTGAGAGTCCGCCTGCCGATGCAGGGGACACGGGTTCGTGCCCCGGTCCGGGAAGATACCACATGCCGCGGAGCGGTTGGGCCTGTGAGCCATGGCCGCTGAGCCTGCGCGTTGGAGCCTGTGCTCCGCAGCGGGAGAGGCCACAACAGTGAGAGGCCCGCGTACCGCAAGAAAAAAAAAAAAAAAAATGCAGAGTCCTGTTTCTTATCCCTGTGCACCCTCCCCCTTGCCCTGTGGAATACGCGCTGAGTATACACTCACACATGCAACTGCACAGATGCCCGTGCTTCTGTCCTCACACACACTCAAAACTCACACACATTTGTCTACACACGTGCCCCCACAGCCCCAGTGCACAAGCAAACACAACTCAGCTTCACGTAGGAGTTGGGGGGCTGCACACAGAAGCTGCCAGTGAAGTGCCCTGAGCAATAGATCCCTCCCAGACCCCCAAATGGGCGGGACTAGCAAGGGCGCTCCCGTGTGATTGGCTGGGAGGAGACAGCGCGGGTCAGGTGGCTGTTTTCAGTGGTTTTACCACCAGTGGGTCCCTGGTGGTAAGAGTAGCACACTCAGAGTAGCAGTCCTTGAGAGTTTTGTCTTCCCTGAAATATGGCTCCATCCTGCATTTTCTGCATCATTTCTGTTGCTCTCACCCCAGGCCTCCTCCCCTTATTGGTCCCCAAACAGCTTCCTTGGGTGGCCCTGCCTCTGACCTTTTTCTCCCTGCTCTCCACCAAGATCACCTCCCTGCCTTCCTCCACCATAAACACTCACACCTTTTTTTCTGTGCTGTGCTGTGCCCTCTTCCTGGATGGGCCTCTTTCTCTGTCCACCCAGCACACTCCTATACATCCTTCAAGTCCCACCTCGAATGTCACCTCCTAGGTGAATCCTTCTCTAATCTTACCAGGCAGAAGTAATCTCGTTCCTCACTCTGAACATCCAAAGGCAGAGCAGTGGGGTGGAGAGACATGGTTGGTCCTAAATATCTGTACGGGGGATGCCTAGGGGCTTGGAGGCTGCAACCTTTCATTTGTATGGAGGGGACAGACTTTTCTGAAAATTGCAATTACATGGTGAGCACTTGGACTTAAATGATATTTTGTGTTCATTTTCAGGGGAAGAGAATAGGCACAAGAATCAGGACAATGCTGCTTCCATCCCTTCTGCTGTGCACCTTTGGGTGATTGTTGCAGCCTCTCGGGGTCTCAGTTTCCTTGTCTGTAAAATGGGCTCACTGTTGGGGATTATGAGAAGCCAATTAGAGCTTGAACATTTATGGCCTTAAATTCTTATTTCATTGAACAGTAAAGATTATTTTTGCTCAAAGGATTTTTGCTCACTTCTCTGTCTCCCCACTGGACTAGAAGTTCCTTCACAGCAAGGGTTATATCTCTATCTACAAAATGGGGATAATAATGGGATAGACCTCATTTGTGAGGATTAAATGAATTAGCTCACGTAATATGCTTAGAAGAGTTTGCTGGCACTACTCAGTGTTTACTATTATAGTTATTACCACATACCTTATCATTTAATTCTTACAGCCATCCTGTGTCGTTGGAGATATTGTTATCCCACTTTACATAACATTTCGGAGCTTCCTTGCCAAGGTCACACAGTGAGCAAGTATCAGAATCTAGATTTGAATCTGGATTTAGCTGTCTTAACCACCGATCAGGATGTGACAGTTCTGGGCAGACAGATCAAATGTCCAGCCCACGACTTCCTGATACAGTTTATTTGCACATGCCCACATCCCTGACTGTGTCCCTACAGCACATAGGCCTGTGTTCCATCTGGACTCAGCAACTGATGACAGTGTGGGGCACCCTGAATAGGAGCTGCCCATTGGCCCAATCCCCACAGCTGACTGAGGTTTGTAGGTACCACCCTGAGAACAGGATTCCACCTGGGGAGGGGGAGACAGGGTGACGGCCCGGGGTGAAGCCTCTGTCCACACTGGCCCAGGATGCTGGTCATTCAGCCCCACCCCACATAGCCATTCAGCCTCCCAGCCCAGAGCACCTGGATGGAGAGACACTCTCTACCCCACATGTCATCCCGTGAGTGCCGGACACTCGTGCTGGAAAGCTTGACCTGGAACGTGTTTCCGTGCAGCAGGCCAAGCCTCACTCACACCACCGCGCACCAAATACTCTGGTGCAACAGCCTCACAGGGCCCCCCAGTCCTGCTGGGGAGAGCCCTGGGGGCAGCAGAGGTCCAGGGAGGAAGGGAAACATGGAGTTCCCCAGTGTGCGTGGCAGCTGAATTCCTCCAGATCACACAGCCCGGCTCCCGGAATCAGTGGGAGCCCCTTTTCCTGGGCCTGCTGGGGGTTTGGCCAACAGGCAGCTGGAGTCCTTGGATGTTCTGCTGAGGGCCTCTCGTCCTATCCGTGTGTCCAGTAGCTCCAGAGAGCATGGCCCAGATGGCCAGAATCCCAGGAGGGAAAATCTCGGCTGGAGCCCAGCCAGCTCTGGGCTTGGGGAGGGCTGCAGGGAGAGAGCAGGGGAGCAGAAGATTAGACGCAGGGGCATGGAAGGAATGATTTCTTGAACCCCTTCAGGCTCCAAATCCAGTCTGCCCACTTCGGCCCAGGCTCAGAGAACCGGACACCCGAGACCTGTGGACACGGTCGTGACCAGGGCTGTGGAGAGAAGAATCTGACGGATGGGGAGGCAGCGGACTGCGGGGCACACCCAGGAGGACCTCAGCTTCAGCAAACGGCTCAGGGACGCACTGAGCCCAACAAAGTACTGCGGTGCCGCAGCGCCCTCTGTTGGCCAGAGGCGGAGGCCGCCTGTCCAGAGCTCTGCAATGGTTGGGGGAAAGCGGATACCCGCAGGACTCCGGCCCAAACACAAGTTCCCTAAAGGGCCCCAGGAGTCAGCGCCCATTGAAGTGGTCATCCGAGCTGGGAGAACCTTGGCGACTCCTGCGTCAATCCCTATTTTGTCAATGGGAAAACCGAAGCCAAGAGAGGGGAGATGACTGACCCCAAAATGGGCTGGCGCCAGGGACTGGATTACGGGGCTGGCTAAGTCCCAGTGCTGGTGCCATGGGATGGCCTGGGATTTCCCAGTCACCCCCACCGCCATGCTCCCCACCAACCACCCGGAATCGACCTACATCCGGGCAACTCCAGACAGGTCTCCCAGCCTCGCCTCTGCCCCCACCCCTTCTACCCAGACCCCTCCTCAGACACCATACCCTCCAATCTTCAGCACCCCCGTCCCCCAGACTCAGGAGACTATCTGTGCTCCCCAACAACCAACGATTTCCCACGTAAAGCCTTCGGCTTTTTTCTTATTTTTTTCCCCAGGAAATGAAAACTTCAATTTCTTTCTTTTCTTTTCTTTTTTAAAATTAACTTTATTGGATTTTCTTTTTAATTACAAACCACAGTACTACATGTTCTTTGTAACAGCTAAACAAACCAGAGGCATCTAAAGAAAAAGTCGAGAATCTCCTCTCTCCCTTTCCAGCCCCACACCCCTGAGATCACTAACGTGGTTGAAGGAGTGTTGTCTTTCCTTATTGCTCTAAGGCTGTTCACTCAATAGGTAGGAAGACTTGAAACCTGCTGTGCATGGGGCCCTGTGCTAAGCCTGGGCTACTGAGGAAAATAAGACAACAGCCACGATGCCCACTGCCCTCAAGGGGCTTACATTCTAGAAGCGGGAGGAGATCCAATAGAGAGTAAATAAGAATATTTCAGGCAGTGATGAGTTCTCTGGGGGGGAAATGGTGGGGTGATGGGCTGGGATTGATGGGTTCTGAGTCAGGGACCCGGCCGCTTTGGGTGGAATTGCAAGAGGAGGGACATTTGAGTTGAGGCCCAATAGAGGGCACTGTAGGCCACTGTTCGAATGTTATTCTAAGGGCACCGAAAAGCCACTGAGCATAGGAAGGGGTTGTACAAGGACCCCTTGGGAGAATGGATTGAGGGTGGGCCAGTATGGCTGCCATGAGACAGAGGGGGAGAGAGAGAGATTTCTACTTTTAGATATTCCTTCTTTTTTATATAAAAATGGGCTTAGACTACATCCATTGCTCTGCTCATGTTCTTTTTCCTTCCAGTGCTTCAGTCAGAAAATGCAACTCCAGTTCCAAAGGGCCGGCAGGTCACACACACCCTGGGCAGCCAGCACCCCTCAGCTGCCGCAGCCCTGGTGATTAAATCAATCTTTTAATTTTTCCAATCCAAAGGGTAAAAATTACATCACAGCAATTTAAGCAACAAAATTAATAAAGGAGTATTGGATTATAACCCAAAGTATAAAATAAATATCCATGAGTCCATACTGATTTAAATACATGATTGAATAAATTAATAAATGGGGAAAGAAGAAAGACATCTCCGGTGCAGAAGAATTCCAAGTAAATGACGTAGATACTTCATCCTAAAAGAGAAACGTATAATCCCCCACTCCTCACCTGGGGGCTGCACATAACGACTTCCTTCTAAAGGCATAATTTTACAGGGAAAAAGCCTGGCAATTAAGGTCAACAGCTGTCATAAGTCACGTTGACAGTGTCTGTTACCGAGTCCAGATTGGCTCGTCCTGCTTGCCACACGACAGGCCAATGAGACGATGAGTTGTTCAGGGCAAGGAATAGCAGCTTTATTTGGAAAGCCAGCAAACGGAGAAGGTGGTGGACTAGCGTCCCAAAGAGCCCTCCTGGCTGGGTTTGGACGCAGCTTCTTTTATAGAACAAAGAGGGGGAGGTGAGGAGGTGAAGTTAAAAAGGTGATAAGTTGCTGCAAATATTTCCTGGTTCCGGCCAGACTCTGGAGGGGATGTGTTAATTTCTTCTTTCCTGCAGACCTGGGCAGGATGTTTCCTGTGAGCTAAGGCTCAGGCATGGAGGCAGGTTTCCCAGAGATGAGCCATTATGTATACTTTAAGCTCTGGGCAACATCCTTTCACTGATTAACTTGTAGCAAAAACAATATAATACAAAGGTTAATGTGAAAGAAACAGATCCAATATGGAGTCAGGTTTGTTCTTCCCTATTACATATGTACCCTTGATATGATGTGATAAGAATGGCGCTTTACCTCTGTGGTCAACCTCCCCAAAAGGCATAGCCCCCGTCTATGAGAAAAAGATCAAATTCCAGCAGAGGGGCGTTCTACAAAATCCTGACCAATACTTCTCAAACTGTCAAGTCATCAAAAATAAGCACAGGGCTTCCCTGGTGGCGCAGTGGTTGAGAGTCCGCCTGCCGATGCGGGGGACACGGGTTCGTGCCCCGGTCCGGGAGGATCCCGCGTGCCGCGGAGCGGCTGGGCCCGTGAGCCATGGCCGCTGAGCCTGCGCGTCCGGAGCCTGCGCTCCGCAACGGGAGAGGCCACAACAGTGAGAAGCCCGTATACCGCAAAAAAAAAAAAAAATGCACAGTCTGAGGAAAGGTCACAGCCAAGAGGAGCTTAAAGAGATTAAATGTAATGAGGTATCCTGGATGGGATCCTGAGACAGAAGAATGTAAAAACTAGGAGAATCTGAATAAAGTATGGACTTTAGTTAATAATAATATACCAGTATTGTTTCTTTAATTGTAACAGATGCACCATGCTAATATAAATTGTTAATATTAGGGGAAACCGTGTATGGGGTGGGGGGAGGGGTGCCTATGGGAACTCTCTATCTGCTCCATTTTTTCTTTAAGTCTAAAACTGTTCTGAAAAATAAAGTCTACTAGTTTAAAAAATACATATGTCATGCGACTGACAAGGGCTTAATTTCCAAAATATACAAACAGCTCATACAACTCAACACAACAAAAAAACATAAACAGCCCAATCGAAAAATGGGCAGAGACATAGATATTTCTCCAAAGAAGACATACAGATGGACAACAGTCACATGAAAAGATACTCAACGTCACTACTTATTAGAGAAATGCAAATCAAAGCTACAATGAGGTACCACCTCACACCGATCAGAATGGTCATCATTACAAAATCTACAAATAACAAATGCTGGAGAGGGTGTGGAGAAAAGGGAACCTCCTACTTTGTTGGTGGGAATGTAAATTGGTGCAGCCACTATAGAAAACAGCATGGAGGTTCCTCAAAAAACTATAAATAGAGTTGCCATATGACCCAGCAATCCCACTCCCGGGCATATATCCAGAAAAAACTATAATTCAAAAAGACACAAGCACCCCTATGTTCATAGCAGCACTATTCACAATAGCCAAGACATGGAAACAACCTAAATGCCCATCAACAGACGAATGCGTAAAGAAAATATGGTACATATATACAATAGAATACTACTCAGCCATAAAAGAGAATGAAATAATGCCATTTGCAGCGACATGGATGCAACTAGAGATTACCATACTAAGTGAAGTAAGTCAGAAAGAGAAAGACAAATACCATATGATATCACTTCTATGTGGAATCTAAAATATGACACAAATGAACTTATCTACAAAACAGAAACAAAATCACACATAGAGCACAGACTCGTGGTTGCCAAGGGGTTGGAGGAGGGATGGATTGGGAGTTTGGGATTAGCAAATGCAAACTATTATATATAGAATGGACAAACAACAAGGTCCTATTGTATAGCACAGGGAACTATAGTCAATATCCTGTGATAAACCATAATGGAAAAGAATATGAAAAAGAATATATATATGTATAGCTGAATCACTTTGCTGTACAGCAGAAATTAACACAACATTGTAAATCAACTATACGTCAATAAAATAAGTTTTAACAATACATATCTCATTGTTGTTTTAAATTGTATTTCTCTGACACCTGCTGAGGCTGACTGACTTTCCATATATATTTTCTGTTAACTGCTTGTTTATACTTCTGCCCACTCTTTTATTTTTTGCCTTTTTCTTATTGGTTTATAAAATTTTTTTCATAGTAAGGATATTAACCGTTTGTCTATTACACATGTTGCAAAGGTATTTTTTTTCAGTGTGTTGTTGACCTTTCTATTTTGTTTGTGGAAACTTATGTCCCTCTGAAATACTTCCTTCTGTAACCAAATCTTTCTCTCTCTCTTTTTTTTTTAAAGAGAAAGTCTTTTCTTTTTTAATTAATTAATTAATTAATTTGGCTGCATTGGGTCTTAGTTGCGGCATGCAGGATCTTCATTGTGGCACACGGGCTCTTTGTTGTGGCACGCGGGCTTCTCTAGTTGTGGCACGTGGGATCTAGAGCACACGGGCTCAATAGTTGAGGCACGCAGGCTTAGTTGCCCCGTGGCATGTGGGATCTTAGTTCCCCGACCAGGGATCGAACCTGCATCCCCTGCAGTGGAAGGCGGATTCTTAACTACTGGACCACCAGGGAAGTTCCTTTCTCTCTCTTTTTTATGGCTTCTGGGTTTCCTGTTCCCGCAAGGTTAAAGAATTATTCTTCTAATTTTTCTCCTAATATTTTTAGCTTTTATTTTTCACTCTAAAACTTTAATCCATCAGGGGTCTATTTTGTAGGTGTTGTCAGGTCAGAGGGAAGGATTTGGCTTTATTTTCTTCCCGATGGGTCACCGATATGGCAGCATCATTTATTAAAGAAATCGACTTTTCCCCTAAATTGACATTCCCCTTTAATAAATAAGTTCCCATACAGATCCTTACATCTGCGTCTGGAAGACTGAATTCCCCAGTTCTCCATGCTGCCATCGACATCCAGCTCAAGAGCCCATACCCACCTTCTCCTTAAAGGCTGTAATCCCCCACCCCATTCCTCCCAGCTGGAATCTGCCTTATCCCCACCTGACTTGCCATGGAATTCATTCATTCAAACTGCATACACGTTTATTGAGCTCCTCCTGAGTGTCAGGCATTGGACCAAAGAAGACTGTCCCTGTCTTCTAGGAATTCACAGCCTGGGGAGAGAAGGGAGAACAAAGTGAGGACAGGTGACTCTGGGGGAACAATGGTGGGAGAGGTGTCAGAAAAGCTTCAAGAAGGGAGTGCTGCCTGAGGTTGGTGAATAGTCCAATGGAGAGCAGGTGTTCACCAGACAGCCACGGAGGAAGGGGCCGCCAGGTGGCAAGAACTGTGTGTACAAAGGCACGGAGGCAAGGCAAAGCCTGGTGTGTTTGGAGAGCTGCAAGTGGTTCAGAGGCCCCAGGAAAGGAGTGTCGGTAGAGAAGAGAAAGCAAGGGGCAGTCTGCAGAGTGAAGCGTGAGACAGGCTGGGACCTGGAATCTGGGACCCTTTGCTGCCATGCTTGCACCTGGACAAAATACAAAGAAACTATAAGGGACTAAAAATAACTGCGTGCATGTACAGTTGGGGCAAATTATGGACAAAAAGATACAAAAAGACCAAAAATCCCGATTGCCACTTCTGAAGAACGGAGAGCAGAAGCAGGGTACTGGGCATGCCCCCTGCACACAACACCACGGAAGGGGTAGGCAAACCCCCTAAGCGCCCCCCTCAGGCATGACCCCTGGAACCAGCTTGCCCTCCCTTCGGAGCGAGTGAGCAGGGGAATCTGTTGCTTGTTCTCACTCCCCCCTGCTGCAGCAGGGGTCCCAATAAAGCCTTGCCTGAATTTCTTGTTTGGCCTCTGGTCAATTTCTATTGATTAAGGACGTCAAGAACCCTGGTCCGTAACAAGTGAGGCCAGAGCACATGCAAGTGTACTGCAGTCTGCCATTTCTCCTGAGAAGCACAGCGTCGCAGCGAGTGCACCGACGCTCATTTCCCAGCTCCACATTCCGCCCAGGCTGTCACGTACTTAGTACTTTGCTTTCAGTTAGCTACTCTTTTTCCTTAAAATAAATTAATTTTAAAGGGTCACTTTGTATCACCTCCATAAATGGGAAACCAGTATCCCTTGCTATAAATAAAAGAAAATAGAACAAAAGCCTTAAAAGGAAACATTTCTATGAAAATTAAAATTGTTCATCTGTACTACTTTTTTTTTTTTTAAAGGAATCTCCCAGCCAACACAACAAATACTTCACTTTAGGACACACTGGTGTGGTGAGTAAAAGCATGGGTTCAGCAAGCCAGGCCGCCTGGGTCCAAATCTCAGCTCTGAAGAGTATTAGCTACGGGTCCTCAGGGAAGCCAGCTTATCTCCTGAAGCCTCAGTTTTCTCATCTGTAAAATGCGGTAATAATAGAAGCTACCTCAGTAGGTTGTGTGATTAAATGAGAGGATGTTGGTACCATTTCATGAATGTTCTCAATATGCATGTCTAGTTTGGGGCTGTGGGAAGCCTTCCCAGGATTTGAAATAGGAGAAGGAGATCATCTAATTTGCATCTTGGAAATTGATCTCCCTTTGGTGTGGGGTAGGTAAGGAATGACTGGGAGAGACCATTCCGGGCTGCTGTGGTCCCAGTGAGCAATGATGGAATCCTGAAGCCTCCAGTGGGTTGGAGGAGAGGCATCTGGACGTTGGGAAGAGAGGCAGGGGGCAAGGCTGGCACCAAGATTCTAATGAGGTGGATGGTGACGCCCTTCAAGGAGGCAGGAACACAGGACGCCACAAGACTGTGGCTCAGGATGTGAAGAGGATGATTTTGTATACTTGGAGTTGGCAGAGTCTGTGGAATCCCATGTCCAGAGTTGGCTGACTTTGGGCCTGGCGTTCAGGAGTGAGTAGGTTATGCCTTCGGGCTGAGGTCAGTCCCCGACCCCCAAGCCTGAAAGGCTGCAGATCAAGCCAGTGCTGAGTCTGCGTGAGGAAGGTGTGGGCAGCCGTTGTGGTCCAGGGCAGAACAGGGGTCAGAAAAGCACCCCCAGTGGCGTCCTTCCTGCTGCCTCTTCATGGCTGTGCTGACCCTTCCAGGAGTGGCCTGACTGAGGTCCCTTTCAGCCTGTGGCCACTCCCAGGCTCATTCCCCCCATGTTCTGCCCTATATTGAAATGTGGGAAGGGCTATGGCACCAAAGGGGAACAGTGATGACCCCAAATGGGGTGGAGGGAGAATACTAGGGAAGTCTTCCTCCCGAACTCTCTGGGGTCTCATCTGGCTACCACCCCAACCCTGCCCCCCTCCTCAGTGCCCTTCGACTCCCCCTGCCCCTTTGATCAGATTTGGAATCGGAAGGTCTTGATGGCATCTCCGCAACAGAAGCTCAGGTCAGTGCTGCTCTGGGAAGCCCTTCAACCTCCTGGATCCCCCTGACACTGTCTCCTCATCTCCCCCACCCCAACGCCCCGCCCCCACCCAGCGGTGCCCAAGAGTTTAGATAGGAGTTCCTTGAGTGGAGGTTCCGGTTGTCCCTCCTTCCGCCGCCAGGCGTCACCATCGGCCTGGAAATGGAAGGTGCAGGCAGGCCGTCTGGACGCCCGGGCGACCGTCGGAGGGCGAGGGGGTGATGCGCCCCGCCAGCCCTATGGGGGAGGAGGGGAAGGGACCCAGCGGGGTGGACGCCTCGACCTCCGGAGGAGGCTGCCACGGGGGGCTCTGGACCCAGTGTCCGTTGGGGGTCCAGAGGGGCGCGCGCCCCTGAATTCGGGCCGGAATGGAGGCGAACCCGAGGGCCCGGGTGCAGGTGAGCGTGGCCTCTACGCCCACCCTGAACCCTTTCCGTGAAAAGGAAGCGGGAATTTCTCACTACAGATGTTGTACTGACCCTTTCACAAATAAAGAACTAGAGGCTCCCTTCGCGTGCCCGAGGGGGCACGACCCCCCTCCCCGTCTCAGTCGAGGCTATTTTCGCTCCAGAGCTGCCTCCTGGTCCGACAGCGACGTGAAAGCCTGTGGTTGACTGAATAACTGAATGCGTATATAAGAATAGGCGGCGTTTATTGAGCACTAACTATATGCCAGACGCCGTTCCCAACAAATTTATACTGTTATTATCCCTATGAAGAAACCGGGCACAGTGAGGCGTAATCATTTGCCCAAGACACAGTGGCAAACGCAGGATTGGGACCCAGGGGATCTGGCTCCAGAGCTCGATCGCGCAACGACGTCTCTGAGCAGCACAGGCCCTTCATTGTCTTAAGGCGTTGTCATCAAACGCCTGGGCACCGGGCACTGGCGAGCGAGAGGGGGCAGCGCGGCGGTCAGGTGAATCCTCGCCTTCCTCGCGGCGCAAAGCGCCCGCAGGCAGCGTCCCAAGTGCCCACCAGGCGGCGCGCTGACCCCACTCAGGTCCGACACGACACGCCAGCACGGTCTCCTTATCATCCCCCGGGGAGTTGGCTTTGACCACGGCGACCTGTGTCCAGCCGACAGGTGGAGAACAGATGACCTGGTGCCAGGTGCGGGGCCCCTGCCAGGTGCCCTGCAGTCTAGCAGTGCAATTCAGGCCCTGTTTCTCCCCCTTGCTTCCCACCTCCGAAGATAACTGACGAGTAGCTGGAAGGGGCACGGCCAGACTCCTTTTGTTCAAGTGCTTCACTGTTTACAAAGCACTTTCCACCAGCTCGATGCAGATAAAGGACCAGGGTGTACATGTGCCCAGTAGAGAGCCAGACGTTCTCACCCTCACCAAGTCCTCACCCCAGGAGAGGGGCAGTGTGATCCCCCTTTACAGACAGGGCAGCTGAGGCCCAAGGAAGACAAGAGGTTCTCCCAGATCACCCGCACAGCCGAGCTCAGAGCCAGACCCTAATCCAGGAGGGCTGGACCCCACGTCCTTATCCTTTCCTCTCAACAAGAGCACACGAGGGAGCCTTTTGAGCAGGAGGGCCCTCCTGGCTGGAGAGACCTGTGAGAGGCAGGGGCATAGACAAAATGACCCCTCAAAGCCAGAGGCAGGAGGTAGGTACAGTGTGGGATGTGAGTAGCTTCCCTCAGGCTTCTGAGGCCAGGGGGTTCCCACCTGCTTCCTGGCTCCCCTGTCCCTCCCCTGCCCCATCCCCCCTCTCTTCCATCACTCTTCCCTACATGACTGGCCCTGGCAGCCCCATTCTGCACCCTCGCTGTGCTCTGTCCTTTGCGACTTCCTCCCACTCTCACCTCTGATAACTCTCGAGGCTCACACGCCTCCCTTCAGTGGGACCACAGGCTCACACGTCTGGTCCCTTCAGTGGGAACTCCACTCTGCACCCAGCTCTTTGCTGCACCTGAAGCACCTGACGCCACCTGTTCAGGGTGGGGCTCTGCATCCTCCCACAAACCTGCCCTCCGTCCTGTGTCCCGCGGGCCAGAAAGCTGGGGGCATCTTTGACCCCTCAACCCCAGTCCTAGAGCCTAACTCCTCTCCATTCCACTCCTTAAATGTCTGTCAAGGCCATCCCCTCCTTCCCATCCCAAGGGGTTCTGCCCTAACCCAGGACATCATCACCTCCCAGCTTCCAGTGTCACCCACTCTCTTAAATCCTCTGCCATCAGAGTGATCGTTCTAAAGTGCAAGTCTGCCCCTTGTTTAAAACTTGTAAATTAAAAACCTGTAATACAAAACAAACACCTTTATCACAGGAGGAAGCCCCAAACCTTTCACTAGACCCATAGAGCCCTGAGCCGTCCAGCCCTGGCGCATCTCTCTGGCTCTGGCTCACTCCCCACTCCTTCACAATCCTTACTGCCTATGGCTTCTCCAAAGCACCAAACTCTCCCTAGCCTCTGAGCCTCAGCATGCGCGGTTCCCTCTGCCTGGAAGCCCCCTCCCCAGCTCAATGGCTGGCGACGCCTCCTCGCCCTTCTGGTCCCAGCTGAAACGTCACATCTCACAGAGCTTTCCCTGACCACTTCCAGGTAAAGTGGGCCCCCTACTTGGTTTCTCTCTTACTCAGAACTTGGTGATCTTCGTCCTTCATGCCACCTTCCAGCATCTCAGAGCTTGTGTTTTTGTATGCTTAGCTATTTAATCTCTGTCTCTCCCAGAGCCCCAATTCTCCACGCGAATAAGGACTGCCATTTCTCAGTCACAGCTGTACCCTCACACCCAGCCCAGGACCCGACATACAAGTAGACACCCGATAACTATTTGTGGAACAAACGAGTCTTTCATCTTGTCCTCATCAGAACCCCATTCCCAGCCTTTCTTTCATCTCTGGCCTTTGCATGAGCTGCTTCCTCCGCCTGGAAGGTTCTTTCCTTCCCCTCCCACCTGAGCTGATCCACATATCACAAGACCAATTTCTCTGGGATTCGTCCTTGGCCCCCTCATTAGAATTAGGGTTTTCCTCTGGGCTCCCCTGGTTCCCTCTATGTAGCATTCTATCGTAACACTTAAAAATTGCAATTTTCCAGGTAAACATGAGAGATTGTTAGCAATAATGAACTACTCCCCCCTCTCCCCCGCACCTCTCTGCTCCAAGCGGCTCAAGGGCATCCATTCTCTGCCTTTCAAAGCATCAGGAGCCCCATTTCCTATTTATTCAATAAGCGCTGACCGGGCACCCCTCTGTTGTTTTCTTTCCTCCAGCACTGGGGTGGTAGGGAGGAGGGGAGGCATATAGACAGGATTCTTCCAAAGGTGAGACTGAGGCAGGCGAAAGCATCAGGGGTGCTAAGCAAATGCCCAGTCGACCGACATCCAGGGTACAAGTGGGTGCCAAGGAGGCTGGGGGCCGCGGGGCGGTACTAGCAGGTTGAGTTCTTCCCCTTTCGTTGGGCATCTGCTGTGTGCAAGGTGTGGTGGGGAGGGCGTTGGGGGTAAGAGGAGAGGTGAGCCTGCATGGCAGACACACCTGGGGTTACCTCCAGCACAGCTGCGCACAGAGTTCACTGAATCTGCCATCTGTCTCCCCACCCTGGGAGCAGGTGGAAGGACCGAGGTTGGGTACAGTTGCCGGAGGAATCTCGGCCAAACCTGTGGTCACTTTTTTGTCTCTGCCTTGCCAGGCTGCTCTGCTTCTCTGAGCTGCTGCTTGTTCCCTCTATCCTGACACTCCCCATACACCAGTTTATCAAAGTGAAGTCCAGAGACCACCTCCATCGGCATTACCTGGGAAGGGGGCAAAAATGCCTGGTTCTGAGCTCCCATCTGCTGACCCTGGGGTGGGACCCTAGCATCTGCATGTGTACAATAACCTCTGCTTGGCACTCTCGAGTGTGAGAGCCCCAGTACTTCTGCTGCTTCCAGGATCAGCCCACACGCCCTCCTTGCCCCTGGCTGCCGGCTCCTGTCTGGGATCCTTTGGGGGCTGTTCTTCCTCTGCCCACCCCTTAAATGCCAGGGTGCCCAGGGGTCCTCCATCCAAGCCCCTTATTCCTCTTTCACATCCACACCTCCAGTACCCCCAGCTAGACTTTCATCTGCCCTTGTTTGGCCAACAGCACCCAGATTTGACATGACTGATACTGACCTCCCCACTTCCCCAGAAGCCACCTTCTACCCCCCAACACATCCTCTCGCATGTAGTGCCCACCTCAGCGAGCATCCTGCCTATTGCCCAAGCCAGAAACTTGGGTATCATACTTGACTCTCTGTCTCCCTTCCTTCCTCATTTCAGCAACAACTCAATCCTGATTTGCCTCCCTCCTAAAGATGTTTTCAGTCTACCCCTCTCTCTCACCCCAGACCATTGCATTTATCCCCTAACTGGTTCCTTTCCTCAAGTCTTTCCTCTTTCCAGTGAATTTTCCAAAAGCTTTCTAAACTGCAAATCTGACTACACTCACCAGCCCCCTTAAAACCCTTCAAACGATTTTCAAGGTCCTAACCCCCTTGACCTGCAGGAAGGACCTTCCGCCAGCTGGCCCCAGCTTGCCGCTCCAACTTCCTCCCCTCCCCACTGAGCTCCAGTAACAACAAACTGCTTCTTGTTCTGGCCTCCAGACCTTTGACCATTCAGTCAGTCCTTCGGCATCACCTCCTCCAGGAAGCCATCCCTCTCCGATCCCCCCACCGCCCCCGCCACCCCCCACCCCACCCCAGCCCACCCCGCATGGTCCTTAGTGTATCCATACTGCCTGGTAGAGGGATCTGTTATTCTACTCACCACACTGAGTTATACTCATTGATTTTCATGTCTCGGTTCCACGCTACGCAGTGAGATCCTTGAGGGCAGGGATGGTGTCCAATTCGTCTCCGTGTCCCAACCCCTGGCCTGGTGCCTGGCACTGAGGACAGGCTTGGCCGATGGATGATGGATGAATGCAGAGGGGAAACTTGAAGGAAGTGACAGCCAGGAAGAGCCAATAGGGCAGTGAAGGCCAGCCTGGCAGGAGGCGCAGCCAGAGCAAATGTGTGGGTAGTAGAAAAGCAAGAGCTTCCCTTTATCGAACGCCATGACTGCCTGCCAGCCATTGCGCCTGGGCTTCGTTTGAACATTCGGTCTCATTTAGTTCCTGCAACAACAGATCAAGACACTGGCATCAGAGAACCAAAGCAACTTGCCCAAGGTCACACAGCCAGGCTTGGAGTGGAATCCAGGGCTGTCTGGCCTGAAGACCTGTGCTCTTTCTGCTGGGTCACACTGCTCTCCTGGGGATAGGACCTCCTGGAGATGGACAAGGAGTGGGCCCAGCTACACACCTGCCTAGCTGAGGGCCGGAACCAGCTGCTCTCGCTCAGGCCGACAGCTTCTTCCTCCCAGCCGGACCAGAGGCTCAGAGGCCAAACAAGGATTTATCTGTTCCTCCCTCCCCAGGCTTTGGGTGGGGGAGGGGGGTCTTTGACTAGACATGCACACCCCCCCACCGCCACCACCAGGGAAGGGCTGCTGCATCCCATACTGCCCAGGGTGCCTGGGGAATGCAGGGGGCTCTGTGATGCTGTCTGCGCTCTGCAGAATCTGTCTCCCTCATCGCACTTGGCCCAGGCTGATATTAACATTCATCTGCATTCCCCGCGCACCCGCCTGGCAGATGGTGGGGGAGGAGGCTGGGTGTGTGCTGGGGGCTGCAGCCAGAGACCAAGCTGGGCCTCGAGGGCCAGAGCGGAGTGCCCACCCATCCTGCCCCATGGGCCCAGCCCAGGCTGGGGCTGCTCCAAATGCTGGGGTACCTCCTCACCCTCACAGCCTCTGAGGGGTGCTGGGTGCTAGAATCCGACCTTTGATTTTTCTAAGGACTAAAGGGGCCCTGCAATTCCAGGAAGAAAACCCAGAGATGTGGGGGGATGGGGGATGGGCCCCACCTTTGGGAATCTTGGATGAGGGTCATTTTCTTCCTCCTCGCCTGGGAAGTTTGCAGAGACCGGAGATAGAGACCCTGCTGGCATAGGAGCCCCACATCCCAGCCTGGGGCTCCCTGGATCACAGGGAGGGCAGTAGTGAAGAATGGAGGTACAGCCTCCAGGGAGGCCTCGCCCACCTGGCTCCCCAGCTTCTCAGGAGGCTTACCCCTGACCCCAGCCCCAGAATCCAGTCTGGACCCTAGTGGCCTTTTCAGCCCAGCGCTCCAGCCAAAAGTTTCCTGTTACAGCGACTGGACTGAGAGGTATTGGGGGGAGGCAGGGAGGGTTATCCCTGCCCCTCTGAGTAACGTAGAAGAGGAAAGGAACTGACTCCTGAACAAAAGGAGTACAGGCTAGACAGCTAGAAGAACTTCCCTCAGCACAAACGCAACTCTTGCGGAGAGAAGTGGACTTTGGGCTGTGGGAATAGGCTACAGTGAGGAAGACGTTCTTTTCTGGCTCTCGTAATGAGTTCGGGAAAAATGACCTTTCCAAATTCCAGGCCTCTTGGGATTCAGGGCAGGGCAGCGGATCCCCAATGCTCGCGACCGGGGACAGGCGCCCTGCCAGAGGGGTGGAAAAAGTAGTGTCCCTATTCCCGAGGCCACTACCCTCTCCCTTCCTCGCCCAGTTACTCCGCCCCCACATCCTGCCCCTCGCGTCCTAGGTCCCTGGGTTGCTGGCCGGCAGGGGAGGAGTTAACTCTGGAGGTACCGGCTGGGCTCACAGTACCTGCCGCCGCCGCCGCCGCCGCCGCAGCCGGTGGGAGGGACGAGGAAGCGGGAGCCGCCTGGGCGCCAGAAGCGCTCCAGTCTGGCGGGGCGCTGCGCGGGTAGCGGCGGCGGGTCTCGGCGCGGCCAGGGGCGTCCGCCAGGGGGCGCGCCGCGACGGGGCGGGAGGGGCCGTCTGGTCTGGGGAATTAGCACAGGGACGAGCGCGCGCGCGGGTCCCCAACACATCTGGGCGAGAGCGGCGCCGCTGGAACCGAGGGGGCATATCTGGAGCGGCGGAGCCACCGCGCAGCTGGGGCCCTTCGAGGCGCTCGGGGCACCCATCTGGGACCTCGAGAGGGGGCCGTGCCGCGCACAGCTGGACCAGGGGAGGGGGGCGGCGGCTGCACAGCTGGACCGAAGGGGGCGGGGTCGGTCCTGGGCGGCTGGCAGAGCGAAGGGCCGCGAGTGGCCTGGGACTGGAGCATGGGACGGCGCGCCTGAAAGAGCAAGGGGTGAGGAAGGGCCTGGTACCCTGAGGGGGAAAGACGAGAGAAAGGGGCACGAGAGCAAAGGAGGAAGATGCAACTGACTCGCTGCTGCTTCGTGTTCCTAGTGCAGGGCAGCCTCTATCTGGTGAGTGGTCCGCGGGGAGCGGCGCGGAGGGGCGGGGGCCGGGAGGATTGGGGGAGAGCGCGGGAAGCTTCCAAGCCCGAAAACTTTCTCCCTTCCCCTCAGCATCCCGGGGATGGAGCGGAAGCCTGGAGGCTGGGGGAGAGGGCGGGGCCGAGGCCAGAGACTGGACAGTAAGGGTTAATAGGGGCGGGGAGAGGGTGCTGGGCTGGCCCACCCACTCGGCCTCTGGTGGCGGGAGGTGCGACGGGCACGAGGGAAAATGCCCGCAGCCGTCGCCAAGGGTTACTCGACCCCTTCCCGGGCCCCGGGCCGTGCGGAAGGGTGGTGGGGGATGGCTGTGGAGCTGATGACCTGCCAGAGTCATCAGAGCTGTGGGCTCTTCCCTGACCTAGGGGCCCCGCGCTCTGGGTCCATCAGCGTACGAGCCAGTACAGGCGCGGGGCGGCCCCCGCGGCCCTCGCTGCCGCCTTCCCTCCCGCTCCCTCCCTCCCCGCCTGTTGTTTTCCTCTTCTCTCCCGGCTGCGCGCAGCCGGAGCCCCACAGGACCTGGGCAGGCGGCTCCCGCCCCGGGCTCTCGCGGCAGCTGAGCGGAGCGCCCAGAGCCCGCTCCCCGAGCGCTCGCTCGCTCCTTCCCGGCGGCCCAGGACGCGCGGAATCGACCCCAGACCCCAGCCCAGGGCTCAGCTCCCCTCCGACCCACCAGTTGGGTCGGGTGGCCAACCGCCACCCACCAATCCCGTCTTGGAGAAGCCTCAGCCCCACACCTGGGTCTGCCCTTCTCCTCAAAACAATAATTATCTTTGCCACCGTGTGGAAGAAGCCCTCCCTTATCACATCCCCACCCGGGGCCCTTCTCCCCATCCTCCAGCCATTCAGCTGTGACCCCCGGCGGCCGAGTACACACAGGTCTGCCGCCTTGAGCCCAGCCCTCAGAGCTTCCCCTCCTACTGTCCCTCTGCCCCACCCTTGGGTCCTGGCAGGCAGGGCCACCGCACACAACCCCAGGCATGGCCAGGGCCAGAAAAGAGACCACAAACTCCTTTGGAGCCCTCCAGACCTCAGGCATCCCCCACCCTCATCCCAGGGTCACCAGCAAATCCAGATGCTGCCCAGCTGTGAGCTGGTGCCCCGGTGCTCATAACGAGATACGTAAGGTAAGTACTCTCTTCAGAAGCTGAGCAAACCCACACCAGGCAGCTGTCCTCAGGAAACCCGGTTCACTCCCTGATGCCCTCCTGAGCTGTCCTGTGTTTGAGCTTGTCAGGCTGTCCTGCTGGCCTTCCCCACAGCTCCTTCAGGAAGCCTCCCCAGATGTTGCCTGTCAATAGAGCTGGTGCAGCAGAGGCCAGCCAGGCCTCCGCAGTTTACAGGAGATCCTGGGTGGGGATGGGGCTTGGATGAAATCCCAGTAGAAGGACCCATCTGGCTTGTGCGCCCGGGAGTGCAGTGGCTTGGGAGGTCTGACTCTGTGGGATTCAGCCTTGTAGTGATGTAACCTGTGAGTCTGGTGTCCCCATCTGTGAAGTGGGAATAATAAGAACTCCTACTTCCTAGTATAAGGAATGTCCTGGCAAGTTATCACCAGTGGTCCCCGGAGGAGAGTTTGGCCCTCCTGGGTATGGAACTCACCCCAGGTCTCCTTCAAATCCTCCTGCCAAAACCTAAACTGCATTTGTACTTGAGAGAGAATTTCGCTGGGTTCTGTTTTCTTTTCCATCATCTATTGGTTCTCTTTGCCTCTGAAGGTAGAAACTATCCCAGGATAGGGGTGGTGTCTCATTCAACAGACTAGAAAGTCCCCAAAGGCAAGGGCTATACCTCCCCTGTCAAACTAGGGGCTCTCTCAGCATAGAGATGGAGCTTTCCTATCTGACTTGGGGCGTTTTGAGGGCAGAGACTGTACCTCCCCCATCAGCCTGGGAATTTCACAGAGTGGGGGACTCTACCTCTCCTATAAGAAAGGGGTGCTCTGTCGTCACAGCTTCTTCTATCAGATGAAGGCTCTCCCAACATCGGGAGCTGGGCCTCCCCCATTAGACTTGGGGCTCCCTAGGAGCTGGGGCCATGTACCTCTGCTGCCGTGGTCTACTGGAGAGAATTCTCCACCATCCTTCCAAGACTTTGAACAGTGACCAGAGGCAGGACAGTGGGGAGAGGAGCTAGGGGTGACCTGAGTGTCAGAACATGAGAGGGAACCACGACACAGGCCAGAGTGCATACCCAGCCCCCAGAGTAGGCGGGCAATGTGCCGGGCCCCCTCAGCCCCAAGTCAGAGTGGAAGGGAGGGCAGAGCGATGATGCCGGTGGTGGGAGGCAGTGAACCAGAATTCCTGGGTCTTCTGGGGACCCAGGTGCTCATTCTCCTCCCAACTCCCTCCACAGGTCATCTGTGGCCAGGATGATGGTCCCCCTGGCTCAGAGGACCCTGAGCGTGACGACCCTGAGAGCCAGCCCCGGCCCCGGATGCCTCGAAAGCGGGGCCACATGTCACCGAAGTCCCGCCCCATGGCCAGCTCTACTCTCCTAGGCCTGCTGGTTCCACCTGGCGAGGCATGGGGGGTCCTTGGGCAGCCCCCCAGTCGCCCGAACCACAGCCCCCCACCGTCGGCCAGAGTGAAGAAAATCTTTGGCTGGGGTGACTTCTACTCCAACATCAAGACGGTAGCCCTGAACCTGCTCGTCACGGGGAAGATCGTGGACCACGGCAATGGGACCTTTAGCGTCCACTTCCGACACAATGCCACGGGCCAGGGCAACATCTCCATCAGCCTCGTGCCCCCCAGTAAAGCTGTAGAGTTCCACCAGGAGCAGCAGATCTTCATTGAAGCCAAGGCCTCCAAAATCTTCAACTGCCGGATGGAGTGGGAGAAGGTGGAACGGGGCCGCCGGATCTCGCTCTGCACCCACGACCCAGCCAAGACCTGCTCCCGAGACCACGCTCAGAGCTCAGCCACCTGGAGCTGCTCCCAGCCCTTCAAAGTCGTCTGCGTCTACATCGCCTTCTACAGCACAGACTACAGGCTAGTCCAGAAGGTGTGCCCGGATTACAACTACCACAGCGATACTCCCTACTACCCCTCCGGGTGACCCTGGGCAGGCCACAGAGGCCAGGCCGGGACTGGAAGGACAGGCCTGCCCACACAGGAAGCCATCTGTCTGGATACTGGGCAGGGAGAGGAAGGGGCCTCAGGCGGGGAGCGTGGGGGTGGAGAGGGCGCCAGGGCCAAGCCTCAGGTGGCGGGGAAGGGGGCGCAGGTGCTGGCCCCAACCTGAGGCTGTGGAGCAACCAGGACACAGGAGCGCTGGCCGAGGAGTAGGTTCTCTGGGCGGCCTCCCAGGGCTTCCCCACGGAGCAATAGAGAGATGCTGGGTCCAGGAGGTCCCTGGAGCAAGCAGACCAATAAAGTCATGGAGGGGAGCCCAAGACCTTGGCTCCCTCCCTGCCATCCTGCGGAAGAACACAGCAAGGAGAGGGCTATTTCATCGGTGAGGACAGCACGCGGGCACTGAAGGATGGCGGAGCTGGGGCTTCCTGGGAGCCAGCACCGGAACTCTCCAGCCCCACCCAGTGGGCCGACCCGAGCCCTCATCCTGGACTGTGGCTTGAGGCTGAAGTGGTGACCTGTGGAGTCTTCGATGTCTTGACAAAGAGACCATCTGCCCCCAGCCAGGCCACCCCTTCCCAAAATTCCCTCTCTTGCCATTGCTCCCCACCCCCACCCTTGTGCTGAAGGGGACCCTCGTCCTTAAGCTGAGACAGGGGGCGATCGTAATTCTCGCAGCACCAAGACCACACGTGGAAGCCCACCCGTGAGCCACGTGCATCCCACTCCTTGCTGGCTCCTCGGGGAATGACCTTATCCAGAGAGTGAGCCTTCCATAGCCAGCCTTGCCCATCAGCCCAGGTCTTGCCAGGACAGAGATGCTGCCTCCCCTGTGGCCCATGGGACCATCTGCAGCTCGGGGCAGGGTGAGGCCACACCGTGGCGGGTGTGCTGGGCCTGTCCCGTAGTGTCTGTCTGTGGGGGTGGGGAGGGGGGAGGTTTTGTGAAATCATCAGTTTGTTGACTTCTGTGTGCAGACTCTCGTTCTCAGATCAAGGAATAAAGCTTTCCTGGGCACTGGACTCTGAGTTATTGGGGAGGGGTATGGGAGCGGGGGTGGGGAGGGCCACAGGCACCCCGTGGTCCGGCCAGAGTTTCTCAGATGGCAACAGGACATTTTCTGGAGTCCAGGGCTGCAGGGCTCCAACAGCTACTGGAGCTCATGCTCCAGGGCTTCCGTCTCCACCCCCTTTCCAGCCACGAAAGCTGGGCCGGTGTTGTGCCGGGGCTGGTAGGGGGTGAGGGTGGCATCTGCGAAGTAACTGGGGAGGAAGAGGTAGTAGGTGGGATGGGCCACATAAGGTGTTCCCTGTCACCTTCCTGGATATCCGTCTGATGGGCCCACTGGGGTCCCAACACTCTTGTCAGTATTTTGCTCTGTGGCCTTGGGCAAGTCCATTGTCCTCTCTGGTTCTCTTTTCATTTTTTTTCTATAAAATGAGGAGCTTGCCATTTGGGAACCCAGAGGTTCTCAGATGTGAGTGGGCTTCTGCATCACCAAGAAGGTTGTTAAAACCCAGATTTCTGGGTTCTACCCCAGAGTTTCTAATTCAGTAGGCCTGGAGTGGGGCCTAAGAATTTGCCTTTCTAACGAGTAATGAGTGCCCAGGTAGACGCTGATGGTCCCAGCCCAGGGACCACACTCTGAGGGCCTCTCAGATGTCCTCTGAGTTCCCTTCTGGCCCTGGCTTCCTGGGACGAGGAGACACCTCTGATGCTTCTCCTCGTGATTTCCAGCGGCTCCTCCTGCAGAAGTCTCCTGGGAAGGGTCCCTTCAGAGGATCAGGGGTATTGGGTGTTCAGTCTGATGACATGCTCGGGGAGAAACAGGCCAGGGTGGGGTAGGGACGGAAGGGGCTTGAAAGCAGCCATGCCCCTGCCCCAGCCCATAGGAGGGCCTCAGAATGGAGGGCTGCCCGGGCCACCTCATCTGGGAGTTAGCTGGGCTAACTCCATTCGAGCTCCATGTGGGGAAGGCTGGACCCCCGCTACCAAGATCACAGTGCCCTCTCTGGAGGCCATTGGAGATCTGCTCTCTTGGGAGGGTGGCGTGCAGGCCCCCTGGGTCCCTTTTGGCCAGGTAGCCAGAGCGAGGAGAGTCCTAGCGTGAGGGTAGGGTGCTCTGGCCACCCGCAGCCTGTCTCCCCTGCCCAGCAGCACTCAGCGCGGACTATCGCCCTCACACCGCAGAGCAGAGCTGGGTGGGGTCTCAGAAGCCACCTTGCTGTCGTCCCCCTCATAGGAAGGGACCCAGAAAGGGTGAGTGACTTGAGCCCACACTCCTATCCCAGCCTCTTCCCCGCCCAGCCACCGCACCTTGCTTGCCAGGCGTCTCTCCTGAGCGGAGGTTTGAGACTCCCCAGCTCCTTCGCGCCACCCTCTCCCTCCCCACCCTAGGGACAGGGCTCGGGGCCCTGCCTGCCATGGGGGGCTTGGGCTTGCTGGGCTCTGGTGCGTTGTCCCACCTGTAGACACACACTGGAGACCGACCACAAGCACCTCCCACAGTCCTGTGGCTGTGCTGGGCCCCTGCTCTGTCCCCCCTGACTGAACTGTCAGCAGGGCGGGGGGCCCTCTGGCCCACCCCCCGGCTCCTCTCCTCCTGTAGAGAGCCAGATGCTGCCGACAGCTGGAGGGCTGGCCTGCCTGGCACACAGTTCTGCCTGCTCGGGGCGGGGGGGTTCATTTCAGTAACTTCATTTTGCCCGCGTGCACTCGGCAGCCTCTCCCTCCTTTTCCGCCTTCCCCAGTAACACGGGCGGCTCGTCTCAATTAGGACCTTGCTAACAGATTTCCTCCCGAATCATAATTCTGCTGGAATAGACTTTGTGCTCTACTAGTCTTGCCATCACCAGATACTTCCTGTCCCCCCTGGTCCCCACAGAGGGAAGGGGTCCATCTAAGCATCTGGCTATGAAGAAGCCAACCTCTTCCCCCTTGGTGAGCAATGTCTAGGCATCTCCTGGGCAGATAGACCCCCAGTCCCCATCAATTGCTTGGACCTCCCACTCTTGCCATTCAAAACACAGGAGAGGGCTTCCCTGGTGGCACAGTGGTTGAGAGTCCACCTGCCGATGCAGGGCACACAGGTTCGTGCCCCGGTCCGGGAAGATCCCACATGCCGTGGAGCGGCTGGGCCCGTGAGCCATGGCCGCTGAGCCTGCGTGTCCGGAGCCTGTGCTCCGCAACTGGAGAGGCCACAACAGTGAGAGGCGCATACCGTAAAAACCAAACCAAAACAAAACAAAAACACAGGAGAGCAGATTCCTCAGGAACAAACCTGTCTCCTGTCCCAGGAAGAAGCTCTAGGTTCCTATCCTCACCCCCAACCCTTGCCCCCTCCCACTGCCCTTCAGTGGTTGGCCTGCTGGCCCCGTGGCCCTGTTCCGCCATCTGCTCAACTTGGCTGGGGAGCCGCCCCAGGGCAGGGGCCTTGGCTCCTCTGTTCGAGTGGAGCCTCTGGGACAAGCCTACCAGACTGGGGGCTTTTTGGGGACATGACCTGTATCTCCCCACCAGACTGGGGAGCCCCTGGAGCCAGGGCCTGTACCTGCCACGTCAGATCGAAGAGCCTCTGAAGCTAGGATCTGTGCCTCCCTCATCAGGCTGGAGTCTCTCTGAGGGCAAGAACTGCAATTTGGACGCAGTGGGGAAAGCTTATTCTTTCCTAAGCACCGGAACACCTGGAGGTGGTCTCCGCCCTCAGCCCTGCGCACGTCTGGGCAAGGATTCCCACCTGGGCCTCGGCATCCCCATCTCTAATGGAGTGAATATTCCCAGCGGTCTGTGAAGCTAGTAAGAGGGAATACATGTTAGGTCAGCTGGCAGCAATGCTGAGTCTTCCTCTTGATGAAGTTTAAGGCAAAAGCAAATGGGTGCCTGGGCCCCTCCTCCCTCCCTCCTTACCCACTTCCCAGGGATGAGCAAGCAGGAACTGAGTCACCCACTTTCCCATCCTTGGCAGGAATGCTGGTGACCTTGCATGTGGCAGACTTGTGTGGTGAGGCCCACTGCTCAGAGATGCACGAGGTGGTAGGTGGGTAGGGAAGCTGGGGGAAGGGCGTGTATGGGGGTGGAGGCAGCTGAAGGTCGTGGAGTGACCAGGGTGCTGGATTATTGAGTGGGTATGTGTAGGGGGTCGTGGGAGACACAATGAACCGGTTGCTCTGTGCTGGGAAGTGATCCAATGTCATGGCTGGGAGTAGGAGAGAGAAATGTTACTTCCGAAGGTTCTGAGTCCTCTGGTACTGCCAGGAGAACCAGGGGCTGGGGTGACGGGCAGGGAGAGGCACCACCAGCCCCGCTAGGCGGAGGCAAGATTGGTTGGGGACAGCACCTACCAATTATACCAAAGTCCTGGAGTGGCAGCTGCTACCATCACCAGGGCACAAATGCCAGAGGAGACACGGCACTCAGCAGCTGGGCGCTGGGTTCTGGTTCCACAGAAGCCCCTGTTTCCTGTTGGCCTGCCAAGCTCAAAGGCTGACCTGAAAACCACCCAAGCTAAGGTGCCTAGTTCAAAGCCTCCCAGTTCATCATCTCAGGGCCGCCTGGCTAGATGGTCCCAAGGGACAAGCTAGCACCTCCTGAACCAATGAACTGACAACATGAGAGTTGCAGAAAGATATATCTGGATCCCAATTCTGAGTCTGTAACTTATTAGTCGGGTGCCCGGGACAAATGACATAATCTTCCAGAGCTTCCTTATGTGAAAAACCGGGGATCTACTACCTACCTTGGAGCACTGGTGGGAAAACTAAATGAGTTGCTCGACAAATGTTCCTCTTCTTCTTTGCTTCTGGAGATGGGGGTCTGTGTTAACTTCAGCCTTGCTCCTGGTGTGGAGAGGTAAAAAGGCCCCAGGCTGGAGGTAGGCGACCTGGGTTCCCATAATAAGTGCGGCAGAGACCACTAATATCCATTTCCCCTCTCTCCGCAGTCATGGAATTCTCCATTTTTAGTTGGGCACTTGGCTGCCTGAAAAACATACTTCATTTCTTTGCCTCCCTTGTGCCTAGATGTGGCCACGTGACTAAGATCTAGCCAGTAAGCCAGTTCTGTGGCAACTTCCAGAAATCTTAAGAAGTTGATATACACCCTTTGCCCCGTCTTCTCTGTTCTATCCTCTGTCCTGCTGCCTGGAACATGTATGTGATTGCTGGAGCTCTACCTGCCATCTTAAACCACGAGGGATAAGAGCCATACCCTAGAAGTGGCCATGAGCTGGAAGAAGTCCTGGTCCCCGAAAATTTTGTGGAATAGAAATATCATACCAGTCCTAGGCTCCTACCTTCAGACTTTTACGTGAGAGAAAAATCACATTTCTATCTTACTTCTATCAAATTTCTCTTATTGGGTCTCCATTTCTAGCAGTTTAGTCCAGCTCCACTTGACTTAGTGGATGTGGTTGAGCACTTCACTTCTGTGGACCTCAGTTTCCTCATCTGTAGAAATGAGAAAATGCTCACATATCTCACCGCACTTCAGAGAGATGTTATCGACTCACGGGCAAGAAGGAACTTGGAAAAGCTCTGGTTCTCTGCCCCCTCTCCAGCACTGAGGCGCACAGCCGCCATTTGTGAGTCGGAAGAAGTTGCTGCTGCACTGCAGGGGGCTCCCAAGAAGCTGAGAAGCATCCTCTAGCCCTGTCTGAAAGGCCTCCAGTCCCCAAATTCAGCCCCCACACATCTGAGTCCCCATCCACATTCTGATGTTGGTGACACAAAATAGTTGTTCAGGGCCTGACTGATCCCAGCCAGATGGGATCCTAATTTAATTAAAACCCTTTAATTACCTGCAGCAACACAGCTTTGGAAGTCCAGTGCAGAAGGGGGCCTGTAACGGGGGGGGATCGTTGACAGGGCAGAGTAGGGGCTGCCCTTCCATCACTCTGGGAACCTGGGGTTGTAGAGCGTTTCTCCCACCAGGGTGGGCACAAACCGTACAGAGCAGCCTGTGTGGCCCAAGCAGCTTCTGGCTTGGTTGGTTGACTGCCAAGCGGGGAGTGAGGCCCTTGGGAGCAGAGTACCAGCCGCTTGAACCTGAAGCTGTCAGTGTTGGTTTTGTGCTTACACTGAGACCAGCACAGACTGTATAAGCTCAGGTCTGAGTCCCTCAAGACGTTGGCCCTGCCCGGGACAGTCTGGGTAGGAGCAGGTACAGTTCTGATTCCTGCTAATTGGCCTGGCTTAACAAACAGGGGTACCTCTGTCTCCACCAAGGAAAAGCAATGCCCCTGTGAACTCAGGGTGTTATCCATCTGGGGAGGGAGATGAAAGGGGGCGACTTAGGTGGGCTGCAGAGGAACCATGTGGTTTCTTGGGGTCTAGTAAGGAGCTCCCTTCCCCCAACGTGGTGCTGGCCCTCAACTGGCTTCTCCCTGTGAAGGCAGAAGGCAGTAGCCCAGGCCAGGCCAGAGCCTGCCAACCCTTGGCAGGGCAGACGCAGAAGCCCAGACTCCACGAGCTGGGCTGTTTTTAAGCCTTGTGGACATAATACGTTAATACCCTTCAGTTCTCCCTTAGTACTTATTCATTTAACAAATATTGTTTAATAAAGTCTCTGAAAGCTCCAGCTGGTCTCCATGGGGCCAGATCATTGGGGGAAGAGGTTCAGTTCGCACTTGAGCCATAGCCTTAAAGGACATGTTCTACTGCGGTCAGCAGGATGTCAGTGGCTAGAACTGAAGCAAGAAACCCCAAGAAGAAGAAAAAACTCAAGGGGAAAAGGTAGGAGCCGTGAGGCCCCACCACTCCACACCCCCAAATTTCTCCTTCCGTAGCTGAAGCCGGGAGCACTGCAGTTGAACGTGTTCCGCGGTACCCAGGCCTGTTGGCTCCCGCCTTCCCACCCCCTGCCTCTCTTCCTGCATCCAGCCGCAACTCCCCACTCCACCTTGCTTCCTCTGTTATCCCCCAGCATCCACGGCCCTCTTGAAAGAGACTGCTCCTACCTCTGACCCAGGTTGAGTCTGGAGTGCTATGTAACTGCCAACCTGGGGACTGTCACAGCGGGAAATGTGGATGTGCCCCCAGACTAACTAGAGACAGGACATAGGAGCTGTCATTCCCCATCACATCGAAGACTTGTGAGCGCAGGGGCCGTGTGTCCTGTCCAGCTGGCCTGGAGGCTCCCCAGAGACAGGAGGGCCTTACTTTGAGGCATATCTGCTCAAAGGTGTCCTGCACACCAAACTCTCCCTGGGGAGTCATCCCTGATGGGCCTCACTGGACGGTGTGCTGAGGCATGATCACAGCCTTCACTCTGCCACCTTGGGAGAGGAAGTGACAACAGGGGGACAATCTGCTGCACTGTTCTCACTCCAGCAGCCCAGGTCCTCCTGGCTGGAGGAGAGGGTGGGCAGGAAGGGTGAGGACAGCAGAGGAGGAGGGCAGCATGTGGGTGTTGGCACACCCCTCCTCCCAGCTGTCCCGATATTGTGTGTTGTCTTCTCTAGAACAGCCTTCTGAGACCTGGCTCAGCTCCGGGGACACAGTGAGGGGCACTGAGCGTCACAGGAAAAGCCAGGGTCTTCTGGCTCCTAACCCGGTACCTGCTTTTTCCTGACCCCAGGCTTCCTTGATCCGATCCCCTTCATGACTTGAGGGGTGGCCTCACCTGGGGTAGGATGGCCTGCACAGCCCCAGGGAGACTGGGCTCCCCCTCCTTGGGTTCAGAGCAAGGCCATTCCCCAGCTAGGGTGCGTTTGGAGAGAGTTGGGTTTGAGTACTGGTTGCCGTGTGACCTCGTTCTGGTCCCCTCAGCCCTCTGGGCCTGGATGGCAGTCCTTCCCCCACCCGCTCACATGGTTCCTGCAGAAACAGCCCTGGCGGCGGTGGCTCCGGGTCCGTGTAGGGCTATTGCCGTCTGGCTGGGGCTCACGGGCAGGGGCAAAGGGCTGGTTTCTCCTTCTTCCTGGGGGAGGCTGTGGAGAGCAGCAGTTGAGAGCACAGGTTCTGGAGCCAAGTTGCATGGATTCAAGTCCTTGCTCTGCCACTTCCTAATTGTAGACTTTCAGCAAGTTATTGAACATCTTTCTGTCTCAATTTCCCCATCTGTAAAATGCGGGGCGGGGGGGTGATCTTTACCTGTCAGAGGGCTGTTGTGAGCTGGAATGGGTAAAGCAATTGAACCGTGTTTGGCACAGCTGCCCTGAGTACAGTCCCAGCCTATAGCCCTCTCTGTTCCTGGCCAAGCCTGGGTGTGAGGGAGGGAGAAGTATGGCCATGGGCAGGAATGCGCAGGAAAAAATACCCACAGGGAAGGTCAGAAGTCTACAAAAGATGACTCACACAAAGGAATCTACTTTTCTTTTGATTCCAGTTGAGAAATGGAGCTCTTGGTTGTATTTCTACTGATCCTTGGGCCAGGAATCCCCCACTTCTGCACTCCAGAAGCCCCTGGGTACTCCCCCTGGGGACCTCGACTGGTGAACACGACACAAGGCTCGGGGAATGCAGGGGGCCAAAGGGTCTTTATTTAGAAGCAGAGTTAAAGACCCACAGCAGTCAACCAAGTGTACTCCCCAGGCGGCTGAGGCAGCCTGCAGGGGCCCCTCCTGCCTTACTTGCCCCACCCTCACCTCACCTGCCTTTATCACCTCCACCCAACGGATCAATTTCTCATCAGCCTGGATGGCCTGTGGTCCTTTGATGGTACTCCTGGGAACTGGGTGTGTGAAACAGGCCCATCTTGGACTGTAGCCCCGAGGGTGACTCCCTGAGGACTGGGCCTTACGTGACCCATTTCTTCTACACTTTGAGAAGGGCCAAGGGCATGGGGTAGGCACAGGGCCTGGCAGTAAATCTGCGACTCGCAGAGGGACTCTGAACGCTCTCTATCGTGAGAGTCTTTCACAGGGACAGAGAGGAGGAGAAGGGAAGACACAGGTCAAGGGGCAGCTAAAACCCCGACAGGCGGCATCTGCACTTTATAAATGAGGAGGATGCTGTTTGGGGAAATCGCGGGAAGGTGGAGGATACAAGAGTGTGGAAAGGTATATGAATGCCCCATTTACCAGCCTCGGCAGCTCCCAGGCCTGGGATAGGAGGGGCCTGCCGCTGCTCAGTCAGGCGCTGCCATCTGTCACATCTCAGCGGAGATCAGCACTGGAGGGCTCATTGTAGGCAGGTTTTTATTATTATTTTTTTTAATGCTGCAGGATCAGGCTCAAGACGTCACTCTAGTGAGCAGTACTGGAGACAGGGGAGAGAAATGTCTAGGAAATCATGGAAGCTTCCATGCTCCAGGAGGAGGGAAGGACAGGGAGCGGAAAAGGAAAGAAAAAAGAAAAGAAGCCAAAGAAGGAAAACCATGTAGAAAAGACGGCCTTGAATTAGCAGGTGTGCATCATCCCTCTCCCCCTGGCCCCTCAGGAGGCAGCAGCTGCCCAAGAAACTGGGCTCCAGGGTCCTCAAGTTACATCCTCTCCCCAGTCCCTATTTTCACACCTCCAAGCCGAAGTGCTTCTGCCCTGCCTCTTACCTTCCTCTCTGGAATGCCTACTGTCAAGCACTCCTAGCTTTTGGAGATTATAACAAAGATGATGGTGATGATCATAGATGAAGAGCTGTTCCAGGTGACTGAAAGGTCTGGGGCAGGCTGACTCTTCCTGAGACTCCCCCACGCGTTACAGCAGGTGAGAACCTCAGAGCTCGCAGGACACAGGGCTGGCCAGGGGATGGCTCTCCCTCTCCCCACAGGGAATTCTGGCTCAGAAGATCCCCACACTCCCAAAGGTGCCCATTTCAGGGTCTCGTCGCAGATTTACCTTCCATTCCAAGAAACCCTAAAAGGCCATGGACTCTAAAGGCTACATATGGCTTAGGGTAGGACCAACAAGAAGTACACGGCAATAACAATAGCATCAGTGGCAGTTAACCTTTCTGGAGCTCATGAACGGTAGTCACCATGTTAAGGACTTGATATGTACTACTCATTAATTTCCAGGGGAACTCTATGAACTACCCATTTTACAGAAGAAAAACTAAGGCTTATATGTGCAGGTGCTTTGGTCAGGATCGTGAGTGGCGGCAGGAGATCAGAGCCGGGCTCCTTGACTCCAGACACTGTGCTCTCTGAACACCAACCTTGGCTAGACCTCCAGCGCTGCCTGCACTCTCACCAAGCTTTCCCCAGCCACTAGGCTCATCACGCCTCCCAGCCTCGACGCTATCCCAGGGATTCTCAGCCATTGATCTTATTTCCTACTTAACACTCAAAAACGTACACGTCACCAGATGCAAGCTTGCTCAACTTCCTACCATGAGACAAACCCACGTTCTATAGGACTCTCCTCATACCCAGAGAGGGTGTCCCTCCTCTTCCTACCTATGCCCACCCACCCGCTTCTCCTCCCAGACCACTCAGAACCTCCCAGCACAGATGGTCCTTTCTCTACTGGACCTGAAAGCTTTTAACTGCTTCCTCTCTACTGGATCCCTCTCGCCAGCTTTAAATGTGCTCATGTCTCTTCCATACTATAGGAAACAAATGGAACTCCTCCCTCTACTCATTTCCTTCTTCCAGTTTTGCCCGAACTTTTCATTCCTCATGACCCACCCACTCCTCACCTCACCCAGATTGGCTCCCTTCACTGAAATGGCCCCAGCTAAGCTCACTAATGACTTCCATGTTGCTACCTCCAATGGGCGATTTTATCGTTTCTCTTATTATACTGCATTTGACACTTCTAACAGTTTTGTATTTGTTCTCTGACATATGTTTCCTTCCTGTCTATCTCTAGCCAACTCTTTTCCTTCTTTGTGGCTTATCTTTTTTTACTGGCCCTAAAATATAAGCATTCCTTAAGGTTTAGGAAGCTTTAGGTTCCTTAAGGTTCCCGGGCCCCCTTCTCTCTTCACTCTATACTCCCTGATGATCCAACACACCAAGGGCTTCACAATTATACCTCGAAACCAGTATATCCCAGAACCATCTCTCCAGTCTTGATCTCTCCTCTGAATCCTAGGCTCAAAAATTCAATAGCCCATGTGATACCTCCATTTGGAATTCTCAAGGCATCTCATAAGCAACAAGTAAAATGAATTTAATGATCTAATTTCCCAGTTTATCTTCCCACTGGTCTCTATGTTGGTGAATCCATCCTACTCACCTCTTTGTCCTTACTCTATCCAATCAGCAAGTTCTAACAAATTTGCCCCCAAACCTCTCTCAAATGTATTTTTTTCTCCAGCTCTGCCACCTCCGTAGTTCAAGTTCTGCTGTCTCTTGCCTTCCTCCATCCCCACTCTCAACATCAACTTTTCTACACTCAAGCCAAAGATCTTAGAATAAAAATCTTGTCACCCCCTCCTGCTTAATAAAGCTTCCATGATTTCCCCACTGTTCTTAGTATAAGTACCCAGATTCTAAATGTGACCTGTGAAGGTCCTGCCAGGTCTGGCTTCTAGCTTGCTCTCACACTTCTCCACACTCCAGCCACCCAGCCCTCTCTGGGCTCCTAGAACACAGGCACCATATGCTCCCTCCTGAGTCTGCGCTCCATGCAGGCGATTTCTTCTGTGTGGAACGTGACTCTCCAACTTCACCAAGTTGACAGCTCTTCATCCTGCAGCTCTCACTTCAAAAGTTGCTTTCTTAGGGAAGCCTTTCTGGATGCCCCAGAAGAGATTAACTCCCCACTCCAGGCTCTCACGGTGCCTTACACATTTCTTTCAGAGCACTCACCATGGCTTGACGTCATGTCTTTGTGAGATTACTAAGGACACTCTCTTCCCCATTAGACTCGTCAGGTCCAATGAGGGCAGGGAGCAGTTAGTTTTACTCACTGTTTATCCCTAGAAACGAGCACAGTCCCTGGCACATCATATATGGTATAAATAAATTTTTAGCAAAGAAAACAGAAAGGGCTCTAAAAATTCATTCTTAAAAGGCCAAACCAGGGCTTCCCTGGTGGCGCAGTGGTTAAGAATCCGCCTGCCAATGAAGGGGACATGGGTTCGAGCCCTGGCCCGGGAAGATCCCACATGCCGCGGAGCAACTGAGCCTGCGCTCTAGAGCCTGTGCTCTGCAACAAGAGAAGCCAAGACAATGAGAAGCCCACGCACCGCAACAAAGAGTAGCCCCCGCTTGCCTCAACTAGAGAAAGCCCATGAGCAGCAACAAAGACCCAATACAGTCAAAAATAAAAACAAATTAATAAATTTATTTAAAAAAAGAAAGGCAAAACCAATGCAAGGTTCTTAAACTTCAGTGGGTGTAGAAGACCTTGGGGATCACCCATTGGTATGCTGACCATGCTCAAACGCCCTCTTTTTTCCCTCTTTAACTGTTGTTCAGAGGTAATGGAGACATGAATAGAGGTAATGGAGACATGAATGATACACTGTGGAGACCACTTCCCTGGAATGACTGAAGATTACATTGGATTTATCAGGGGATGTGCCTACTTTTCATTAGTGTTTCAATAAAAATAAACACTTCCAATACCTGTAAGAGATAGCAAAAAAATGTTTATTTACCCAGAGAGATTAAAATGTGTAATATGACTATTGGTTCATGTATCAATGTCAATCTATCTATAAATTTCCAAAAAGGCAGTACTTCATTCTACCATTAAACTAGTAAGTGCATTTTAAAGTGCTGTAGGATAACAGGAAATAACAAAGCACAGATGTTGGAGGGCAAATTTGAAAGCACACCAGTGGTGTGCTGGAACCAGTTCACACTGGCTCTATAAAGCCATTCGTTAAAATTTTCAGAAATTTTGAGAGATGTTTGTTAAGTGGCCAATTAAAAATTAAATTGTATCAATGTACAACTAACAGCAAAAGTAATAAATACTCAAAATTCATCTCTTCCTAATTATCTTACACCTTACCATTGCCTATGGCTTGAGGTTCTACTCGTTTACCCCATCTGTATGGTGGCAGTACTCGACAGTGGGGAGCTGCACACCCCTTCCAACTCTGCACCCGGTAACGTCACCTCAGGGTTTGAAATGGCCATAGTGGGGGTATTTACACCATGGAAACTAGCAAATGCTACCAATCGGGGCTGGCATTTTGGGGAACTAAATGGTATACCTTTCAGTAGCACGCCACTGAACAAAACCACTGCCCAGAAAAACATTTTAAGGGTCTGTAATAAATGTGAAGCCAACTTTTACTTGGAAGATGGATAGGTTAAAGAAGTATAGAAACATGTGTCTGTCTTGAGGAAATCATTCTCAAAACTGTGTAAGGGTTGACGGTGATTGTTTTCTCAATTTGAAGCTATAATTATTCTACAGACATGACTTTTATTACAAACATCAGTCACTGAAGTGTCTGTAATTTTACGGAACAACCTGTATACCATCACTTCTAAACAAACATAAATGTGTTGACTAAATTGAGATGCTAAGTTCTTAAGAGTGGGTGGGAGAGATTCCCTTCCAAACTTCTGGAAAGAGTGGCTTACACTCAAGCCATGTTTGCTTACCTTCTCATCAGTCTTGGCTTCTGCCTCCACCATTTGACAGAAACTGCTCTAAGGTAACCGCTGACCTCCTTCCTGCTAAATTCAATAGCTTTTCAGTCCTCAGTGTTATGACCCCCCGGCTTTGTTTCTGTGGGCCACTCCCGTCTCCTCCATTAGACTGGATTAGTGGAGGGAAAATCCTACCCCTCACCTCAAACCTAGCCTAGCACAGTGTTTGCCACTTTCTAGGTGCTCAGGCACTGTTTGCTCAGTCAGTGGCCTGAGTTTTCATCTCTGTGACCTTGAGCAGTCATCTCACTTCTCTGGATGTGTTTTCTCAGACATGAAAAAAAGATGAGTTATGTGGGGGCCCCTTTTTTTCCCTGACGTTTGTCAAAAGCTCACCTTTCAGGGTCTTGAGGGGGCTAAAGCTCACCCCATTTCAACTGAGCATTATGAGCAGGGGTGCCCACTTGGGCAAATTCTTAGATTTCCACTTTCTTTCTGGTCTGGGGGCCTAAGGCCCAAAGCGATTCCTTTGCCTTCTGCTGCTTCTTGGCTCAGAGCCAGGTTGAGTGACCTCGAGGATGTTACGGTTCTATCACCTTGGGATGAACGGGAGCTGCACAACACAAGCCGGCAAGCGTACAGAACTCCCGTGAGATCTGTAAGCTACAGGTCCTGGTGCAACATTCCCATACTGGAGTAATGCATATTTTATCTTCATAATGTTTTCCCCCTGAGGTTGATCCCCTTCAACTCCTTAGTCATTTCTGTTGCTTGTACTGAATTCCCTCAAGTCTAAAATTCTCTTTTCCTAGAGCTGCAGGAATCAGAACCAAAGAGTATTCCAGATGCCACTTTCTACTCCAGCATTACAGGATTTACAGAGGGGGAATGATATCTGGCATTATAATAGCTTAGCCACATAAAGATCCCATCAGTCGACAACATTCAAGTTTCCGCTCTCATCTGGAGGTCAAAGCTTCTGGTTCTCCCAGCTCATTATCCCCAATACTGATCATCCTACATTTGCTTCCTTGCTTACTGTCTCCAGGAGGTGTCTACCTATTGGGTCAAAGTCCCCAAGGTGGCAAGGTCACTTCTGAAATTAAAAGGGGGGAAACACATCTACCTTGTGCATACACATACATAAAGAGCAGTCCGACCATACTCACCTGAATGCTGGATTAGTCAGCGAGCCATTAGAAATGAATCTAAATGATACAGGGCAGGGTTCAGGGAACAATCATGAGATAAAGGAACCACACAGGCTCGGGCTGATTAAAAAGATAATTAGCTGTGGAAAATAAGGTTGGGCTCCAGCCAAGAATTTGTCTTTGACAAAGATAAACCAAAGGATCCAATATAGTCACGTTGGGGGGATTTAGTTGCTGTTCTTTTATAGGAGTTGAAGAGCCAGAACAAAGCAACAGTCAGTTTCAAAGTACAGCTCAACTCCCCCCCGTCTGTTGTTTTGCTCATAAACATACAGGCTGTTTCCTTTCATCTGCACAGGCTCACGCAATATGGAGAACCTACAATAGGTTTAAGCCAGAATTATAAATGAATGCGCAGAGTGGTGGTCAAGCTAGAGATCTTTTGGCCTAAGAAAGAATCTTGATGTCTCTGGCTAGAATTTAAAAAAAAAAAAAAAAAAAAAGAGGAACCTCTTAAAGGCCTAAAAGCCCAGCAGACTTACCAGTGATAAGGAAAAGAGAGGCATCTCTTACCTGAATTGTTAAACCTCATAAAGGTGTTTGAAATGCCTAATAACACAGCTTTAATCTCTACATGAGGAACAAGAAAATTTTTCCGTGAATGGCCAGATAGAGGGGGGCTGACAATAAGGAAGGAGGGAAGTTGGGGAATGATGCCAGATACAGTATTTGGACCTGAAACTGCAACTCCAAAGGTTCTGTGAAACTACTTGCCTGAAATATTGTTTTGATAAATAAGCCATATCCTTGTGGAATTGAAATCTCCAACTGTTCCACTGGCACGGACATCTCTGCAGTGACAGCACATGCCCCAGACTGTGGAGCTAACTTGAATTAAATTTCAGATGTGGGGGAGCTCAGGGAGGGGGTGGTGGCAGTGGGAGGTTTATGAACAGTATGCTGGGGCTCTGATGTTGTCATAACCAGATGGCTTCAACTCTATCATTTAAACAGAAACAAACACGTCCAGAAAGAATAATGACAGGAGAGGCATCAAACAGCTTCACCTGTACCCGAAATCCTAACTGCTTTGTACCCCACAGTAAAGCCCACAGTGGAAATCCCGTAAATTTTGGGAAATCCCAGAAGAGACTTTCATCTTGCCAGAAGCTTGGTGCCAGAACTGCTACCCTCCTGAGGACATGTTCCCTGAACCTACCAGCCCCCAATCCACAGCTTTCTGTGAATGAGGAAGGGCAAATCTGAAGCCCGGTTTGTCCTCCTGGATCCTCTGACACACGGGCCAGCTGAGGCACCTTTCCAGAGCTTCTGCTCTTGCCATCCCCACAGAAAGAAAGCTTTACCTCAGATTGCGTACCTAAACATTTCAGAAATGGAACTTCCTCCAGTTGCTTACATAATCTTTTCAGGGTATCACATTAGAAGAACTCTCACTCAAGTTCTGTAACCTTAGGCATGTCCCTCAGGGTCTCAATTTCTCTCACCTATAAAATGGGAAGATGCTATCTGTCTCTCATTTATCCTACCCAACCCATCGAGTTGTTGGGAAGTTCAAATGAGATACTGTACAGGAAGGTTTGCTGAAACGTGAGCAGTGCTGAGCCAGTGCAGTTACCTGAGAGACAGTGTGCGTACAGGAGAGCCTGGGTACGCCCTGGTCCCCAGATCCACGTGCTGATCTGGAAAGTGAGGACTCAGGAGGCACAGGACAGCAGCCAGGACATGGAGAACTGGGCACTTGCTCACATAGGTGACACTTAGGAGGAAACCGAGAAGCGCAAAGGAGTGGTTTCTAATAAGCAAATCCTGCCTTTGATTAGACTGATAATAGGTCAAATAATACACACCTTGGCCCAATGGCCAATGGTTCTCCAGTGTATCCCACTGCCCTGTCCAGCACTGCTGCAGGGAAGGCAGAGGAGGAGCCCCAGAGCATTCCTGTGAGCTCACTGGGAATTTGGACATTAACTTTTCTGCAAACACATCCAGTCAGTGACAGAACCAGTCAGAGATAAGAACTTCCCTTTATTAAGTCTCCACATTCATGTCCCCTTGATATTTTTGTATTTACTTAAGGAGAAGGGAGATTGGGAATTCGGTCTTAAAACATGTAGGGTGCAGGAGAGCCCACTTCCGTTACTCGCCTTGGCAGAAGCAGCCTGATCCCTCAGTAGGATGTGGACTGTGAGCTAAGAAGGACAAGGGACTGGCGGATGCTGGTAGCTCACAAAGGAAACTTGAGATTAGGGAGACGCAATAAATTCCTACCGCTTAGACATCTGGAGCATAATCTCTGCAAGCTAAAGAATCAGACTAGGCCTTCAAAATCCCTCAAGGAACTCAGACCCCGAAGACAAGCCAGGTGAGTGAAACAAAAGACCAGAGATACCACACAGTACAAAATAGTCATTATTTATATTTTCAAAAAGAAAAAAATTAACATTTGGAAGTTCTCCCCTGTAGGAAGAGGGGCGAATTGGAAGGAACAGGACTGGCTCCTATGCAGGTGGCAAGTCAGGTACGAACAGCTGAGCAATCTGGGCTGGGAGTTTTTCCACACAGCATTAATAATAAAATTTCCTTTTCTCGTCTTTTTGCTCTGTTTTTGTTTTGTGTGTGTTTGTTTTTTAGAAAAAGGAACAGGGGAGAAGAAATAAAATCAGAGAAAAATGCCAGAAAACATTTTCCACAATATCTAAAAACAGAACCATAGTTTTTGTCAAGACAGTATGAATTCTGGATGAATTGCTTTTTCCAGTTTTCAACACCAAATAAAGATTTTTTTCCAAAAGCTACCACATCAGAATGCTCATCTTCTAGATCAAATCGTCTCCTTCCCCTTTCACCTCTCCTTGTTGTTTTTCATGAAAGGGTAACGGGAAGTATTGTGTTCTTGCAAACAGTAAGTGCTAGCAACCAGAGGGCTCTCCTGACACTTGCACGGCGCGCGGTGCGTTCGCACAAATACCCAGGTTTTAGCACAGCTGGATGCACTAAAACGTCTCTCAACATAAATACTACTGGAATCCAAAAACTGATTTTTGAGAAATTCTGCAAAAATCCTTTCTTCTTTCCTTTTCCCTTCTCTTAAAACTAAATGTCCTTTTTAAATTTTCTTTTTGCTCCAGGCACCTGACGATCTGTTCTGCTCAGTCAGATGCAGACAGGTTTCTCCAAAGTACCACCGCTGGGATGTCCTCAGGGCTAGCGCCTAAACTGAATCCCCGCAGTATCAAACTCGGCCAGGCCAAAGAGAACACAGTGACGCAGCAACAGGATTTTCATTAGGTTGAACAGCCCCGAGTCCCGGGCCCTTCCCTCCCCCCACCCCCGTTTCCCCCAAGTTTACTTAGTGCTGTTTTAAAAGTCTGGGGCCACGATGCAGTCTTTTCCCCCCACAACGGAGTAGAAGCTCCACAGATTGCGCTGTCTACCTGGTGGTTTGTGGCAGCAACAGTGGCTGCTGCTTCTGGAAAGTAAACGGAGTCTTACAACAGGCAGGATCTTAGGACTGCTTCAGGCGCTTGCGCGGGGGTCCCAGGAACGGGCACTGTGCTGAAGCCAGAGAGCGGTACGCCTCAGCCACCAAGTGGGGATGTGACACCACCATTGATTTCCACCCGGAGGTCTCCAAGACGTCCGAAGCATGACTAGGAGAAATGCGAGAGATGGGTTACCAGAGGGGTGAGTGGAGGATGAATTACACAGCCACCTAGACAGCCGAATTTCCCAGGGTTTGCTGTTATGGGTGTCAATGCAAGATGTACTCAGACAGACCCTTAATATGCATGAGAATTTGCTTGTTAGAAAATGTGCAGACAGGTGACCAGGTTACGACTGTTGTAACTCTGAAAACTAGGACTCTGAGACGCTATGTTCTCAATTACAAAAGATGAAATGTTCCTCAGGCTCTTCTCTACATCATCAATGCTCTTCATATTCATTGGTGATGCTGAGAAAGAGAAAGAGCAAGACTTCTCTGGGTCAGACAGCTCTGAGCTTCCATCTGGCTTTGCCATTTACTAGTCCCATAACCACAAAGCAGGTCATAGCCTGGGGCCTATTTGATAATCGAAAAAGAGGGGCTAATACTCACACTTCACTGAACGGTTAACATCTAAAAAGCACCAAGCAAGCGTCCAGCACAGAGTGAGCACTCAGGACAAGGAACACTTTGCTTCGGAACAATCTTACAGACTTAGGGGACATCATTTCCTGTTTTCAGGGCATTTTCTGCGTTAAGTAATGTTTACTCACCTACCCTGTGACCTCTTAGACCTCTCACCCCCCAGAACTGCTGTTTTGAGGGCTTTATTAGTAGGCCTGCTTCTCTTCCTGGGGTTTTTTCCAACTTTTGCTCCCCATCAGGCAAAGGAGTATAACATGTCCCACTGAGAATTATTTCAGAAAGTAATATGGTCATTTAGGATGAAGGAACAGTTCTACTGGAATTTACGCTTCTTTCTCAAAACAGTTATTTTACGACCTCGTCTCCTGATCATGCCTTCTCTTTTCCCCCGTTCTGCAGTCGACCGCTGGACACTCTTACTAACTCATAAAAATCCACTTCTGCTCTCCCAGAGATCTGCATGTCTTTTTTTTAAGCCGGTGAGTGTGAAGCACAGACACTATCGCTTTAGGGGACATAGCTTTTTCAGACCAGCAAGTTGTCATTTTCATCAATTCTGATCCTGCAAGGTAGTAATACACTTCACTCACCAATCAGATTAGACTGATGAAAGCAGAACCATTTTTCACACCGTCAAGCTGAAGGAAAAGATGGACACTCTCTACTTACTACTAAAAAGCTTAATGAAGCTACTCACCTGTTTCACTCACCAATTCAAAGTCTTCCTTTCTCATTCGTTAACTAACCCAACTACCCTGAAAGAACTTTGAAGGTGACAACTCACTAGTTGATGAAATCCACTGCCTGGGTTTTCAGCTGATCTGCGCTGTGGAGGTCAGCCAGGATGAGAATCTCTGCGGCGTTCTCCACGGAGAGGTTACTGCAGAGGGCATCCTCACACATGACCTTTAAACGCTCCAAGGCATACTGTAAAACACAAGCGTGGCTGTCGTCAGAGCAGGAATGCTCTGGACTGACTGCTACTGAAGTTGTTTTCTTCAGCTGTACCATCACGTAACTGGATACCTTAACAAAACTGCACAGACCACAAAAATGCTGCTACTGCAATTATAAAACAAAACCATACTCCGAAGGCCGAAATGAACAGCATAGCTGTTGCATAGCTGCCATTCAAGTTCTAAAGTCTATTAGAAAAATGGCAATTATGGAATAGACCCATATCTTCAAGTTTTCCCCTACCCCGACTACCATTAAAGTGTCTATTAAACCATCACCATCTACCCTTACAATGAGGTATTTCTCTGCTTCAAGTCGACAGGGACATTACATTTAAATTTCTGCAATCCTTTTATTTAGAGCCAGACCAGGGTGCAGCACAGTCCTTTCTACTTAAGCATTGTCACCAGCCCAGCAGGATATTCCAACTGTCCCATCAGGCTGTGAAAAGGAGCCCTGTGGTGACATTCACCAGCATCTCTACCACTAGTTATTCCTGAATGAGTGTCAACTAAAGGCCTCCTTTTCAACAGAAAAGGATAAATGGAGTCCTATCTTATCGGGGTTGAGGTTAAGATTCTTAGGGTAGAAGAACAAAGCAACAGAGACCCTGGATCCAGTTTCAGCCTAAAAACTTCCTATTTTCCAAGTAAAGGGTATAAATAAATGTTTTGGAAATGAAGGCCTAGGTTAACATTGGGCACATCTGATCTACCTGATTTGTTTTGATGCAACTGTGCTACTTGCTCTCAAATATATTATGAACTTACTAAGGAATTTCAGGGAAAAGGGGGAAGAAGGGATAAAGGAAGGCACAAGATAAAATGTCATTAATCAGCTCATAGGAGAATGATTTGCTCTGAGGGTATCCACAGTCTCCATACAGGTCCCATCTTGAGGGCCTGAGAACTGAATGACACAACACTCCTTCAGGCTGAATCATGACGATCAAACCAAGACACTTTTATTGTTATGAATTCTGGGTGAGGAGGCATATCTGCTGGCACTGTGATCTCCTGCAGCAAAAAGAGAATTTTATTGGTTTTGGGTGTAGCTTTAATTTCTTACATTTGAGTAACTAGAAAACAGTTTCCATGGAAAACGGGAATGACACTACACAAGAAAGAAATTAGGCTGCCGTTTTTGTTTTAAAAGACTGGAAAAGGTTAAGTAAATGTTCAGTCTTCATACAGTGCTGCAGAGAATATTCGTCTTATCCTTTCTCAATAAAATTCTTTTAAAAGGACTTTTACTGTGAATAGCTCTGATCCCTACTGCATAATTAGACAAGAGTAGCCATTTTCGTCCCTTGGGGACAAAGGTTTTTTTCTTAATTATGCTTCTGAAAAACCTGCCTAATGGTAGTCCTTACCCAGGAGATTGAAATTTGTCTCCTAGGCCTGGGCTATGTGTTTTGTTTTGTTTTTGGTCTAATTACACATGTCCCCAGGAGACTGGAAAAACTTAGAAGAAGCTGTTTTAGCCTCTTGGGTAAATTCTAGATGTTTAGATCCTTCCATGAAAATTTTCTTATTCTGTTTTCCTGAAGCTCACAAGGAGGTGTAAAGGTAAAAATGTTTTCAAATAAGCTTAGAGCAACGACTGTCTAATGGGAAATTTTGAATGGAATTTGAAAAACGCACCCTTCCGTTACTTCTCATTCATAAATTTAGAGCACCGCTGTGATTCAACTGCTTTAACTAACACATTGTACTGAAAAGCACCAACCTCAGAACGTCAGTTCAGGCTGACCCCCGCTCTCTCTACTTACAATAGGTTCCCAGTTGGCTCTCTGGCTGAGGAGCAGGAATGAAAACCCAGGGACACAGATGTCTAACCCTGGCTCTGAGAATGTACAACTCTGAGTTTTAGTATTTCTGTCTAAAAATTGGACCTTGTGATGCTACTCATCCTTATGGGAGCTAGACCATGAGGGGGATAAATGCCTGGTATGTATAAGCACAAGTGACTGCTTCACTGAAAATCAGAGGAAGGGGAATTCCCTGGCAATCCAGTGGTCAGGACTCTGTGCTCTCACTGCCGAGGGCCTGGGTTCGATCCCTGCTTGGGGAACTAAAATCCCACAAGCCGTGTGGTGAGGCCAAAAAAAGAAGAAGAAGAAAAAAAACAATCAGAGGGCGGATGAGGCAGAATCATTATAAACTCATGCTTATAAGAAGCAGCCATTTGGGCTGTGTATTCTACTTCCCCAGAACTCACAGCGAATATTTTCTTTCCGTTTCCACTGGAGGCAAGTTTCCTCTGGTCAGAACTGAGCTAGACTGGAAGGGTATAGGATGTTCACATTGCTTAATTGTACTTAATAAAGTCTTGAAAGGTGATAAGAAAGGTGCAGCTATTATTCAATCCTTTTCACCGGTAGCACTGATTGGGTTTACATGCCTCATCCTCTACAAACACTCCAAAAAGATGATCAATAAAGATAAAACCTCCACTGTAAACACAAACACTCTCCTCCGGGGTGCTAAGGGAGAAGGATGGAGATTACTCCCGGGAGTGAATCCTGAGAAGGCTCTAGTGCTCTCAGGCCAGAGCCAGCTGTGCCCCTCGGGTGGGCGCTGCAGCATCACGGCAGGAAAAGGAGGCACCTCCAGCAGAGAACCATCTTCCTCACGGGGTCTACTGCTGGCCGGGTTTAAGCCCTTTAACACCCTTGCCTCAACTGCCCCCCAATGTAAGAGAAGCTTCCACAGGATAAATAGCAATCCTTTTACACACACCCCCACCCCCACCCCTCAGTCACGTTTCCTCAGACCACAGGGCCTTGGAGGAACAGGTCACTGCTCTCTCTGGTCTATCTACACAATGAAAGTCAGTTTCCCAAAGTGTGTTTTGGGGAACACTAATCCCCAGAGGTGATCCTTGAGAAAAGTAACTCCAGGGTTAACTAAATTGGAGAAATTTGTCTATTATATTCTCTTTTAGAAAACTAACAGTACACACTGACATACTAAAGGTTCTGAGAAAGGTCCTGCTATAAAAGAGCAACACAAAAAAACCCAGTTTGACTTGGTGTTTCATTAACCTCTTCCCCTCAACCCTATTTTGGGAATCACCAGCCTGTTGTTTTAGGTAATAACCATATTTCCTTAAGGCTAAGATCTATATTTTTATTTTCACACTTTAACATTTCTCAAATTAAAACGTGTCTTACAATCAAAGCATACATTTATTGTAGTAGTCTCTCTTTTTTCCCAAAGATCTATTCGTCATCTTTCAATTCTGAATATGGTATATTTCAATAACTTCTAAGATAAAAGCTGAAAATGCTAATAAGCAGGATACTAGGTAAAAGTTATTCTCTTACTGACAAAGTTTAAATAAAAGTTAATGAACTCAAGAATATTTTTGTAAATTACAAAGCCAAATTATAAATCCAAATGTTAGTATTATCTGAATCTTTAAAATCACTGTGGTTAAATTTGAGATCGGCAAGAGAAGAGAGGTAAACATCAACTCATCCTTCTTCTCCATAATTAGGATGACCATATAATTTGCCTTTCAAAGCAGGATACTTTTGAAAATAAAAAGGGCGCTATCAGTAACTGTGTTGGAACACGAGTGTAAACCAAGACTGTTCTGGCCAAACTAAGATATATGTGGGACTTCCCTGGTGGCCCAGTGGATAAGACTTTGCGCTCCCAATGCAGGGGGCCTGGGTTCAATCCCCGGTCAGGGAACTAGATCCCACATGCGTGCCGCAACTATGAGTTCGCATGCCGCAACTAAGAGCTCGCATGCTGCAACTAAGGAGCCTGCCTGCCGCAACTAAGAAGCCCACGCGCTGCAACTAAGGAGCCCGCCTACTGCAACTAAGACTGGTGTAACCAAATAAATAAATAAATATTAAAAAAAAAAACGTAACTAAGAAATATGTTCATCCTGCCCACAAAGCAACATAAAAGCCCAGTCATGAAACTCAAGAGGTCACCAAGACTCCTAGTCTTGTTGTTATTGTCCTGTTCTCATCTCACCTTGTCAGCAGCTGCCAGCAAATCGTCAGCCATTTTATCGAGGTTCGGAGCCTTCCCCGTGTAAATGAAGCACATCATTTCCTTAAAAACTTCAGGCTCCACATCATTGATTTCAACCCGATTCTATGCCAAAGAAACTAAAAATGAGAAACATTCCAACGGAACAGAATCCCTAGACAATTTTCATGATTTTAAGCTCTGATGAAGAGAGGAGCTCATACCATTTTAAATCTAACACGAATGGGAAAGTTCTCTTTGCCCTATTTGATTGTAATAGCCTTTTCTCCCATCATATGTACCACCTTTGTTTTCTCAAATACAATAGCAAGACAACTATACCTTTGATTTTTCACCTTTCTTTTCCTCAGTAGAAACACGTGTCTAATACCCTCACCCAAGAAAGACTATTTGGATGACCTGCCTGGAATAGTGTTTCTGCTTTACCTAGAATGCTTCCAGACTACCTCTCTCTGCTCTCAGAAATTGTCTGTTCGGGGAACTCTACTCCATTTGAATAACATAATAAGACAAAAAAACCCAGGAAAATAAATCTGCTGCCAAACTGGGAAATGATCTGATTCTAGCCACCTAGCTAAAAAGAGGTATCTCTATCCTGTTACATACCTTTTTGCTTTCCTCCATTTCATGTTCAAACATGGCACTAAAAACTGGAGAACGAGCTACAAAGTGAAAGGAAAACAGAAACAGATATGGTTATCACACCAAAATCTCTTGGTTCTTCTGTTATGAAGAAGAGATCATTTTCTTTTTTTCTTTTCTGGCCACACCATGTGGCTTGTGGGATCTTAGTTCCCCGACCAGGGATTGAACCTGGGCCAATGGCAGTGAAAGCACCGAGTCCTAACCACTGGACTACCAGGGAACTCCAGAAGAAGAGATCATTTTCTTTCCTGTCCCACTACTACAGAAATGGTCTTTTATATCAAATTATGCCAGAATTATAAAATTACTTTCTTTTTATATTATACAATAAGTGAATAATTATTATATAATACGTAGGGAAAATAAGAAATCACTTCTTTCAAAATAATTTATTGGCTTCATTCCAACCATTCATATTTCAAGGAGATTACTCAAATTACCTATGTTAGATGACAATGATATCCTCTGAGTAGATCTTGGGGTTCAAATGGAAGCTCCTTCATGGTCTAAGCAGGGTGTCCTAATACCTGCATTTTTGCCTGGAACAATGATACCTACACTTCCTCCGCTTCCAGGGACCACACAGCAAGGAGGTCAAGAACAGGGCTCAATGGCATCCCTTAGCTAGGTGAAGTGCAGGCTTATTTATGGCAGGCTGTCTGTTCCTCCAAGCCATGCATGATCAACAGAGATGGTAACGCCCCAAAGAGGTGAAAACAATCTTAGGTATCACAATCATTTGTGGCCCTTCAGATCTTAACCCAACTAGACAAAATCTTATTCCTTAATGTCTTAATTTTTTCCTTAGGGGTGGGAATAATGAAAAAAAGGTTCAGAAACAGTGTTCTAAGCCATGCCCATTCTAGTCTAATGAACACCATGAAAAATAACTAAACTTAATTTCAACCATGAAAGTAATAAAATGGCTAAGAATTCAAATTTTATCATGTCCAATAAATCAGGGGTTTTGGTGAAAGTTGAGACTACCAACCTCTATCGAAGAGAGGAGGGACAGATGGAATACATAGAAGGAGTTTCAGCTAACAGGCACCTGGAACTTTGACCTAATTTATGTCAGAAAGGACTAATTTTAGATTGGCCATTTTCTAACCACATAATCTTGGGCAAATCACGTAACCCTCTGAACCTCAGTATTTTAATCTATTCCAAAAGAATATCAGTTCTCATTGTTCTTATCTCTGCAAGGCTATAGACTATAAGGTACTATATAAATACATTACAGAAGCTGAAGACTAAAGGGCTGGTGCTTTTAATAAAGAGGGAAGGGTCCAAGGCAGCAATATGCCTAGAGGGATCAGTGGATAGAGAGAAGCTGATGTTATGAGAATAAATAAAATAATCTAGGGAGACTAAAGTAGAGTGAAAAGAGAACTAAGGCAGACCCTTAGGGAATAACAGCGTTTAAAGGGATGGGTGAAGAAGAGGGAGGCCACACATTAGAAGGCGCCAGAAAGCCAGCCAGAGAAACCAGAAGAAAGGAGTCAAATAATATATAAACTAGAGTCCCTCAAACTTAGGAACTAGCAGGTCATGTAACTTTGGAAAACCGCTTTTGTGGCATGGAGGCAAACTGAGGGTAAGTGGGAGGAAAGAATAGAGAGAATGAATATGTTAACTCAAGAAACTTAGCTCTGGGAAATAAAGAGAGAATTAACTAGAGGGAGAAGCTTGAGCGTGTTTACAGGCTGAGCGTGAACAGGCAACAGGAGAAAGAGATGGCAACGATACCGGAGAACAAGGGTCTAGTTGGCAGAGTAAGGCTTCTGAGAAGGCAGCATGAGACAGAACAACGGTAGAAAGTAGTCTGCTTTGGACACGAAGAACACCTCCTCCACTGAGAATGCAGAGAAAATGCAAGGGAGAGGCAAGAGCCCAGGGAGAAGGGCCTTGATTCTCTCTTGGAAGAAGTAGCAAGGTCATCTTTCAGGAGCTGGAGATTAAAGGAGAGTGGTAAAGGTGTGAAGTGTCTATTGTTGAGAAAAAGAAAAGGAGCTGACTACGCATCTGTAGAAAGAGGTCTCGGCAGTGCCGAGGGCCTAGCTGAGCACAGAGGCACGCACACAAGAGTTAATGACTTCCTTTAGCAAGTCTCAGTAACACCTAGTTGAGAGAGGGATCAGGAAGACGGTTAGACTGAGCCAGACAGAGGTTTTGCCAGGTGTGTACTTCAGAATGACAGGGCTGATGGTCTTGGTAAGAAATCTGTTACCTGAAGGTTCATGTGATTTCCTCTTACATCTCTTGGACTGAATATAACTTTGTGGCTGAAAGCTATGCTTCCTGTGAGGTAAGGCCATCAGTCTGCCTTAACAGTTCCTGCTGTGTGTCAGTCTTTCTGGTCTTAAAGACCAAGGGCCTATTACTAGAACAAGACCTGATCTTCCACGTCACTGGCAACATTCTCATTCTTCTAGTAAGCTTGTATGGAAGAGAGGGCTAAGACCTCCAGGGCTGGGGATTTGGCTACGTGGTGGTTTAGTCCTGAGTCCAGAATCCTCTCCATTACATCCTAAGTCCCTGTCTAGGGGCTGATACCTGCTCTTAACCAGTGTTTTGACATCTAGCCTCCAGGTGCAAAGGCATCCAATACACATCATCATCCATTCCTTGCAAATGATGGCCTAAGTCCACTACAGAGAGAAAAAAAGAAGTAGCATTTTTATGGAGAGTAGCCTTTTTGGTTTTGACAACGAATGTCACCACAATATAAAAATATATTTAGCTGCAGTTTTTTTGGACTAGTTCAAAAAGTTGAAGTTATTCAAAAGGTGATTATGCAGCCTACTGTTTTTCCTTGTTTAACCACAACTAAAGCTCCCCATGAATAAATACCAACCTGCTAAGATAGCTTTGTGAGCCTGGAATTCCTGGCCAGCAACACACAAACAACAGTCTGTGAACCGGGAATTCTCCCACAGTCCTCCTAACTCATCCGCCAACCGGCACTCAGGAACCTTCACCATATTCATGGTGTTCTGGCCAGAAATGTTGACAGAATCTTGCACCACACTCACCTGTGAAAGATAAGAAAACACAGTCCAAAGCTTTTGTTACCAGGAATTTTCTTCCCAGCAGGAGGAGAGATGACTTTTACCTTGTTGTTATGGTACATTTAGAAACTGACGTTAGGCATATTCTCTTGAAACCACCTTCACAAATGAAGTCTTTAACCTCTGGATCAAGTAATTTCCAAACTATCATGATCATACTTATTCTACACCATCTCAGGACAATAAGGAGAGAGCCCCACAGATCTCCTTCTCTTCCAAACTTCTAACAAGCTCCTCCTTCCCTGCCCTGAAGACCTGGGCAAAACCCCCAGAGGGAAAAAACTGACAAAAACAAATGTTAAACCTCAAGTATTTACCTTATTCTGCCTTAAGCAAAAGGTTAAATATAAAGAACTCTATAGAAACTACCATTTAAACTAAACTCTCCAGAGAAAAGACTCTAGTAAGCCTAAAAGCACTTCACTTTTTTCAGTTGGGTCTGGAACATAAAAATAAAATGCAGCTTCCATAGGGCATTTCCTCACAAATGTTAGTTTAATGAACAGGACTGGGCCTGCAAGATCTTGCGTAGTGATAACTGGGTGGGTATCCCACACCATTTATACCCTCACTCGGTCATTGGTGACAACGACATACAAGATGACTGGCTCCAGCTGGGCATGCACTTACAGCCGTGGAACAGAATGACGACAACGGGTTTATAGAGGAATCCAACTTGCCGCTTGGCTTCAGCAGCAGCATGGTTTAACCAGTTGAATTAACTGTTCAGTCTAGAGAAAAACCCTGGTAACTTCTAGATGGATCAATGAAGCTCACGTAAGTTTGTCAGGATACAAAATACAAGGATTTATAAACCATATAACATCATAAAATAAATGTAAATGACCAAACTGAAGATGAGACGGAACAGATCAGTCTTCCGCCTGACAACCCTGGCTATGCGTCCTCTCCTGTATCACATTAGGTTAGAAATGTTCAAATGAAAGCAGAATTCACAAACCCTGAGAATCAGCTCCCCACTCTTGCTATTCCTATGAGTTAGATGAGAAAGACAGCTGAGGAGCATCCTAAATGACCCAAATTTCTTTTAACCTTCAAGAGGCAAGTCATCCCTTCCTTAAATGCAGTCATAAACCCAGAGGCAAAGTTAATGCCCCATCCAAGTGACCTGTAGTCCCTTCTGCGTAGGAGTGAGATATTTACTATCAGGTCATGAAGTTTATTCATTTGTTTAAAGCTGGCTGTTACGGTCTTGAGCAATGAAGCAACCAAGCTAATGAACTATGAATGTGCTTAGCAGCAGTAGCACATTTATCAGAGCCAGAGTATAACATTATTTTAATAGCCCAGGACCCAACACAAACCACCCCACAGAGATCGTCCCATGTAAGATCTCTAATTTGGTTCAGCAACTTTCTCATATTAACACCCTTACTTCTTTGATATAATATTAACACCGAAAGTAGAAGTAGCCTACTTCCAGTTTTAGCTTCAAAATACTGCTGATTTAAAAACAAACAAACAAAGCACCAAGGAAAAGACCAATTAAATCCAACTTCCTCATAGGGAAAGGCAGGAATCGCTTGGGATGGCCAATGAAGGGAATGGAGAACGCTTTTGGCACTGGGTTCCTAAGCTTGAATTAAACCAGGCTGACAGGAGCCCAAAGTCATTAACACTTGATGGCAATCTACTAGACTGGGTAAAATGAACTGGCAAGAGCCAAGCTGATTTGCAAACTGTGGTGACCAGTGGACTCTGTGCTGGTTGCACGTGCACTTGGTAATGAGTGCGGCCCAAAGACTGTGACTCCTCTCACTGGGGCAATTCCTCTCTTCAGACACAGACAGGAACACAGCAGGAAGGAGAATGTACCTTTACTGTCTGAGCCAGACTTGTTCTGCAGATATATGGATGCCTGGAGTCTCCAGAGCTCTGAATGTCTGGCACCTCTTACCAACATTAAATACGCTTAATTAAAAATAAATTTTAAATGGCATACACAAATGAGTCTTCAGAGCCCAAAATTTAACTTAGAAAGGGATTGTTTTCCTCTGCAAATGATGATGCTAAAATGATACCATTTTGAGAAAAACTAAAGATTTTTTTTTAATGCCTATAAAGTTGACTACGGAGACTCATTCAAAATTGCAGCTGTGAAGATGACGTGACTGTGACATTTATGTCTTAGAAATGACTGCATGAAAATATCTCAGGAAGGCTCTATAACCCTCTAAATTTCAAGTTGTAAAAGGGCCTCACTTTTAAAGTCAATTCCTTTTCTTAAAAAAAGAAAATTTCATAAAAGACATAAAATTTCATAAAAGATTGTGCCATTTCTTGTTTACTTTGTCTAAACATAGAATGTCAAGGTAAAACCACTAGAAATATATTTTTAATTTCTGTATAGTTAAAACAATCAAGAAAAAATAAACAGACAGCATATAGATTGTTTATAGCAGCAGCACTATTTCTAATCAAAAGACTAGCAACAAACTAAATGTCCATCAGGGGACTTCCCTGGCGGTCCGGTGGTTAAGAATCCGCCTTCCAATGCAAGGGACGTGGGTTCGATCCCTGGTCAGGCAGCTAAGATCCTGCATGCCACAGGGCGACTAAGCCCACGCGCCGCAACTACTGATCCTGCACACTCTGGAGCCCACACGCTAAACTAGAGAGCCTATGTGCTGCAACTACTGAGCCCGTGCGCCACAACTAGAGAAGCCCACGCACCACAACTAGAGAAGCCCATGCACCGCAACTAAGACCCAAAGCAGCCAACTAAATATTAAAAATAAATAAATAAATGTCCATCAGCAAGAGAATGAATAAACAATCAACTGTCATGTGAATACACAACAAACTACTGTACAGCACTAAAAATCAAGAATTATAGTTACATTCACAATATAAATAAATTTTAGAAACATAATATGAAAACAGCAAGTCCTAGATGACTACATACATCCTGACACTATTTTCATAAAGCTCAAAAACAAGCGAACCTAAACAATATATTGTTCAGGCATGCAAATAATGAACAAGGGAATGATAAACAATTCAAAAGCGCTATTTATTATCATCATCTGAGTAGGGAGACAACAGGTCTAAGGGACAGGGGAGAAGCATATATAGTTCTCAGTTATTGGTGATGTTGCTGGGTTGGGTGGTAGGTTTACTACATTATCATGTTTTATAACCTATAATGATAATACATATTTAATCACCAGTTTTGTAGGTCAAGATCAAATATTATTAGCATTTTCATAAGTTCAACTAATATATCCAAATAATATATTTAAAAATGATAAAAAGAAAAATTAAAAAAAAAAAATTAGTAGAACCACATATTTAAAATTTGGCAAAAATACATATTCCCAGGCTTTGAATGGATATTCTGTGTTTGATACGGAAAGAGATGTTTTAAGAGTTAACTAGGGGCTTCCCTGGTGGCGCAGTGGTTGAAAGTCCGCCTGCCGATGCAGGGAACACGGGTTCGTGCCCCGGTCCGGGAGGATCCCACATGCCGCGGAGCGGCTAGGCCCGTGAGCCATGGCTGCTGAGCCTGTGCATCCGGAGCCTGTGCTCCACAACGGGAGAGGCCACAACAGTGAGAGGCCCGTGTACCGCAAAAAAAAAAAAAAAGAAGAGTTAACTAGTACTGAGATATTTCATATTTGGTATTTCATATTTCATATGGTATTTAATATTTCAACTTTAATTGCAACATTACAAAGAGGCACTGGAATCTTCTACCTGTCAGAGGCATATACACTGACGGTGGAATACATGTATATTTATTGCTAACAGCTACTTGTTTTCAATATAAATAAGTGGAAAGAAGATCAATAGAAGCTGAAACATTTCAAGTAGATTTTCTGTGGTCCAAATTGTTACAGAGAAAATTAAAAGTGTAAATAAAGCTTTCACGATTCTCTCTTTCATTACCAAAAGAAAACTTGGTAGAGCCCATGTTTCCTTGGGTAAATGGCATTCAGTTTCACTTAGTGTAGCACAGCAGACTAGAGATGGAAAATGGAGAGCTGACATAGCCCTGACACTAATTTGCTGCACAATGTTAGTAAACTTACCTGACCTCCTTAGGCACTGCTTCTCTCCCCAGTAACATGAAATGAAGAGAAAAGAACGAACCTAGCTCAAAGGATTGTGATAAGAGACAATTCAGGGAATGCGTTAACTAAGCAACATCAACTTGGAAGAACTGCCATACTTCCTAATAGTCAGACAGAAAGATCACCGAGAATCAAAAGTGAACCCAGTGCAGCACATTACAAACAAGACTACTCAGTCGGCATTTTTCAGAGTTTCATTAATGGTTTTACCACTGAAATACAACCCAAACACACAAATGTGTGATTCTCAGTCTTTCACCTTCGGATTCCCTCTTGTGGCCTCTGGGAACAGACCAAAAATATCCACAAAACAACTGTACTTATTACTTACATCAGGACAAGACAGAAGTGCCTGGGCCAAAGACCGAGTAAGGAATGGAACAGTGGAGTACTCATAACCTAAATTTGTATGTGGACATCAACTTCATAAAGGCCTCTAAATTATAACAAAATACTAACTAAACCAATAATAAATAAATATGAACAAAATAAATTTGTTTATAAATATTCTATTGATAGAGGTAGCACAGGTCAGAAGGATAGAATTTGCACCAAAGGACGATCCAACTCTGAAATGCACTAAGAACTTAGATGAGCTGCAGACATTTTTAAAACCCACACATTCAAAACACACCCCCCACGCAACTGTCTTGCAATGCTGAATGCTACTAAGTCCACAGAGAGCCTTGGAACAGAAACGAGTCTCACTAGGCACAAGCCCAAGAACAAGAAGCAACACTCAGCACCTGTGGCCAACAGAGAAGTGTGAGAGGAACAGATGGCACACCTGGTCCGATGGTAAGAAACCGATGGCATCAGCAGAACCCAACAGACGTTTCCCTGTTCAACATCTCCTCATTTCCAAAGTGTCATCTCACTTCCCTTCTAAGTCAGTAAGGCATTTCTAAACTTAACCACAGGATTTCTCCTAAGAGAATTTCATATGGGGAAGCAAAGAGAGAGTGCACCTCGGACTTAACTACAGGATGAGAGATTGCCAAGTGAGGGCAGGCCAACTGGTTTCCGAATCAAGAATGTCAATACAAGGGCTGGAGCAGATGGAATGGAGCTGGTGATGGTATAGAGGGGAAGCACGTAAGAAAAGGCTGGACCCACTGGGGACTTGAAAATGCTACAGTAAAGGTTTTGGTGTTGCCTAAAGCACCAGATGCATTATTTAGAGGCGATTTCTCTTCCTTCAGAGAGCAGTTCAAAAATTGGCTTTCATTTCCAACAGAAATTAGAGTTTTCCACTCTTTTAATTTTTTTCTGAAATATAGGATCTCTAAGGTGGGTGAATATTAAATTGATGGTTTGTTTATGTAACATCCAACATCACATAAAACCACCTAATTGTTCTCATTTCTCCACTTGGGCAACTGAGTATGATCTATAACTACTTGGATTTATGTAGAATTCAAATTCCAAGTCCATCAGACAAAAAACAACTGCAAAATTTTATGTATTTTTACAGACGCCATCACTCTAGTATTTCCTTCTTTTACTTAGCAATTAAAAAGGAGAAAAGGTAGTTATTATGCAAACTATACTTTATGTATTCAGTGTGATATTTTAATAAACTATAGCTCCCAAATTTCCTAATCATCAGCAACTATTCCGTGGAAATATTCAATGAGCAGTGACTTGGAAAAGAAGCTGGCTACTGCTGGCCAGGCCTCGTCTACAAAGGGGCAAGGTTCCTAAGAGACACGTTTCCTACTGTGCAGGCGGTGATATGCCTATTATTTGACAGAGCACACTGCTAGTTGGGGAACTTGCCTGCACCTTCCCCATGAAGGCACAGTGGTCATTTTCATAAAGTGGTGTTGCTCAGGAAGCAGCTCCTTGACCATACGATGTACAGGGAATGCCAACATCCCAGCTGACTGGAGGTTTTAATCATTTCTTACACTGTGAGCTTATGAGTATTTATATATGGATTAACAGCATGAAATGACCAATTTGTATATACTCATTAAAGAAACCATTTTTCAACTCACTCTCAGTTTGGGAATTTTACTTCAAGGCTTCTCCTATAAACCTGAAAAAGCCTCTTTAGGTCGTTGGGGAGAGAAGGACTCTCCTAACTGACTACAGATAACTCTCTTAGCTAACTATGAGTTAGAGAGCTTTAACCTTTTTAACCTTCACTCTAGAAAAAATGGTTCTCACCTTCCTATTTCACAATCACCAGCAAGACAAACTGGAGACACTCAACAACCGGTAAGAGTCATTTAGTTCGAAAAGCAGAAAAGGAAAGTGCTCTATCAAACACACGTGGACTTCATACTCAAGGAGGAGCCAGAAAGCTCAAGGAACAAATACGTTTACATATCTAGTTGCTGGTCATTCTCCTCAGCTTAAAGTTAACAGTCCTTCCAAATGCTTTCTGAAAAAATCCACAAGGAAAAAGCCAGAATTCTGACGCAAGCAGCTAAAAAATCACACATACCAAGATAGTGCACAACCTTTGTTTTTAAGAAAGTAACAGGTGGAAAGCTGAGATGCCCAACAACCTTGAAATCACGGCACAGCTTTTCAGTCAGTCACACAAATCGCATTTGTGCAGCACCACTCCACATGGGGATTTTTCTCACTCACCATCCTTGATCCAATACAATTATGTCTACTGATACCCATCAGGTCTGCGAATTGCTACTCTCACAGCGGGGTAAAAGGACTCACCTCACAGAAGAGGGTAAGCTTGTCGTCAGGGAGAAGCCCATTGGCCTCATCCAAGAGAAAATCTCTACGGATGAATTTTTTGAATCCCCAGTCTTTGCCTTGCACAAACCTATATGCCCGTTGACTCTCTGGAGTGAAAAAAAAAAAAAAGTTATATTTAGGATTACTCAAAAAACCGTATCAAACCCACAATTTGTCAATGTATAAAGTTGCCATATGTGAAAATAAAGAGTCGAACAAAGGTAACATTTACCCATAGCTTTGGTTTCTTCTCCCTTGGCATTCAGGATGGAGAATTTGAATTTTGCTCGAACTTCACTCTTTGGACAGCTGACCAGTAACAGGTAAAGTGACAGGTAATCTTTGCTCTCTTCATCTAGCCCTTTTGGGTTTACCCGCAAACACCTACCCAAAACAGAAAAAAAAAATGTCGAAAGCATCTATGTTTGTAGGCTCATGAAAGGACAGGAGGGAACTAGAACATTCAAATCGAGGGGGAGATGTTAAAAAAACAAAACAGACAAACAAAAAAAACCCCAGGCCCCATAGAGGAGATTCTGATTCAGCGAATGACTACTTGGAAATCACTTTTCTAGAGCAACCTGAGGCACCTTTTAAAAAGTAAACAATAAAGGGGCATCCTAGGATCTGACAACACATCCCCTGCATCTCTTCCTCTTTCCTCATAATCTCCCAAATCAGTCTTTATTCCCCTAAAATATTTTAAAATTCAGCCTAGGCTCAATCTATTCTAATCCTCAATCTCAGGAAAAGCAGCCCCTCATTTTGCTGGGATTGCAGTGAAACCAGGAAAAAAAAGTCAGTGAGCCTTTCAATATCACCTTGGGAGAGAAAAAGAATTCTAGAGGAGTATGTTAGTAGTAAATAATCTTTTATAGATATTTTATCAATCTGGCAATAATATTCTAAGATTAAAATAAAGGAGGCAGCATGCAGGAAGCACAGACAAAAGTAAACTCCCATTACACAGGGTAGAGTTCTAAGCCAGACTTCTAAACAGAGTTAGAGATGCCAATATGTTACCAATGGATCAAAACAAAATTCAGACAGAATAGGTTCAACTCAGTTAAGTTGTAAATGTCATTAGCTGAACTGCATGTGGTTCAAACACGGCTTCTACCACATATAATACACAGGCCATATGTATCCTTAGGCCTTGCCAGTGTTATAGCACCTCTCTCAAACAGGTGGCCCAATTCAGTGCTTCTCCAGGAAGTGCATATGCCACATAGATCACTACACAATTGTGCTAAAGATGTGGATTTAAATACAATGCCTAAGAATAAGCCTTCTCTCAGCACCTAGTAGTACACTGCTTATGTACATGGCCAAAAAGGACTAAACGAAAGGAGAGTTGTTTAAACTTTTCAGTGGGATATCAGAGGTCAAAAATGGTGGTTCACAGATATGTGTTCTGGTCTTTGTAGAGAGCATATGGTTGTATCCATAACTGCCTGCCCCTCCTAAAGAAAACACATGGTTTGGATAGGACTGACCCCCACTTCCAGATCCTATTCCCCTTGCCACAGGGATCAACTGAGGGAACCTAGATCTAAACCAATCAGTGCATTCTTGGCCACACAGTTCAGAGCAAGTTCAAAGCACTTGTGGCATGGTAGCGGGTGATGCTCATTGCTACCGCCAGTCACCCTTCAACCACAAGGGAAGCTAAGCTTGAAATGTCAAACAGTGTGGAGAGCAGGGCAGAGCAGAGAGCGATGGGGTCCTTAATCTAACCATTGGGCTGGCTGCTGGATCAAACTACCTTCAAAGACATCCTACACCATGGGCATTCCAGGTACATAAGTAAATAAATCTCCTTTATTGTTTAAAAACAGGCAATCTAAAAGTCAAGAGATATTACATTAAAATCTAGATCTCCTGCTTTTCTTGAAAAATCAGAAAATAGGGCTGGTCAGCCCTTATTCACACATGCCTCTAGTCAGCTGGAGCTGAGTAGCCACCACTTCTTTTAGAAGGACATTCACTAGTTTGCCAAGTGGTCAACACTCACACCACGTATGGACGTTATTTACAACACTGGCTCTCTTTACACATGTACATTACCCGACAGCCATTTGAGTTTGCTGATCCCCTGATATACTCATCGAATTAATTCAACAAATATACAGTGAGCATCTGTTATGTATCAGACACCAGGGAATACATTAAGAACAAAACAAAGTCCCTGCCATCAAGGATCTTCCACTCTAGTCAGTATCCTGTGAAGTCAAGCAAACAGGCAACTTATGGAAAAATTTTTATAGCTAAATGTAGTCTTCCTCACCATTTCAGTTTATCATTGGCTCCTGATGAAAAGGTTGAACTTTTAATGACTTCACCCATTTCCTCCCGGCAAAAGCTAAAGTTATTGATGGTCCACATGTAGGAGAATTTCACTACTTTGATCTGTTGATAGAAAACCAGGAAGCAATTAAATAGGAAGTGGGCAACCTGAAAAACAGGCTGGAGATCAGATAATTTTCCCCCTCCCTCCCTCTGCATAATCCCACAGGAAGACAGCACTGTTTGGCCAGCCATGGAGGCTCAGCCTTTTCTGTCTCTCATCTACATTTTAAGAAATCTCACGGTGACCAACTGCTTTCATAACGTTTCTCAGCTTCTGAGAAACACTAGACGGAAAGTGAGAAAAACATGGACAAGGTTGGGAAGGCAGGTGATTAAGCCACACCTAAAATGAGCCTCTGCTCAGAGCAGCTGCTGGGTGACTTAGATGTTGACACCACTGCCTGGGGTTGCAACCTCAAACCTGGTTTCCCCCTGAACTGCCCAACAGAGGAATACACTTCCATCAAGGTGGATGTAGGCAGCAGATCCAGTTTCAAAGATTCCCCTTTCAAGCTCCCGTGAATGCCTAGGGCATTCAGATTCCCCATGGAAAACCAAGCTGACAAGTACTTTATCTAACTATTTCGCAGGTATGACCCAGAGAAAGCAGGAAAGCCAACGTAGAAAAGAAATCTGATTCCTTTCGTCCCCCAAAATCCTCCCAAGAAGCACCTACCTGTGTGTAACACCAGCTCTCAGCTACTGGGCCACTCGACATTTCTGCCGGAGGTGGAGGACTTGGAACCCTTGACATCGCCAGTTTGAAGGTTAAACAAGATTTCCAAAGTCAGGGGACAAAGACTTCTGTTCCTCTTCACCCTGGATGATGCAAGAAGCAAGAGAATTTTATTAGATTAATGGTATACTATCCTACTATTTCCATTTGACCTTCCAGAGACTGGAAACTTTGTCTCCTGCCTGGAATTCTCTACCCTTATCATTCAAATGGCTTCTTAGCATTCAATGTTAACCTCAGAGAAGATCACCTAACCTAAAGCAGTCTCATCACAATGATATCACCCTATTTTAGTCTTCTGCACAATACTATTTAATATTATCTTACCAAATGAGTTTACTCAACGGGTACTTAAAGTACATCCATGAAAAGGCTACCTAAAGAGGAGACAGCATGGTGAACACCACATACAGCTTTACCACTGTACGTGGGCTCCTTCCCTTGAGGGTACAAATACTTCACTCCTAAAGGAAAATTACTTTGTTACCTTTCCAAATACTGTCTCATCTTCTCCTACACTTCAGTGCAAACTTATTATTAAGAATAAATAGTCTTCTGGGCTTCCCTTGTGGCGCGGTGGTTAAGAATCCACCTGCCAATGCAGGGCACACGGGTTCAAGCCCTGGTCCGGGAAGATCCCACATGCCTCAGAGCAACTAAGCCCATGCACCACAACTACTGAGCCTGCGCTCTAGAGCTCGCAAGCCACAACTACTGAAGCCCGCACGCCACAACTACTGAAGCCCACGCACCTAGAGCCCGTGCTCTGCAACAAGAGAAGCCACCACAGTGAGAAGCCCACGTGCAGCAACGAAGAGTAGCCCCCGCTCACCACAACTAGAGAGAGCCCATGTGCAGCAACGAAGACCCAAAACGGCCAAAAATAAATTTTTAAAAAATGAATAGTCTTCTATTTATCAACCCATTGCTAGCTGCTCTCTGTAAGGGCAACATTTATCCCTTTCTTAGATGTTTTCCTTTCTCTGTATCATTAGAGATCTCTCTCCACTTACACTTCACTGGTATCTGATTTTCCAGATTCTTCTTGCTTTCTCTGTTCCTCTGTTCCACAGTATGGAGCTATAGGAACTCTCATACACTGCTGGTGAGACTGTAAAGTATTAAGTATATTTGGGGTAGGAATTTGCCATATCTAGTAATGTTTAGCCTACTTATACATTAAGACTTAGTAGTTCTACTTTTAACTATATATGTGCTAAAGTAGTGGTTCTCAAACTTCAGGTGCATCAGGATCACTTGCTAAACAGATTGCTGGGCCCTGCCCCCCAGAGTTTTTGATTCAGAGGTTGGGCCCAAGAATTTCCATTTCTAACAAGTTCCCAGGTGACCCTGATATGCCCTGGAATACTTTGAGAACCACCGTCCTAGAAAAACTGCACACGGGCACAAGAAGACATGGACAAGGTCGTTCAATGTGGCAGTTTGTCTGTAGACAAACAAACTAAAAATCCATTAGGTGGGAAACAGATAACTAAATTGGGTTATTTCCATACAATGAAAAACTACTTCAGGATTTAAAAGTAATGAACTACATCTACAGCACCATGGAGATGAGTGAGATCTAACATGACACTAATGAAAAAAAGCAAGTTTTGGAATGTCATGTGCAGTACACTATTTATGCAAATTTAAGATTTACATATTATTTACAGATATATGCATACAGTAGAAGTGAAGAAAATCATTGACAAGCTATGCATCAGATTCCTGATGGGAGAGCAAGGATGAAGAATGAAGCTGGGAAAAGAATGTAAGACATTTCAAGTTGATCTCTCATGTTTGTTTAAAAATTAGGATGACCTGAGGCAAATATGACAAATGTCTTTTAGTCTGGGATGAGAGCTATTTTAGTATATACTACCCTTTGTACTGTTCTGCTTTATCTTTAAAATATATTTTATTGGGACTTCCCTGGTGGTCCAGTGGTTAAGATTTCACCTTCCAATGCAGAGGGTGTGGGTTTGACCTCTGGTCAGGGAGCTAAGATACCAACCACATGTCTCTCGGCCAAAAAATCAAAACATAAAACAGAAACAATACTGTAACAAATTCAATAAAGACTTTTAAAATGATCCATATCAAAAAAAAAAACTTAAATACAATAAAATATATTTTATTAATTGTGGGAATAGTGTAAGGATGTACTTACTCCATCATATCATACATTGTCTGGTTTACAATATACAAGGGAGAAATTTCGTTCCTGAACACCTGGTCTGTTTTCAGCTATGGACAGACAATATGAATCTATATCTGATAATGCTGCTCTCTTTGCTTGGCTACTAGGAAGCCCTGAGACAAATCTGACCCATCTCTTGAAACTACAGGCTCATATGCTCATTCTACATGCTATACTCTATATAGGCTCATATGATCCCTCTACTATAGCTTTATTATTATTTTATTTTATTCTTTTTTGGCTGCATTGGGTCTCTGTTGCTGTGTGCGGGCTTTCTCCAGTTGTGGCGAGCGGGGGCTACTCTTCGCTGCTGCACACGGGCTTCTCACTGCGGTGGCTTCTCTTGTTGCAGAGCACGGGCTCTAGTTGGGTGGGCTTCAGTAGTTGCGGCATGCAGGCTTCAGTAGCTGTGGCTTGCGGGCTCTAGAGCACAGGCTCAGCAGTTGTGGCACATGGGCTAAGTTGCTCTGAGGCATGTGGGATCTTCCCGGACCAGGGATCGAACCCGTGTCCCCTGCATTGGCAGGCAGATTCTTAACCACTGCACCAGGGAAGTCCAAATAGCTTTATTATTTTCTTAACATTGTTATTCACTTTGCTATAATTCCCTGAACTGATTTATTTTACTGTTTGATATATTAAGTATTTCTGGAAACTGCCTCAAATCCTTCGTAGAAAGAGGTATAAATGAGTATCAAAAAAAAAAAAATCACTCAACTCACATTCACTGGCCACTTAATAAACATGGAGGAGGAGTAATAAGATATAGTTGCACCCTCACAGAGTAATACCATCAGTATTACCAGAGTCCCCATTGGTTTTAACACTACCCTACATGTGTTTATAGTTAAAACATCCCATGTAATCACACATGAAATTAAGTCTTATATACATGATGTGCTATTTCACTTAAACTAAGCACTGCAATGGAATTTGGGCCTCCCTGGTTTGTGCAATTCAGGATTCATGATAATATCAAGAAAAGAGACCTGTGATCAAGGTAGACTTGCATTTGATGGAAAACATATTCTCACAAAACTGTTTACTTATCTAGTAGTGAGTAAATGCACCTTAGGCAGTTTTACAAATCCCAGTTACCATTACTGCCAGTAGGAGCCAGAATGAATTTTCAAAATTCCCAATTAAAACTATCTTTTGAGCGGGTTGGAATGAAGATGTGAATTTTACATGTTAGTTAAGAGCATAAAACTTGGCTCTGTAGGTGTGAGGTGCAGGCTCAGCTCTATATTGATAGATCATAAAATACTAATTTGAGTTTATTTTTGAAGTTTAAAAAAATACTTCAAATTTATCTAACAATTAACAAGTTAAGAATTCTCTAAGCCTAAGAAAAAGACAAGTTTAAAAACCAGTTTATTTTAATGGCTTAACTGTTGCTACTGAACCATGGTTCACTATCACAACCAGGAAAAAAATACCACCTTGGTCTTGGCCATTTTTACCTATCTTTTTTGCTTCTCATTTATTCTGTAGAGAAGTCTTTGGTTTCTTTTAAAATATCACCAAGCTTTCTTCCAATTTTTAAAAGTGTCCAACCCAGCAGTCAGTAGAACTGGAGAATCGGCTTTAGACTCTGAGGAGGTCTAACCACACAATCTGCTGGGAGGGAAATCGACTAGGACAGCACAAATCTAATTAATTTCACTCACAGCAGGCACCATGGGCAAAGTGTTCATAAGCAAAGTAGCCTCCCTGTACGTGAACTCTTCAGCACTTCATGCCAACTGCCGCAGATGCCCAGCAGAAAAACAATTTTAGGAAACAGGAGGTCTATTTGAGGGTCATGGTTTGAGAACCTTTGTAGGAGACAACTAGCACCAAAATATACTGTTCCTGGCTTCAAACAAGTTAAAACAAGACTGCCCAAGTTCTCTAATGAGAAATTTATTTTCCCAGGCTTAGCAAACTTCCCAGTATGCTGACAACTCAGAGGCTGAACATATCTGTTATACACCACCATTTATTTTCCTGTTCACTCTATTAAATCCTGACAATTTCATGTTGTTTAATATAATACACAAACATGCACAAACTAGATGGCTGGGAACATGGTTTCTTGCCAAAGAATGGTTTGTTAGGGACTTTTTAAAGCCTGTAACTATTTTTTCTCTTGGTTTAAAGCCTGGTACAGTTTCCAAGTAAGGAAAAATCCCAACGTTGTAACTATTTTAAACTTGAGAGACGTTTGCATTTTCCAAAACAGAAGATGCCAAAAAGACTTGACCAAAAAAACAAAAAACAAAAAACAAAAAAAACCCCCAAAACTATAGAAAGATTTGGGTATATTCATTTTTGAGAAACTTTTGGGACCTCAAAGGAATGTCTGTATTTCTTCTGTTACAGTGTCCTCAATCATATACAGCCCAGGAGGTAATAACTTCTTTCTCATTACCCCAAGGACAGATTATTACAGGTCATACTGACTTCCTCTCTTGCAAGGTTTGAATGACTTCTGAATATTTGTTATGGGTAAACTTTTTGCAGATCAATCTACTCTAACAAAACACTAAATGCACTTTTTTCTTTTTCTTTTCTGTTTATTTTAATTTAGAGACACTTCTTAAAATGAAACCAAGGGCAATCAAGAGAGACTTCAATCAGCAAAGGAAAGACTAGGGTTTATCGTGTCTCATGTCTCATGTCAGGTTCATGTTTCCTAAAATTTACAAGTTAAAGATGACTGCTTTTTTAAAATTGAGATATAACTGACATGTAACATTGTATTTTTTAAAAATTCTTTAACAGAGGGAGTTAGAATTGAGTGAATCTAAAGATCAAGAAGAAAAAAGTCAATAGCCTAACAGAAAAATGCGTAAAGAACAGCCAATGGTTTACAGACGTGTAAGTATCAATGGTTCTTAAATATGTGAAAACATAAATGCAAATTAAACCACACATTAATTCACCCAGTGAATTGGCAAAAATTAAAATGTTTGATAACACTTGCCCAGGATAAGGAGAACATTTCTGATTAGAGTATAAATTGTTATAAACTTCATGAAGGGAAATGCATATCAGAATGAATAAGAAATGCATATACCCTTTGATCCAACAATTCCATGTCTAGAAATTTATCCTACTAATATATTTAATATGATAAATATAAAAGGTTTTTCAATGTGGCACTATGTGTAATCACAAAAACATGGAAATAACCTGAAAATCCATCAATAAGGGATTGATTAAATAAATTATGATACAGACAATGTAATAATAAAGCTATTTAAAAAAGGAATGGGGAAGTTCTTTCTACCTAAAGAGGCAGAAATATTTACGTATGTATGTATGTATGTATGTATGTGTGTGTGTAAGATATCTCTGTCTGTAAAGCTACACAAGACTCTAGAGACACTGGTTACTTCCAAGGAAGGAAACTGGGTACTTGGGTGGGAAGGAGAATTTCCACTGTTCCCATTTGTACTTATTGAATTTTGAACCATGTGAATATATTACCTTTTCAAATAATGAATAAAAATATTTTAAAAGGAATTAGCAGACTTCACAATGAATTCTTCTTGGTTATGAGACGGCTTATAAGTCAGACCCTTATGAGAAACAAGACAGGAATTCTTCAGTGACTTCCACTCCTATCCAAATAAAATCTACCTTTTGTCATGACTGCCAAAGCTTCAGTGTACCTCCCTGACCTCATCTAACACTTACCCTTCTCAATCACCATGCTTTAGTCACTCAGGCCTTTAATTCTACTTGGCAAACACATCAGCCTCTTTCCTCAGCCTGGAAAGCTCTTTCTTCCCTCAGATCTTTTCACAGCTGGCTCCTTCTTGTCATTTAGGTGTCCTATCAAATGTAATATCCTCAGAGAGGTCATCCCTGACCACCAGATCTGAAGCAGTCCCCACTTCTAGCCTCTTTCATCACATTACCCTATTCAAATTTCTTTTTTAATACCAGTATCTGAAATTACCTTGTTTTTATATTTTCACTTGTCTACGGTCTCTCCCACTAGAAGTTAAGCACAATGAGAGAACAGCATCCCCCTGTGCCTAAAATGGTATCATAATAGGCACTCAATAAATATTTGTTCAATGAAATTGCTGTTGACTAACTAGACTACTGTCTTTTGGGATCATATTTTTCCTTAATGAGCTCTAGTTAAAAGATTAAAGTTTGGGAGTTGCTGAATGAGTAACAGCTATAGGAATCCAAGCATACTCTTAAAACAAGAAAATATTTTAAAAAGAAAACTATCAGTTGATCTCCTATTTTGAAGAACTAATTTAATACATTCCCAAACTACATTCTTCTTTGATTAAAAAAAAAAATCCAAGAAAAGTTGGGAGAAAGAGAAGTGTGCAGGGCTAAATGGGAAGTTCTTGAACCCATAAGACAATAGTAATCTAAGCACATCTTCCAGGATAAGTCGATCCTGAAAGAACCATTACAGCAGCTGTCAGAAACAGAGGACCTCTCAGTTATTTCAAGTTAAATTCTATACAGTAAAATTCCAGTATACTGATAAAAATGAGGCAGATTCTTAGCATTTATTTAGATTTGATCTATAATTTTCATATCTGACACAGGGTTTGATTCCCTTAAAACTGACATGTAGAGAAACAATAATTAACATTAAATATATACACGTGTACACATGTGTACAGATATAAAGAGAGACAGGGAGACATACCTTTAAGACATGTATAGACACATTAAGTTTTTTCTATACCAGGCTAAGATGCAGAACTTATTTTCTACCATAGCCAAATATTTAACTAAGAGTTCAACTGTTCTTGCAACTGTTGTGTATAAGGGAAACTTAGAAGAAACTACTGTATACAAGGAAAACTCAGAAACAAGTATAGTATTACATATGCATGTCAGTACCTTTAAGGTTTTCCCAGTTTACAGATCTCTTAGGCAAGCATAGACTCTGAAATGACTGTGAGGATTAGACATGCTTTTGTACATAAAAAGGCTATTTTTCCTTCTTCTCCTCAATCTAAGTGTTACAAGATAAGAGTTTTATAGAAATACCCCAGCTAGTAAAGTCCATCCAAAGTCAAAATGAAGAGGAACAAGAAGATACATGAAAGAATTTCAAGTCGTGGAAAGCAGAGGAGTAAACAACAGACTGCTCCCACTGGCTCCCAAACCTCATCACGTGCTGGCTGTTCACAGCCTTACTGCCCTTCTCTATAGGTTATAAATAACTACAAAGTGTCCTTGTCCCCAAAGAGACCTCAGCAACCAGCTCAAAGGTTAAAATATGGAATAATTCTCAATATGGATGCAACTTTTCCAGTTAGGAAAAAAAAAAAAATCAAAGAGCAGAAAAATTTATTGCCAATTTAAGTTAAGGGCTAGGGAATCATTCCCTCCCCCTAAAAACTATCCATTATGTAAGAGTTGTTGATGTGGACATATTAGCATGATTCCCTACCCCAAAAATACGTCCAGGGACAGCACGCTCTGCTCCAAATGCAGAGGTCTGTCCTGGAAAGAGGTAGGTGCCATTCAACAGACTTGTAGGATTGCATCTCCTTAGACCTTAAAAAGACTCACTGAGTTTTTGTTTTGCTTTTTAATTTAGGCACAAATGACTACATCTACATAACAACATAGAAGGAAAAAATTCCTGTCTCCACTTGGATGGAGGGTCCTGCAGCATAAACCATGATGGCTGCAACAGGCACAGGTTTCACAAGGTCTGGGTTCTTTCCATCAGGTGATGTGCTGCTGTTGTTAGTTACTAACCCCCTGCTAGGGAAACAAAAAAAAACCCTCCTCCAACTGCTTTAAAAAAAAAAAAAAAAGGCAGATAGGGTTCATAGGATTAAGCTTCTCCACACATCACCTTCAAAATGCATCATCTGGGAGATGTCTGAAATAGAATGACATGAATCCAGATCAGCAAACAAACCTGACTATAAAGGGGCTATTTCACTTCAAAGTGGATCTCAGTTCCAAAGGAAAACACCTTTAGAAATGAAATTAGATAGGCAGAGGCAATCAGCAACTCCTCTCTTTTCACAAATTATAATAATGTGTTGATTCCACTGAATGGCTTGGGCAAAAATCTCTGGGGCCACAAAGAGCAAACCTAGGAAAGATGAAGATTTTAACACATCCCACATGTTATCAAAGACTTCTCCTCTAGGTTGAGAAAATTTATTCTAAAACAAGAGCTGGAACAGAATTTTAAAAAAGAAGAAGGAAGAGGAAGAAGAGGGAAAAAACCTTATGGCTAAGAAGACTCTCTTTATTATATAATTATATTCCCAAAGCTGTTTTGAGATTTGAGAGACAGTTTTTCACCTTCTCTCTCCCCTCAACTACAATTATGAAGAACCTTATAAAATCAAATAGTAAACAGATGAATGCCTTGGCCTTAATACAATTTAAGCATGTCTAATTTGCAAGGAATTCAGAAACAAAAGAGTCATTTCATGAAACAAATAGGCAGAGTTTGCATAACCCCACAGGATCCTCTGGCCTTTACAGAAGCCAAATTCAACAAGCAGTTCTCTTTGGCCATCGATGTTTCAGTCAAGCCATTTAAAAGTATTTCTTGCTAACACAGTCTGGCTACAGAAAGGGCTCAAGGAAGGCATACCAAAGAATAAATTCTAAACTGGTCTTAAGGTATATAATTTGGAATAACTTCATTAACTTAGAAGCTGAAAAGACCCACCTGCTCCAGAGGATTTGGTCTACTACAAGGGCAACCGACCCTCTTCAGCATTTACTACTACATACTATCTAGCAGTACAGAATTCAGTGTTCTCTGAAGACTCTTACCTTTATGAGTGACACTCAGACCTCCCCCTACCTATGAAAGAGAGATTGAGGTATATGTATGCTTTACTCTTCTCCTTTAAGTATGGTCTTAAGTAAAGAAATCTGATGATTGTTTACATGGACCCATGTCCCTTACCTTGAAACCACCTGCAAAAAATAAATTCTCCCTTCTTCCAAAGTTATTAAAAAATAAGCCAATTTCTATGTTAATGTTAAGGTTCTAACTAAATTAAATGGGACAAAGGATGAGCAGGAAGTTCTCAGTTCGAAGTGTTCATTCCAAAATTCATGACGCAAGGAAAAAATAAAACCACACAGGCAGACAAAACAGGGGAAAGTTAGACAGAATGTCCGTCTTAACACAATTTCCTGGCTCCCAATGATTTCTGTCAGAATTTAAAAGATTAAAATGCAATAACACCTATTTTACCCAATAAAACTGTGTAAAAACATACATAAGCATTTGAGGCAAGAATCTCATGCCACAAAGCAAAACTTTTAAGATGGTAGCCAGAATGGTAGAAACAGCTGTCTAAGTTACCCATAGAGAGATGAGCTCTAAGGTTCATACACAAAGGCAACCTGCTCAGAATCAAACTCCTTTTATATGTAGAGTAAAAGGGAGCCCATGAATTGCTTTAAGGTATCTCCTTTTATAAGCTGGAATTAAAATTTCCCTGAAGATCTTTTCTCAGGAGAAAAATAATCTTACTCTAAAGTCTCCATATCATGTAATATCAAAAATTTAAATCCAAGCATCTGTTCTCCTCTCCATCATTAGTGTAAAGCCTTATCCTGTAGGTACTAGTCACCAAAGAAGATCTGAATAAATAACTATTGTTTACTCCAGGAAAGAATATTTAGAATAAAACCTCTTTTGAAACCATTTATGAAAAATGTTTCTTTAACACTGATTGTAATCCTCATTATTTTAAAAAAAAACTTACATGCTCACCTTACATGACTTCCAACTATGCATACTATCTGCACTGAAATGAAACAGTAGATTGCACTACAAGATGTGCATTTTTTAAAGTCATGATAAATATTTCTATGCATTTCATTCCACTTCTGTCCTCATGATCTTAAACTATATTTAAAATTAAACTATGTAAAAACTCACCAAGTCAGTAGGAAGATTCTAATTTGTCTTGTCTAACAGGAAATCTTTGCTGGAAATAGAGATGATGAATCAGACTTAACAAGATTCTGAATCTCATGCAAGTCTTTACTTACTTAGGCTATTCTGAAAAGGGAAAATCTTACAAAAGCAGGTGATACATTAGCTAGGATTTACTAGTCAAAATTACCATTCTTATATCTCATCACTAGTTCTGAGAGCTCTATTTTCTAGTCATCTCTCAAAAAGATTATACTTAGAAATTAAAGTCAGAAAAATTCAAGCTAATTCCTCTAATGAACTGGCTTATGAGTACAGCAAAAATGAAATAAGTGGCTTGCCCTGTGTCAATATTTACAAGATTTACAAGAGGGGAGTGACCACTTTTGCCAGCTACTTCACAAAATGCTAAAAGAATTACTATCAAGTTTCTATGTAAAAAAAAACCCTTTATAAAAAGTGCTCTTGGTTGACCAGATGGCTTCACAGGCAAATTCTATCAAACGTTTAGAGAAGAGTTAACACCTATCCTTCTCAAGCTCTTCCAAAATATAGCAGAGGGAAGAACACTCCCAAACTCATTCTACAAGGCCACCATCACATCACCCTGATACCAAAACCAGACAAAGATGTCACACAAAAAAGAAAACTACAGGCCAATATCACTGATGAACACAGATGCAAAAATCCTCAACAAAAGCCTAGCAAACAGAATCCAGCAACACATTAAAAGGATCATATACCATGATCAAGTGGGGTTTATCCCAGGAATGCAAGGATTCTTCAGTATATGCAAATCAATCAATGTGATACACCATATTAACAAATCGAAGGATAAAAACCATATGATCAACTCAACAGATGCAGAAAAAGCTTTTGACAAAATTCAACACCGATTTATGATAAAAACTCTCCAGAAAGTAGGCATAGAGGGAACCTACCTCAACATAATAAAAGCCGTATATGACAAACCCACAGCCAAAATCATCCTCAATGGTGAAAAACTGAAACCATTTCCTCTAGGATCAGGAACAAGACAAGGTTGCCCACTCTCACCACTATTATTCAACATAGTTTTGGAAGTTTTAGCCACGGCAATCAGAGAAGAAAAAGAAATAAAAGAAATCCAAATCAGAAAAGAAAAATTAGAACTGTCACTGTTTGCAGATGACATGATACTATACACAGAGAATCCTAAAGATGCTACCAGAAAACTAGAAAACTACTAGAGCTAATCAATGAATTTGGTAAAGTAGCAGGATACAAAATTAATGCACAGAAATCTCTTGCATTCCTATACACTAACGACCAAAAATCTGAAAGAGAAATTAAGGAAACACTCCCATTTACCACTGCAACAAAAAGAATAAATTACCTAGGAATAACCCTACCTAGGGAGACAAAAGACCTGTATGCAGAAAACTGTAAGACACTAAAGAAAGAAATTAAAGATGACATAAACAGATGGAGAGATATTCCATGTTCTTGTATTGGAAGAATCAACATTGTGAAAATGACTATACTACTACCTAAAGCAACCTACAGATTTAATTCAATCCCTATCAAACTACCAATGGCATTTTTCACAGAACTAGAACAAAAAAATTTCACAATTTGTATGGAAACACAAAAGACCCCGAATAGCCAGAGCAATCCTGAGAAAGAAAAACGGAGCTGGAGGAATCAGGCTCCTGGACTTCAGACTATACTACAAAGCTACAGTAATCAAGACAATATGGCACTGGCACAAAAACAGAAATATAGATCAGTGGAACAGGATAGAAAGCCCAGAGATAAACCCACACACATATGGTCACCTTGTCTTTGATAAAGGAGGCAAGAATGTACAATGGAGGAAAGACATCCTCTTCAATAAGTGGTGCTGGGAAAACTGGACAGCTACATGTAAAAGAATGAAATTAGAACACTTCCTAACACCATACACAAAAATAAACTCAAAATGGATTAAAGACCTAAATGTTAAGGCCAGACACTATAAAACTCTTAGAGGAAAACATAGGCAGAACACTCTATGACATAAATCACAGCAAGATCCTTTTTGACCCACCTCCTAGAGAAATGGAAATAAAAACAAAAATAAACAAAAAGGACCTAATGAAACTTAAAAGCTTTTGCACAGCAAAGGAAACCATAAACAAGACGAAAAGACAACCCTTGGAATGGGAGAAAATATTTGCAAACGAAGCAACTGACAGAGGATTAATCTCCAAAATATATAAGCAGCTCATGCAGCTTAATATCAAAATAACAACCCAATCCAAAAATGGGCAGAAGACCTAAATAGACATTTCTCCAAAGAAGATATACAGATTGCCAACAAACACATGAAAGGATGCTCAACATCACTAATCGTTAGAGAAATGCAAATGAAAACTACAATGAGGTATCACCTCACACCAGTCAGAATGGCCATCATCAAAAAATCTGCAAACAATAAATGCTGGAGAGGGTGTGGAGAAAAGGGAACCCTCCTGCACTGTTAGTGGGAATGTAAACTGATACAGCCACTATGGAGAACAGTATGGAGGTTCCTTAAAAAACTAAAAATAGAACTGCCATATGACCCAGCAATCCCACTCCTTGGCATATACCCTGAGAAAACCATAATTCAAAAAGAGACATGTACCACAATGTTCACTGCAGCACTATTTACAATAGCCAGGACATGGAAGCAACCTAAGTGTCTATCAACAGATGAGTGGATAAAGAAGATGAGGCACATATATACAATGGAATATTACTCAGCCATAAAAAGAAACGAAATTAAGTTATTTGTACTGAGGTGGATGGACCTAGAGTCTGTCATACAGAGTGAAGTCAGAATGAGAAAAACAATACCATATGCTAACACATATATATGGAATCTTAAGAAAAAAAAATGGTTCTGAAGAACCTAGGGGCAGGACAGGAATCAAGACACGGACGTAGAGAATGGACTTGAGGACACGGGGAGGGGGAAGGGTAAGCTGGGATGAAGTGAGAGAGTAGCACTGACGTATATACACTACCAAATGTAAAATAGATATCTAGTGGGAAGCAGCTGCATAGCACAGGGAGATCAGCTTGGTGCTCTGTGACCACCTAGAGGGGTGGGATAGGGAGGGTGGGAGGGAGGCTCAAGAGGGAGGGGATATGGGGATATATGTATACATACAGCTGATTCACTTTGTTATACAGCAGAAATTAACACAACATTGTAAAGTAATTATACTCCAATAAAGATGTTAAAGAAAAAAAAAGTGCTCTGGGTAAATTACACTGAAGCAAGATAGTTTAAACAAAGCCATGTATCCTATGGTTTTAATAAACAGCTGCCACACTGAGGTGGCTGTTGAAGACTGGTGAGGCATCTTAGCTAAACACCCCCCCACACACACACCTAAATAATCTACCATAGCCTACAAAGTCACTCAAAACAGAAACAGGGATAAGAGCGGTTGCAAGGGTTCTAGGAGTATAACCTAGGCAGGAAATTCTGGTGCTATCTTCCTTTTTGTGGGAAAATGAAGTACTGCATACACTGTAGGTGATTCTTAAAAAACAGCATCTTGGGACCTCCTCAGTGGCTAGTGGTTAAGACACCATGCTCCCAGTGCTGGGGGCACGGGTTTGATCCCTGGTTGGGGAACTAAGATCCCACAGGCCACAAGGCGCAGCCAAGGAAATAAAAGAATTAACAATGTACTGTTAATAAACCAATAAAAAAATTTACTATCTCCTCTTTGCTGCTTTCATTTCAAAAACAAAAACAGAATCTTTTCCTGAAAATGTAAATGCTATCTTTAACTGGTACACTGGTACAAATAAGTTCCTCTTACTTTGGTTAACCAAGTCTAGTTACCGTCAATAATGGAACGAGCCCTCACCAAAAGCTGTACTAAACTATTGACTCTAAAACAGGACAAGTCACGATCAGAAGATTTAGAGTAGCAAGAGTCAGGCCGAATTCAGTTAACAGATTATTTACTGCACACCAACTGTGTTTAAGGTTTCGGTTCCTCAGTTCATTTGCTTGAATGAACACTTGTAGGCCTAGTGGATTGGCAAAATTTAGAGTCTGACAATACTGATAAGGACTGGGAGGAACAGGAGCACTTTCACACTGCTGGTAGGAAGACATATGAGTACAACCACGTTGAAAAACAGTTTTTTCTTATCTAATAAAACTAAAGATTGGGACTTCCCTGGTGGTACAGTGATTAAGTATCCCCCTGCCAATGCAGGGGACAGGGGTTCGATCCCTGGTCCAGGAAGATCCCACATGCTGAGGAGCAACTAAGCCCGTGTGCCACAACTACTGAGCCCGCACGCCCTAGGGCCTGTGCTGCGCAACAACAGAAGCCACCACAATGAGAAGCCCACTTGCCGCAACTAGAGAAAGCCTGAGCGCAAGAATGAAGACCCAATGCAGCCAAAAATAAATAAATAAAATTTTTAAAAATGTTAAAAAAAAATTAAAGATCCATTATTCAGTTTGTTAAAAACGAAACAATTCTACCCCCAAATACAGCGCAGAGAAAGTCCTGCACATGTCCATTAGTGCACATAAATAAGAACATGCACAGCAGCAGTGTTCCTAACAGGCAAAACATCAACAGTAGAATGGATACACAAATTGGGGTATATTCATGACAGGGTTCTACATGGCAATGAAATTACGGTTCTACGTAACAACATGGATGAACTTTACAAACATATAGTTAGATTCTGAAAGAAGACATAAAAGAACACATACAGTATTGTTCCATTTAATGTATATAAAGTTCAAAAACAGACAAAACTAAGTTCTATTGGTTTGCAATGAATCCCAAGTAGTAAAATCACAAAGGAAAGGAAACGACTATCACAAATGTCAGATTAGTGACACCTGGCTATGGGTTACGCTCTACAAGTAACACACAACACAGCAAGCTTCTTCTGGGTGCTGGCAACGGTATATTTCTAGGTCTAATTGGTGGTTATATAAGTACTTGCTTTTTTTTTTTTTGCGGTACGTGGGCCTCTCACTGCTGTGGCCTCTCCCATTGCGGAGCACAGGCTCCGGACACGCAGGTTCAGCGGCCGTGGCTCACGGGCCCAGCCGCTCCGCGGCATGTGGGATCTTCCCGGACCGGGGCACGAACCCGTGTCCCCTGCATCAGCAGGCGGACCCTCAACCACTGCGCCACCAGGGAAGCCAGTACTTGCTTTTTATAATTAAACTTTAAACTATACAGTTATGTTTTGTGTATTTTTCTATGGGTTATATTTCAAAATAAAAATGCATTAAAATAAAATCCTAATTTAAAATGCATTAAAATATGCAATAAAATTACCCAATAGAGTATATGTGCATGTGTGTATATATCTCCTCCAATGTCTAAGGGTGAATATAGTGTATTGCACAGAATATACCCTTGATGTTTTTTTTTCAAAGACAGTTCAGGATGAGAACTCAGTAATAAAAGCAGGGCCACCCAGGAATGAATATCTATAGACAGGCTTTCCTATTATACATTCTTTCTCTGAATTTAAATGCAATACCTAAGATCTGCGTTCCTGCGAAATTTTCGGTACTGACACAAATGTTTAAATCTATGTATGACTACTCACCAGGAGCCATTAGTTAATATCCAAATTATTATAAGATACAAACAAAAGCTTTTGAAAAAGCAAAGCCAGGACACAAGTATTTTTTGGTATTACCTTTTTAGTTTAATCATGTCCTCTGATGGAACCTCCAATGATTTCCATCTCAACTCTGAGTAAAAGCCAAAGTCCTTACAATAACTGAAAAGGCCCTGCACAATCTGGACCTCATTACCTCTCTGGCCTCATCTCCAATTATTTTCTCCTGAGTTCACTGTGTTCCAGCCACACTGGCCTTCTCTGCCGCTGTTCCTCAGACAGAATAGGCTCATTCCTGCCTTAGGGCTTTGCATTTGCCCTTTTTTCTACCTGGATAACTCTTCCCCTAGATATTCTCTTGGCACACTCCCTCCCCATTGTTGGGGCTTTCCCTAATAACCACCATCTCTGTGAGGCCTTCCCTGACACCCTTAAGCATGTCATCCCCTCCCCCCAAGCCATAATCCTATTTCTCCTGCATTGCTTCATTTTTTTCTATAGCACACAAAGTCATTTACCACACTTTACCTGAGATGTAAGAAGGCAGACTCTTGTCTGTTTTGTTGCTGTACCCAGACAGTGTCTGGCAAGTGGAAGATCAGAAACAAATACTTATTTAATAAATGACTGAATTAATCTCCTCTTCTTTTGGATTTCTATCCTTGAAAGATTAGACAATAACTTTATACATTTGAAAAAAAGAAGGCTTCCCTTCTCTGTAAGTCAAATTTATTAACAAAGTTTGTTTTACTAACAAGTTTCAGATTTATGCTCTTATTAGTACTGAGTCACAGGTAAGACTTATAAAAAGTTGATACAAACTAAACTGTATTTTCCCCTAAAGCAAATGTGCAGTGCATGTTTTAATGACGGCAATGCTGGGAGAGCCCAGAGAGACAAAAGACAAGAGCTCTCCTGTACTGCTGGTGCGGGTGTGCGCTGCCGTAACCACTAAGGGAATTACTCAACAAGATGTAGCAACGAAGACTGAGTGATTGCTTCCTTTATTTATACTTTTCATTAAAGTTTTTTTTTTTTAATGAGCATATTTTCTTTAAAGTCAGGAAAAAAGGTGTGTTAAATAAAGAATTATGCAAACAAAATATAACTTCAAGAAGAAGGTTCTTTATATTATATTTTGATGCCCACAGAAACAGTAAAGTCTTCTGTTATGTATCCAGATGAAATATCCCAAGACGGTGACTACAGTTAAAAGAAAAAATTATTTTTGACTTAGGAACTAAAACTTGTTATAGCAGAGTTTCCAGAGTGGAAGGGAAAACACAACCCCATTGTGTTAGTATTCCACATAAGAACATACTTTTATTCTAAAGAAAGATTTAAAATAGGAACATTTCTCTGCAGCATAAAACATGGGGTTGACAGGATAAAGAGCAGGTAAAGAACTCCATTCAAACTTATTGATTACAACATAAGGAAGAAAAGTCACTGAACAATTCACTGCCTACTGAGTGATTACACATACTTCTGAGTACACAGATGGAGCTTATACTTTTGGTGGAATACTTCACCTAAAATAAAGGCAGAATAAGCCTAGATCCGAAGGTTACTTTCCAACCACAATAACTTGTGACATGAACCATATCCTAGGACATAAACAAATCTGAAAGAAAATACACAGGCACCTGATATTCTACAGTTATATTTATTACTAAGATTTCCATTTTAAGGTCTTATCAATTACTTTTAAAAATACTTAGCACATAAATTCTTAAAGATAGTTGATATATTCAAGAAAGGAAGTCCTACTCAAACACTTCAGCTGGCGGAGTGTATTATTAGAGAAGAGTAACGGTTTTCATTTGTAACACTTTAACATTCCAAGTGCTCAAAGCTCTGAACAGGATCCACCTTTAAAGTGGGGAAAAAAAACAACAACCCTAGAACATAAAAATTAAAAATACACCCTGGGACTTCCCTGGTGGCTCAGTGGTTAAGAATCCGCCTGCCTGTGCAGGGAACATGGGTTCGATACCTGGCCCGGGAAGATCCCACATGCCGTGGAGCAACTAAGCCCGTGTACCACAACTACTGAGCCCGTGCTCTAGAGCCCATAAGCCACAACTACTGAGCCTGCATGCCACAACTACTGAAGCCTGTCCTCCACAACAAGAAAAGCCACCGCGATGAGAAGTCCGTGCACTGCAACGAAGAGTAGCCCCTGCTCGCTGCAACTAGAGAAAGCCCGCACACAGCAATGAAGACCCAACGCAGCCAATAAATAAGTAAATAAATAAATTTAAAAAATACACCCAACCTCACAATAATGACTAAAGTATAGTGGATTAAAGACTCCAGAAAAAAATATATAAATGAAAACTGGGACTTCCCTGGTGGCGCAGTGGTTAAGAATCCACCTGTCAAAGCAGGGGACACAGGTTCGAGCCCTGGTCCGGAAGATCCCACATGTGGTGCTGCAACTAAGCCCAAGCGCAAACTACTGAGGCTGCACTCTAGAGCCCATGAGCCACACCTACTGAAGCCCGCATGCCTAAAGCCCGTGCTCCACAACAAGAGAAGCCACCACAGTGAGAAGCCCACGCACCGCAATGAAGAGTAGCCCCTGCTCATCACAACTAGAGAAAGCCCACGTTCAGCAACGAAGACCCAACACAGCCAAAAAAAAAAAAGAAAAGAAAACCATTGGTCATTGAAACATATGGTCCCTGAACAAAATTTATCTGTAATAATTCTAATCTAAGGTAAAGGCTTACTTTTTTTTTTTTTTTTTTTGAGGTATGCGGGCCTCTCACTGTTGTGGCCTCCCGTTGCGGAGCGCAGGCTCCGGACGCGCAGGCTCAGAGGCCATGGCTCACGGGGCCCAGCCGCTCCACAGCATGTGGTATCTTCCCGGACCGGGGCACGAACCTGCATCCCCTGCATCGGCAGGCGGACTCTCAACCACTGCGCCACCAGGGAAGCCCAAAGGCTTACATTTTTTAAATGTCTAATTTGGCTAAGAATGCTCCAAGAAACTCTTTCAGAAGTATCAGCTACATTTGGTTCATGATGAATTTGTAAGACAAGAATTGAATGAACTAGGTTGGCGATCAACCACCTAAATACTAGTCCTACATTTAATGAGTGGGAAGTATTCTAGGAGTTAAAAAGTAATGAAAGAAAACATATAACGGAGAAAGGGAAAACGTGAGTAGTTACTGATGTTTATGAAAATCAGCTATTGGATATGAGACAATAAAAATATAAAATGTTAAATGCAAAGGTTGCCAAATTTATCAGAGTCCATAAAGAATCCACAGGATGGGCTTCCCTGGTGGCGCAGTGGTTGAGAGTCTGCCTGCCAATGCAGGGGACACGGGTTCGTGCCCCAGTCCAGGAAGATCCCACATGCTGCGGAGCGGCTGGGCCCGTGAGCCATGGCCGCTGAGCCTGCGCGTCCGGAGCCTGTGCTCCACAACGGGAGAGGCCACAACAGTGAGAGGCCCACGTACCGCAAAAAAAAAAAAAAAAGAATCCACAGGAAAAGAACATTTCAGAGCCTCTGGCCTTAGTAAAAGAAAACTGGCATTTCAAGTTAGAGAAGGTTTTCCTCATCCCTTCTTCTCCTTCAAATGATGATTGTGAATACCAAATACCAAAGTGGTAAACCAAATGGGAGAATTCAAATAAGATATTTAGGACAAAAATCAAGCCACCCAAGCAATAACAAGGAAGAAGGAGGAGGAGGAAAACACCACATGAGGTAGTTGTTCACTGAAGTTTTGTCTGTAATGGCAAAAAAAAAAAAAAGGAAACAATTTAAATATCCATCGAAGGGGTCTGGGAAAACTGTGAAATATACATACAGAGAAATTAAAAAATTAAACAGCTGAAATGAGGGACCTAGATCTACATGTAACCAGATGGACAGATCTTGAAAAACAAGAATAAATGAAAAAATGACTGCAATAGAATTTATTTATACATTCACACACACACTCTGCCCAGGATGCACACTAAGTTTATGGTCATCGATTGTCTCTGGGGAGTGAGGTGGGAAAAAGGACTGAGAAAGTGAATGAAGAGGACTTCAGCTGAAGGTCTCACAGTCTCTCTACTTTTTGTTCGGCTTTCTTTTTCTTTTTTTTTAAATATTTATTTATTTATTTGGCTGCGTTGGGTCTTAGTTGCAGCATGCGGGATCTTCGTTGTGGTGCGGGATCTTTTGTTGTGGCACACGGGCTTCTCTCTAGTTGCGGCACACAGGCTCCAGAGCGTACGCACGGCTTAGTTGCCCCTGGGCATGTGGGACCTTAGTTCCCCGACCAGGGATCGAACCCCTGGTCCCCTGCACTGGAAAGCAGACTCTCAACCACTGGACCACCAGGGAAGTCCCCAAAAACAATGAATTTAGAGGGAAAAGTAGATTAGAAAAGCTTTAAAAAGTTGACATCAGAGTAGTCTGAATCAAACCAAAAAAGCCAATGAATTCAGTCCAGATCTCCTCAATAATAAAAAATTTAGCTCTTGGTGAAATATTTTCCCCAGTTGATGGGAACACAGCACCGGGGTTACTTAAGCAGAGGGAGTAAAGAGACTGACGTTATATACTTCAGTAAGAAAGTACATTTGAAATAAGGATAACACTCATCCTAACCCAGTATATCCTCAGAGACTGTCAATCCTCACAAGGAACCATATTTCCACAGAGCACCTTCTCCTTCCTCTCCATCATCTACCTCTAACCTGAACACCTGTCCTCCCACTTTCCCTAATTTTACTCACTCTCCTCTAAGACCAACCTCTCCTTCAACCACCTCAAAGTATAGTACCTAAACTCAAAGACAGATTTTTAAAAAGAAAACTTGAGACTTTTGGAAATGATTTAAATGCTTTTTCCCCCCTTTCAAATCTGTTTTTCCTCCCTCTTGCTTCACTTTTTCCATTCCCCAACCTGTTTTTTTCCTTCTTTTCTCTGGCTGACCAACAGTTGCTTTCAACTGCTAGCAAGCCTCTGGCATGTTTATACTTTTCCCTTCTTAAGGAAAAGATACTCCAAGTAAATCGAACAAAATGCCTCTCCATAGCCCAAGAGCAAATAAAGGGAAAATAACTTAAAAGTAAAAAATACTAATATTTTGCTGCCTTTCATTTTCATTACGGATAGGAATAAAGTTCTAACTACCAAATAAGACAGCAAAACCAAACTTACATTTTATCATCCTCATAACATTTAAATTTATCTAGGGTCCTCTGTTTCACAAGTCCCTTTGGTTAAGAATTATAAGGCCACTGAGAATAGGTCTGTACAGTTGAGTACTACAGCCTAATGGAAACCATAATCTCAAGATTCACAGTAGAGATACAACCGGAGCACTCCCACCCCCATCTTCCTTGTCTTTTTATTTTTTAATTTTTTGGCCATGCTAATTTTCTCTGTATCATTCAAATTTTAGCAGACGTGCTGCCAAAGCCAGCGCTTCCTTACCTTCTTTAAAGGGACTTCTAAGGTCGTTTCGTGGTAAACGCTTTAAGCTATATGACCATTCCCTCACAAGCAGTATTCAACGCTTCACCATCTTCCAAGTACTTTGACATTCATGATCTTATTTGGGATTTATTAACAGCTCTGTGAGGCGTGCAGGGCAAGTATTTTACAAATAAGGAAGCAGAAGCTCAGAGGTTACAATCTACCATGGTTACATGGCTATTAAGGGGGCTGAGTTAAGACTGAAGTCTTTCAACTTCTAATCCAATACTTTAATTCCTGTGGCTAGGTGATTCTTAGATGAGGTATTATTCAACACGGAGGAACTGGAAAAATACCCGATAGAAGATATATATATATATATATATATATGTGTGCATATATATATATACATATATATACCCTAACTTTCGATTCTGATTTCCTTTTCAAGTGGCAACTCTGTTGAAAACTATGCTCTTTTGTTCTAACAAATTCTGAGCACAATTATTAATGACACCTGGGCAAACTGTTGATCGGCTCATGCCTACTTTCAAGACTAGACCCTGGGAACAAATCATATGTCCTCACATTTTTTTAAGGACTTTCCATATTTTAGCACCTAATCATCATTAATTTTTAAAAATAAAATGTCTACTTTTCTAACATGCCAGAGTATTTTCTAGTCTGAGTTTACAAAAAACCAGTGTCTTTTCCCCAGGAGATCTCTCTCTCCTTTGCCACAAGCTTACAGAATTAAAAAGCACAATTTCTATCATTCCTTAATTATATTCATCTGAAAAGTCTAACATGACGAAAATACTAAATGGCACTATCTTCTACCCAGTTGCTCAAGCCAAAACCCCTATCTTCTCATATCGCGACTATCAGCAAGTCCTGTCAGCTGTCCGGCTTCCTAATACAGTCCACATTTATCCATCTCAAATTTTACCCATTTCTGTGCAGTTTTCTCTCATCTGAACCAGCGGTAACTGGTGTCTAACTGATCTTCCAGCTTCCTCTGTAGCACAATCTATTTGCCACACAGTAGCCACAATGAACTTTAAAAAGGTAAATCAGATCATGTCCCTCTTCCATTTAACCACACTTAGAACAAAATTCAGTCTCTTTACCTGACCCTATAGGGTCCTATAAAAACTGGTCCATTATGCCAAATTTATCACCTATCCCTCACTCCAAACACACTGACTGGCCTTCTTTCTATAAATAAGCCAAGCCTGTTTCCACCTCAGGGTCTTAGTGCTATCTTCCCTCAGCCTGGAAGACCCTTCTCCTAGTTATTCACATTACTTGCTTCTTGTTATTTATGTTTAGCTCAACACTCATCTCTTTTAAAAAAGGCCTTCTGGGGACTTCCCTGGTGGTCTAGTGGATAAGACTCCCAATGCAGAGGGCCCAGGTTCGATCCCTGGTCGGGGAACTAGATCCCTCATGCATGCCGCAACTAAGAAGTCCTCATGCCGCAGTGAAGATCACTCGTGTCGCAACTAAGACCTGGCACAGCCAAAATAAATAAATAAATGTTTTGTTTTGTTTTAATTAGAAATTTAAAAAGGCCTTCTGTGACCACAGCCAAAAGTAGCAGCCCCATCCCTACTCTTCCATGGATTTGTTTTGTGTGAATTAATCCTCTACACTGTCTACAGTTTATAGAGCCTGATCATCTTCTGAGTGCACTTATAATACTGACATTCTGGTCCTGCAAGTCTGAAAACCAGAACCTAGACAGTGGGGGCTCTGCTGAGATAATGCCCAGTTCAAGGTCAGAAGCAGCCCCTGGTCTTTTTCTTGTTTGGGTCCAACAGACACTTGATTAAACTTTCTTTCTTCTTTTGGGTGTAAAAATTTTTAACAAAGCCATCCTTGATCTTTGAAACTTTTCTTATTGTATCCACTTAGGCTTCTCTTTTTAAAAATTATAATATCAAGCCTGTAGACTCTGTCTTGCCTTAAAGAAATCACTAGTTTTGCTGACCACTAGGCCTTACTCTGTAGTACACAGTTTATTTTCTATCAGTTAAGGGAAACAACTGATCATAATGGGACTGGGAGCTGAGATCTGTTTTCTGAGATGGGAAACTGGCTTACAAGTAGAAAAATAAAAGGTAGACGTAAAAGCATTTTTGGAGATGGAGATATAAATAATAACAAAAATTGCAACAAACGCCTTTTGGGTGATAGTAAAAAACCAAGAAAACTTGCTAATGCTGCTTAATTCTTCAGGAGTAAAAGACTGAAGTGATCTGAGTAAAGTGAAGGGAGTTCTCGGCTATGAGCCTGAACACGCTTTGAGGGCAAGGGACTTGTACCCAGATAATCCTGTGTTGTGCCTGGCACACAGAAGGTGCTTCATAACATCTGGTGAGTAAAGGAATTAGCAAAATATTCTAGAGATACAAAAGGATTTAATGGACATCCAGTAAAATGTTTTACAGATTGTTTTCCAGTCTTACCTAATGCGACTGTTCAAATTAAGTCAACTGTCAGGATACCCAATTCTACTGCTCAGTCTACATTCGCAACAGAATTAAAGTGGCTATAGAAACTGGATTCCTCCCCAAGGATGTGAGGTTACAAATATAAATTTGCAACTCTATTTGTTCTTGGCCCTCTGTAACCTCTTCTTCCTTTCAATTCAACCAAACCTTAACTGATTAAAGCTGCACATATTTGACTCTGATCCTCAAGCTGTAAAAAGGCTCTTTTACTCTATTTCCTGAAAACCCTTTCCTTCAAAGCAACGAGTCATCTTATTAGCTGAATCAAATTATTATCAAATAGAGGTCCCTTTTTGGGAGAGCTTATGGATTATTTAAATTTTGGAAGACTAAGTTTCTCCCACCTATACAACTAGTAGAGTCACAGCAAAAAACAGATTTTTATCCTAAGTCCAACAACTACTCTGAGCATTAATAAATGTGTTTCCATTGCTTAAGCCCTAAAGTCAATCAACCATAAAAAATATTCACTGAATACAGTTTGGATGTCCAGTCCCATGTTAAATCACCAGCCTCACTACTACCAATTTCTTTGCTTGGTTTGAATTAAAAGAAAATGTTTCTGGCCTTGAAGAGCCAGGAAAAGACTCAACTTATAGTTAAAAGAAGAACTCATATTTTCAAGAACTGAGGGTTCCTCCTCAATATATAAATTTTCCTCCTTTAAACAATTTCCCTACCATCCTTTTCAGTATACTTGGTCTTTAAATAGGAAGCCATTTAGAAGACACAAAAATTATTTCTCCATCTATTCATCCCTGGAAACTAGATGGAACAAAAGCTCAGTAAAATCAGTTTTAAAAATCTAGATAGGGCTTCCCTGGTGGC